>NC_090936.1:892230968-892532131 GCF_040938575.1 Ambystoma mexicanum | reverse complement strand
GTCGGATGTAAGCTTTGTTGCCGGTGAACTTGCAAAAAGTAGCATTCAGGTGAAGTGCCTGGTGAGTGCAGAACACATTAAACAGTACTGAGGGAGTCCATTAGGAGGTGCTAGGTCGAGTAGCAGTCTGTGGTTGCTCGCTATTTTGGTGTTCGGGAAGGTATGGAGGATCCAGGGGAGTAAGAGTAATATTCCTCTTGATGGAGCTGTGTAAGCTTCCTGACATTCCAAATACAATCCTAATGCCACTCATGCTCCTGTTGTGGCTACCGTCTGCAGGGGCGTCCCACTCGCCCTCCTTCCTTCCCCCTCCTTTCCTCCTCCCCCCTGTGTCTCTGTGCCTAAGCGGGGCACCCATCCTACCCTCCTCCGGCTTTGTGGCCAATTGTACATCTGTCCCCCTTCCTACCCCTATCTTCCCCACAGTGGGGCGGCATAGCGTGCATTTCAACTTAACGTCATACTCCCCCCCCCCCCCAACATTTCAAACCAATGCCCAACCGTTCCCAGTTTGTTTAGGCTCTGCCGCTTCTTGCGCTAACCGGTGTCACTTGCCTCTCAAACCGATTTTGTGCGCAGCGGAAAGGTGCTTCCAAACTGCACCCCCGCTGGGACCTCCCATGGTCAGCAGGGTGTGTTTAGCTCCTAGTGCTTCCCACTTGCTCCACAATCCCACTTTCAACAAGTTGTCGCTTCAGTTCAATAGAGCAAGCAGCTATCTACCTCCTGCCACTTGTTAGTCTCATATGCTTCTGCCACATACTTCCTCCAGGTTGAATTCACCTGCTTCTTCAGCCTCCCTCGGGAGCCAGCCTCTTGTCTCCCACGAAGCGGGAGCACTCCAATTGAGTCCATCCATGCCTGCGCCCCATTAGTGCTGGCAAATAAATGCGAGGTTCGGGGATCGGGTGGGCACCGCTCAATATTTCAAATAATTCGTCTTTATTCCTCACAGTTTGTGGGAGCTCACCCTGTAACCTAGGCACAAGGTTTATAGCAGAATCCAAAAAGTAGGAACTAACAGCTTCCGTTCCTGGATTAGCTCAATCGCAAGACCCTATACGGGGTTATAATCCATGTTCAAGTCAATTCACTCGCTCTCATGCTTTCAATTGGCTTCTCAATCATAAATTCACCCTTCCTTTTATGATTTTTCAAATATCGTTATTTATTCCTGACTCGTCAGTGTCACAAAATCTCAGCCAATGCATTTCGGACCTCCGTCCATCATCAGGGCTATTAACACTGTTACTCATAAATCAATAGAGATCCCATCATCACAACATAGTTCGTTGATTAATTCATTCCCAATTCATCAACATCCAGAAGAATATATAAATATGTAAATTGTACATACCCAAATGATTTTTGCAGTCCAAGGTCAAATTAGGATAAAAATAGAAAAGAGAACACTTCATTATAACACATTGTATCCTCATGTAACCACTGCTTCCAATTGTACAATTATAGCTTCAGTTCACTACCTGGTTGTCTTTTTTTCACCCAGAGCGTATTCACACTCTGCTGTGTTTCCTCTTGGGCAACACGCCTCCCTGTAGGTTAAAGAACTTGAATTTAGGAACCCATATTATTGTTAGTTATTCATCTTCAAAACACCTCCTTCCATCACCCTTCTCCCGTCCTTACCTCTTCCTCTGTGTACTGTGCCGACGTGCTGACTGCTCGAAAAGAGCTGCCGCCGTCGCTGTTCGCGTTTATAGAACGCTGATCTTTACGCGCATGCGCGTTATATTCTTTCTCGGGTTCCAAAACGGACCACCATCAAGTTCTGTGCTCACAATCCATCGCAAGCCTTTATATTTGTATTAGTCCATAGATAATATGAAAGAAAGGATATTATAAATCCTATGTATATTATAGGGATGCAAATTCCTGCCGTGCATGCGTGTTTGCAGAAACACTACAATTGCGGATCCCGCGCACGCGTGCTGATCTTCAATGTAGTGTCTCTGAATGTAATGAATATATACATAACATTCGGTGCAAATCAATACAAGGCTTCATGTCTCCTCACCTAAACTCATATTATCATAGATCACTCTTCAACCGGACCTGATAGGTTTATATCAAGCTAAATCCCTGTCATGCTATTGTGTTTCTCCTATGTCATATTGCAACCCCTCATTTACCTGTATACCATTTGTATATTGCTTGTATGTAACATGTAACTTATTCACAGCATAAGTTATATTTTCATTGTTCCAACAACTTGGATCCACTAATTGGCAGTCAAGGACACTGCCTTACGTCCCACAGGGGGACGTAAGGACGAGAAATCGGACGAGAAAGCGGACAAAAAGAACGCGACGGGGGAAAAGAAAACTGAGTGGAAACCAGAGGAGCAAGACAGAAGAAAACTTAGTTGTGAATATATCGTCAAGAATATTAACCGAAAAAGAGGTGTCTTTACTCCAGAAAGGCTTAAGTTTTGTCCCTACCCATAGTACAACCATGTTTGAAACTAAGATCGATTTATTCAAACTGGTCAGAAAATTGAAATTGAAAGTATTTTTCGACGAACTTGAAAGGGAAGCAACAAAAGAGCAGGATCCAGAAGAATTACAAGAATTTAGAAAGAAAAACAACTTTATGCCACCAATAAGTGTTCCATCCATAGATATTTTTCAAAGACAAGTACTCAAAGATTTGAAGAAAATCTCATTTAAGCGACCAAGACACAGTAATTTGAAACCCAATGAATTTGATTTACTTAAAGGTTTGTTTGGAGATGACGACATAGCAATACGACCGGTGGACAAAGGGGGAACACTGGTCATTATGAACAGTCAAGATTACCATAATGAATGTATGGACCAACTTAAGAACACTGACGTATATTCAGAACTTGACAGTGATCCTACAGTGGAGATACTCAAAAATCTTGAGGAACTTTTAGAGAAAGCTGAAGATTTAGGTTGGATAAATGAAAAAACAAGAGCTTTTCTAACCAATAAGCATCCCAGAATACCGAACTTCTATGCCTTGCCTAAGATGCACAAACATTTAACGAAGCCACCAGGCAGACCGATAGTCTCCGGTGTGGACAGTTTATTACAACCATTAGGGCAATATATAGATCAGTTCCTGCAACCACTCATTCAAAACACAGAGACCTACATCAAAGATACCACCCATTTCCTGGAGAAATTGAGAAGCAAAAAGTTTACAGCGAACTCGATCATGTTTACCATCGACGTGAAAAGTTTATACACGTCTATCCCACACAACTTGGGCTTAGAAGCAATAGAATGGCTACTTCTCAAAGAAGGTGATCTGAAGGCGATAAAAGAATTTATTTTGGTATTATTACAATTTATCTCGGAGAACTCTTATTTTCAATACAAGAACACATTTTTCATACAGAAATCCGGTACAGCTATGGGGGCTTTTATGGCACCCACATATGCAAATACCTTTATGCATAAATTTGAAAAAGATCACGTCTTGGATCATGCCATATGGAGAAACTACATTTCAATGTGGGTGAGGTTTATTGATGATATTTTTGGGATATGGATCGGCACAGAGGAAACCCTGAATTATGTTTTCATATATTTAAATAGTATTGATCAGCGGATACAATTTACGTATGAAATCTCAAAAACACAAATACACTATCTGGATGTGGACATTCAAATTCAGAATAATGAGTTCTTGACTAACATCTACAGGAAGGAGACCGATCGTAATAACTTACTGCACCACTTAAGCTTTCACCAGCCGAGTCTCATCAGGAATTTACCTTTCAGTCAGATGATGAGGGTGAAACGAATTGTCAATGATCAAGCAACATTTGAAAAAGAAATTGAGAACATGGGTGAAAGACTTGAAGCGAGAGGCTACACACCCTTAGAGATAGGGGCAGCAAAAAAAGAACAAGAAGGAACCTAATATAGTTTGTTTCATGTTACTCTTTACAAAGTAATAGGATTAAAAATGCGATCAAAAAGAACTGGTGCACATTAATAAACGACATGCGAGTGGAACATCTATTTAGAGAACTGCCAACCTTTGCCTACAAAAGAAGTGCGAATTTCAGAGACAGATTGGTTAAAACAAGACCTGGAAAGAAACCGCCAGAGACAACAAGAAAAGGGACTTACCCTTGCTTACATTGCAGCAATTGTAATTTCGTAACAAAAGGAGATACCATAGACCACCCACGCACGGGTGAAAAGATCAGACTCAAGCAATATGCGACATGTGACACACCTAATATTTATGGAATCAAATGCCCGTGCGGCATGTATTATGTAGGCCAATCACGGCGACCAGGAAAGCTACGTTGGAATGAGCATAGGTCGTGCATTCGGGAACAACAATATCAATTCAGCACTGGCAAGACATTGGAACTCCATGAAACACAATATCAGCCAGATGAGGCTACAAATCCTGGAAGTGGTTAAACAACATAATGCACATGAAGATTTGGGGAAAAGACTGAACCAACGAGAATCGTTCTGGATAGATCGACTTGACTCCCTGAGGCCAGGGGGTATAAATGAAGAGATCAACTATATGTGCTTTCTGTAGTCATCTACTGGGAATGAATCATGAGACACTAACTATGATTATGTAAGACTAGTGTATCACCAATAGTGGGTCCACGTTATGTCCCGCACGGATTTCCCCCTGTGGGACGTAAGGCAGTGCCCTTGACTGCCAATTAGTGGATCCGAGTTGTTGGAACAATGAAAATATAACTTATGCTGTGAATAAGTTACATGTTACATACAAGCAGTATACAAATGGTATACAGCTAAATGAGGGGTTGCAATATGACATAGGAGAAACACAATAGCATGACAGGGATTTAGCTTGAGATAAACCTATCAGGTCTGGTTGAAGAGTGATCTATGATAATATGAGTTTAGGTGAGGAGACAAGAAGCCTTGTATTGATTTGCACCGAATGCTATGTATATATTCATTACTCTCAGAGACACTACATTGAAGATCAGCGCGCGTGCGCGGGATCCGTAATTGTAGTGTTTCTGCAAACACGCATGCACGGCAGGAATTCGCATCCCTATAATGTACATAGGATTTCTAATATCATTTGTTTCATATTATCTATGGACTAATACAAATATAAAGGCTTGCGATGGCTTGTGAGCATAGAACTGGATTGTGGTCCGTTTTGGAACACGAGAAAGAAGATAACGTGCATGCGCGTAAAGATCATCGTTCTAAAAACGCGATCAGCGACGGCGGCAGCTCTTTTCGAGCAGTCAGCACGTCGGCACAGTACACAGAGGGAAGAGGTAAGGACGGGAGAAGGGTGATGGAAGGAGGTGTTTTGAGGATGAATAACTAACAATAATATGGGGTCCTAAATTTGAGTTCTTTAACCTACAGGAAGGCTTGTTGCCCAAGAGGAAACACAGCAGAGTGTGAATACGCTCTGGGTGAAAAAAGACAACCAGGTAGTGAACTGAAGCTATAATTGTACAATTGGAAACAGTGGTTACATGAGGATACAATGTGTTTTAATGAAGTGTTCTCTTTTCTATTTTTATCCTAATTTGACCTTGGACTGCAAAAATCATTTGGGTATGTGCAATTTATATATTTATATATTCTTCTGGATGTTGATGAATTGGGAATGAATTAATCAACAAACTATGTTGTGATGATGGGATCTCTATTGATTTATGAGTCACAGTGTTAATATCCCCGATGATGGACGGAGGTCCGAAATGCATTGGCTGAGATTTTGTGACACTGACGAGTCAGGAATAAATAACGATATTGGAAAAATCATAAAAGGAAGGGTGAATTTATGATTGAGAAGCCAATTGAAGGCATGAGAGCGAGTGAATTGACTTGAACATTGATTATAACCCCGTATAGGGTCTTGCGATTGAGCTCATCCAGGAACGGAAGCTGTTCGTTCCTACTTTGTTTTAAATAAATGCGAGGTGACATTGTGGAACACTTTAAACTTGGCTGGGTATATTAGCATATACTTTAGGCCCGCTTGTCTCAGCTGCTCCCTAGCGGGGCCAAAGGTCACTCTCTGTGTCTGAACTTTCCATGTGTAATCTGGGCACACCGCTATTTTAGCTGATCCCCTCTCTGAGTCCTCCTTGCCTTGAGCATGCTAGAATTGCCTCCCTATCTCTGTAGTTCAGAAGCTTTGCTATCAAGGGTTTTGGGGGCGCTTCTGGTGTCTCCTGGCCAAGGATTGATGAGCATGTTCTACCGTAAAACCCTGCGACAGGTTACCTGCTCTGACTTCTTGCAGCAACATGTTCTCCACATATGTTGTGGGGTCTCTTCTCTCCATTCCTTCAGGCATACCCACTATCCGTATGTTGTTGCGCCGGGCTCTCCCCTCTGTGTCCTCAGCTCTGCTCTCCAATACAGCTACCTTCAGTTTAAGTTCTCAGACCTCCGACTGGGCCTCCACTATGCCCTCCTTGTTTTCGTCTGCCTGCGCCGCCACAGATTGCACACTCTCCTGATGTCCTGCCGCAGCAGTCCTACGTCAATTCTGACTTTATTTATCAACCTCTAAAGAGTCATTTGGGTTGTGGCTATGGCCCTCAAAATGTGGCTTTCGTCCATTTTCCCTTCAGGTTGATGACACACTGCCTCCCTCTCCTTTGCGGGTAAGTGCTTCCATCTTGGTCTGCCTGGACTTGCACTTGTGCTGCTTATCTGCCGTGTGCGCAGTCTGCTCTCCGCGTTCCACTGTTTGGTTAATTATAACTCATTCCTCTGTGGGTGCTGGTGGCCTGGGATGAGTGTTGTACTCGCGTGCCCAGTCTTACTCTGCATGTGATGGCGCCAAGGGGGGGCCTCCACTGCTGGTACTATATTGCTCAGTGGCCCATTTCCTCTGCCCTTGCCCTGTCCTGTTTACTCCCTGAGACGTCTGCACTATCCGAGGTCATGAGGTCATCACTGTGCAGCTTTTGCTATGCCCTTCTCCTCACCCCCACATTCCTAGGTCTCCAGTGCTTCCCGTGGTAGTGACCCTCTGCTCGCTGTTACTACTGTGGAGTGGGCATTACATCTGCCTGTCTAGGCCAGTCCCATATGCGCAGTGTGGGTGGAGCGTCCCCTCTTAGTGTGCTGCCTCTCCCTGTATATACTTATGCCCTGTATATACTTATGCAGCTTCTCAGCTCCACTCTCACCCCTGATGTGCGCTTGGTGTGAAGTGCATCAGGTACTTGCGCTCCTCAAGCGCTCGCGCTTCTCGTGGGCTCACCCTTGGGGGACTGAACTCCTAGTGGTGAATTGCCGCTACACTCAGTGCAGAACTGTCTCCAGACCCTTGCAGCAGGTACACACGTGGCGGACCCTCCACGTGTGGCTGCCCCTCGCTCCTGCTAGAGCTGCACCTCTCCATCGGTGCGCTCTGTGCCCTCTCGCTCTCCACACACTGCACATCAGCAATGCATGCTGGGTGCTTCCAGCCCCTTCCTTATGCCATGCATTTGCATTGCTCGCAAAGTTATCACTCTCTGCCTTCGCTCCAGGGCAGGTGCCGCAGCCAGGCTCCCATGGCAACTCACCACCTCAGCCTGAGCGCACCCTCTCCCTGGCAGGAGTCCTTCTGGTCTGCTTTCTATCTTCAGGCCTGGTTGCTTAGGTTGCTGACAGTTAGGCACTCCATGCCTGGGAGCCAGGAGCCTCAGGCCTCACTGTCGCTCCCCCCACCAGTTCCGCAGCTCCTCCAAGTCGCAGCACAGCTCCAGCATCACTGATCCCTGCCTCCAACCCGCCAGCTTCAGCGGCCACCTCTGGTGGGCCTCCACTCCATCTTGCCCAATTTTATACTCTCTTTTCTACTCTCACCAATGTCAGGGATGAGGTGGGCTCTACCCGAGGCACCGCACCAGCTCTCACCTGCCGATCTGCAGCTCACTGCCACCGTTCAGGGCTCTGCTAGGGCTTCTCAGGCGGCAGCCGCCATCTTGGCTGTTTGCGGCCGCTCACTTCTAGGCAGTTTTCCGGCCGACCCAGCCCCTGCTTCTGGACGACAGCTGTCTGTTTGTTCAGGCCACTTCCCGGTATCAGTGCGTAATATTTTATTTTGTATATATGCACTTTCTTTACTCATAGATGCTTATCAATCTCGGATCTGGCAAAGCTACGGAGACCTGCTGCTCACTTCCTGGCTGCTGGCCACGCCCCCATCTGAGAAGCTCAACCCTTAACGTCAAATCTGATGAACGTGGGAGGGCATTGCGTTCCCTCCTAAGGGACCATGTCTTAATAGAGGTTAATGGCAGGTGCCCAGATGATCGTCCCCTGAGACACACATTTACAAGTGGAGGGTTCTCTTCAATTATCGATTACTGCATAGTCCACGGCTATCTATTCCGTCTTATAGCCCACTTTGCAATATTAAGCAGGGTTGAAAATGACCACATCCCATTGACATTAAAGGTGCAACTCCCACATATGACACTGCACCAGAACACCAAGCAGCTGTATTAGATCACTAAAAAAATGTGATTTGTAGGGATTACAAACTCTCCTACTGTGGAAAGTCTTTAAGATTATATTCTAATCTAGGCCCATCAGTGGTTTCGTCATATGACAGGCTTATAGAAAACACCCATTTAATTTGTGATTGTAGCAATAGCTACAAATGCCTGCATCCTTACTGAGTAAGGGATGCACTGTGGAGAGAGTGTAGGATGATGAAGAGCCTAATTTTTAATACAAGTAAGGCGAGGAACGCAAAGTCAGGACTCTAATGTGAACTCAGAAAGGACTACAAGTAACTGTTAAAAAGGAAAAAAACTGGTATATGTTGAAAGGCACTGGGACCAATTGGAGTTTGCAGTTCAACCCAACAATGGCAAATTATTTTGCAAGTTGGTGGCATGGGGCTTTGCGGCCCCGGGCGATAGTAGGGCTTACCTAATTACAATAGAGAACTGGAGATCCCATTTCCAGAGAGTCTTTTTCGATGCTGTGCACACGGCTCTGGAAACAATTGAAGATTTAAGTGCAAAATAAATCTGGTTAAGCTCAGAGGAGATTGCTCTGATTTTTAAAAACCCTTCCTTCTGGCACAGCTGCTGGCCCTGACAGTATGTATTCAGACATCATTAAGGGCTTCTCAAATTGGTGGCTTCCGATTCTATTCAAGCTCTTTAATTCAGTTGGCCACTCTGGGGTCTTACCTTGCTCATGGGCGGAGAGTATCATAGTTGCTATTTTCAAGAAAGGGGGCCTTAATTACCCTAATTCCTACTGACCAATCTGCTTACTTGACATACTGGGTAAAGTGTTTTCCTAATGCCTTTTATTCAAATAAGAGGAGTGGAACACTTCTTTGAATTTGTTAAAACCGGTTGGCCACCAGGGGTCGCAGAGATGCACTAGCTGTTCTGCAGAGTTTTCCCTCCACCGTGAGTGTTGGGCTACTGAGCCTCCCCATTCACCCCTAGTCGGATGGGCTAAAAGATCCCACCTGGTGCCTAGACCGCTGTGGGGTCTTCGGCCGAAGTCCTGTGCTTTTTTGACCTGCGAGCACTGTGTAGTGAGCACGTGTCCCCGGTGCGTTGTGGGCCGAGCTCCTGGCCCGCCTATCGCCTCCACAGAGGATCCAGGAGACGCTGTGGCGATGCAATGGTGGGAGATCGTAGGCGCTAGGCCCCAATGAAGCAGCGGAGAGCAGGCAATGTGAGGCGCAACCATCGACCAAGCTCTGTGTGTTAACCACAGGAGCGGGGGCTCTGGCACTACCTTGGGCCCCCTATTGAGGATCGGAGCGGGATTTCGCCTGCGGTGAAGCAGAGAGTGAGGCTGGTGGCTTCAGGGGATGCCATCCAGTGGCACTGACCCTTTTGTTTGCCATCTGTGTATTGCAATCAGTCAGTGCACACCAATTATGTTTGAGTTCTTCAATACCAGTCAACCAATACTTCACAGAATGTATGGGTGCAGACGAGGAGTGCTGGCCCTGACACAAAGCCGTAACACAAAATTAGAAATAAATAGTGTCCAAACTGTGGACACTCCTGTCCCTTGCACACCTTACTGCTAAAAAACAGCCAATTACTTTGTTTCTTCTTACATACTATGCATCGTTTTAATACATTAACAATTCAAAATCAAACCCCATGTTTTTGCATTTCATAGCAATCTTCCAATCTTCTTTTTATACAATGTTCTTTCACTTGTTCAAATACAAGTCCTTCATGCTCTACGTGTTTTGGGGTAATGAGCCCCTTCTTCAGAGCGGACGTCTGCAGATACAAAACATATACGCGGACCAGTTTCCAAATTGTACGATTTGACAATTATTTATACACTGTAGAGTCCACCACCATTTTTCTTATCCCCATGCCACTGGGTTCACACACTACATATTAATTTATATTCAGTCGACCTGGTTTAGATCTTTCATCCCGGTTTCACCAAATCAATCACCACTTATGATTATTTAGACTTAAACAATGTGATTATTCGTTACGACGTCCTGTCATCGCGGGATGTTTTTTCACTGGGTTTTTTACTGCGGATTTTTTTTCGAAAAAAATCCTCGCATTTTTTGGGGGGGTAAAATAATTATATAAATTGGATGTGGGTGTACGGGAATATAAAAACAAATAAAGGGGAAGAGGTTTTGGGGGTCTAACCCCCCCCCCAAAAATAAAAAAAATAAAAAATTCGATGGGTTTTTTCGCAACAAAAAAAAACTGTAAAAAACCCTACGAAAAAACATCCCGCGATGAAATGACATGGAACCGATTATTCATGAATATTCCTAGTGCTTCTGTGTAACCATGGCTCTCCTTGACCTAGTTAACACCAGTGTGCTAGCCACTTTGTGATCACCCCAAAGGTGGTGTTTCGATATATTATTCCAAGCTTACCTTAATGCTTCAAATATAGTTATTGCACCAGTATTCCTAATGGGGAAGACTAAACTCCAACAAAAAACATTTGGTTAAATTATGTACTGCTATATTCTGATCACATTCTCAGATGCTCACATACTCACTGCTATACCGAAGAGTCTTACCTACTTATTAGAAATCTGATTCCCCGCCAGTTACAATCCTGGGTGTACGCTGTTCATCCACATGTGCAAGTGCACTCAACTTCTTCTAAATCTGCTCTGGAAACCAGAGGCGTTGCTGGGTTGGGGGGGCTAAGGGGGTTATAGCCCCTGGTCTTTTGGTTGCAGCCCTGGATAGAATCTCAGGAGCTACAACCAAAAGGCTAGCTAGCCCCGAGCCCCAACAGTCCCGACATTAGCGAAGCCCCGGGTCTTTTCGAGACCTAGCAACACCCCTTCTGGAAACCCAGATGTATTCTATGATAAAGAGTGAAGGGTTCTGACAATTCTAGTGATTGTGACTGCTGCTGCTATCGCACCGTTCTGTGTGTCAAGCTCAGAATGATGCACATGATGGTGTACGTGGTCTAACTTCCAAAGTCTTACCTAGGCTCCTTAGACTTCCACACGTATACACTGCCTGTGTCTCGCCCACCCGTACAGCTCTTATTACTTTTTCAATCACTCTCCCATGTAGAAAACATGGGGAACACTGCATCTCATTCTATAATGTGACTCCACACGTACTGGTCACGCGTATCTCCTAACATTCCCTGTGACTCAATATGCGTAGTCTTATTTATAATGATACAGATTCAAATAATGTATATTTGAGGAGTTTCAACATGTACTTCAAATCTCAGATACTCTAATACAACCTGTGTGTTTCACGCTGTATTCCCACCATTTGATGTTAAGTTACAGTCCCTCCTTTACTTCTAGGGTAATCAACATTACATGGGATTAATTTTGGTGGCACTTCAAACTGTGTCTTAACACTTCCATTCTTTGTACAATCAAGTTTCTATTACTCTCACACGAGTGTACATGTAACCATGTTATTTCACCAAATGTGTACTAAAGTACTCCTCAAGTATACCTCATATGTAAAAAGGAACCTATCCAGTGTTCTAACATTAACCTATAGTCGACTATGCAATATTTTCTTTAGGTTTTCAATCTATTCCACCACTAGCTTACTAGACACGTGTGGACAACAGGAAAAATGTCACCATGATTGTTATACAACTAGTGGACCCCAGGAAAATTATGTCAACATGATAGTTGTCATATCGGTCCCCTCAAAACACAGCTTCAGTATCTATACATTCACATATCAAGGGTTATCCTATACCCAGTGGCATGTAGATATCACACCTTGTATATACAATTCAACCTGTTTCATTGTTTGAGATGGTTTCAACATAGGTCAAAAGAAAGTGCCAAAAAAATTGTAAATGGATCCAGAACATTTCTCTCTGTAACAAAAGGGTATTGAAGCCCCTCCCCACCTCCTGTTTAGGCATTTCACCACCTCCAATGTGGTGAATTGCATCTGTGCAATGGAGTGTCTGTTCATTGTAATGTTTTGCCACTGGTGATTTCATGTTCTTACAGCGCACATTGGACTTGCGGTCTCCCCTACATACAAGAGGGCCACATGGGCATTGCATACTGTAAATTACCCCTGCTGTCCTACAGGTAGCATAGTTGTGGAGAAGAATTTCCTTCCCTGTTGTGGGGATCTGTAATGCTCTTGCCTTTTTAGTACATTACTACAGTAGCTACATGTAAGACAGGGGAATGTTCCAGTCTTTTCTGTCTGTAACACTGATTGTCTATCTCTATGTGGTCTCTCAGCCTGTACGAATTTATCACGTAAACTGGTGCCACGCTTATGTGCCCTTTGTTTGCCATCTCACAGGGCATTGCGCAAGGCGGTCGGGTGGAGGGCCCTCCGCTGCATGGCACGTTATTGGGCTGCTCCCGGAGTTTGAGTCCCCGTGAATTCTATGCTGGAGCTGCACCAGTGGGGGAAAAGTCTCTTGGGGATTGTACTGCAGCTGGCCCAGGTCGGCGTGGAAGGAGCACCTGTGCTGGTTCAGCTTGGGTTGCAGGGGCCCTCTCCCCGCTGCGGGGGTTTCAGCCACAACTTGGGGCCCTCTCTGCAATAGCCACGCAACCCCATTTTTTGGAGTGCTAGTCCTGTGGGGCAGGGCTCTTCTTTTGCAGTTTGCTCTATGAGGGGATCCAGGTGGAGGTTGATCCCCTCCTGAACTTTACGTGATTTGCGCAGGAAGGAGGACTGACAAGGGGATAGGGACCTCCCACCCCCCCATTGGTGGCTGTGTTGAGTACTGAGGTGTTGAGGACGTCCTGATGTTATCCTGGTGGGATGGGGGTGGGAGAGGGGGGCGGTCCCCAATAGGTGGCGGCCCAGTGAAAGGGGCCTCCCAGGAAGGAGTACCTGAGATTGGAGGTTTGAGACCTGGTGAGGAAGGGGAGCAACCCGGGACTTCTGGTTGTGGCCCTCTGGAGGGTCGGGTATCTCCAGAAGTGTTGCAGGGTCGTGGGCCTCCCCGGTTATCCTGTATGCGACTGCTCCACAGGTGTCTTGGGAGACTTTGAGGCTTTTCTTAGAACAGCGAGAGTAAGGGGCTGGGGTATCAGTGACTCCCTGGGCTTGATCTTCATTCAGAGCAGGAGTTCAACCGGCTTCAACAGACTTACCCATGAACTGGAAGGAGTCCCTACAGAAATATACATTTGACAAACCAACGTCACCCGGATGGCGGGAGACAGATGTCCACGAAGGAAGACATTGCAGCATTGTTGGAAGAATTTGGCGGCATCTGTTGACATTCTGGAAACACAAATGGACATGAGACTGTCGGAATTGGAGAGGAGGGAAGACGAAAAAGGCCCGGGCACCCGGACATTTAACACCCCGCCGCCCACGGGGTCCTGAAATTGTGATTCTGCAAGACTCGGCACTTTAATGGTGCACATTTCTTGTTTGTCTTGTTCAACTGAATGGGCGATGAACAAGAGGTTCTTTTGTTTTGGTGGTAATTGTTTTTTGGTGGGGGGGGGTGGGAGAGAGGACAATGCTAGAGCAATCTCCGGGCTGCTCTCCAAAGTTGCTTCGGATGGGTGGGGGGGGTGCTTTACTGTGGGTCAGAAGATGGGTTGGGGGGAGTGGGGGTGTGGGACTTGAGGGGCACCTGGGGGAGTGGGGGGGCTCTGGGCTGGTACAAAAGCGAGGTGGGCAGAGGGTAATTGCTGGTCTGGTCCTAGAATGGTATGTATAACGTGACGGGCTGGATGCTGACGGCAGGGGGGTTGTTTTTGTTTACTGTTGGGTGGGGATGAGGAGAAGTTATATCGTTTTTAAGCACTTTATGGTTGTTTGGGGGTGGGAAGAATGGACGGGAAGCGGCATTCCGAGGGGTCCAGCTGTGCTTCCTAATACAGGTGGTGTTATTCTGATGTTCTGGACAGGTCCCAATGATTGAGTCAGCCCCTGCCCTTAGGGTAGGCTCCCTTTAATGTTCGGGGTCTAAATTCCCCTTATAAACTATCCCTGATGGTGCAGGAGTTTAATCGATTGAGGCTTTACTTGTTATTTCTACAAGAGATGCATTGGTAGAAAGGTAGGGAGTGAAAAAGAGGACAGTATACTCTATCTATTCAGCCTCGGATTTATCCCCAAAAAAGGGGATGGCGATTATGGTGTCTAGTAGGCTGGGTATGGTGGTTAAGGACCCGGAACAGCGCTTTATTTTTTTATAAGGAGTGGTGAAGCGGATCAGTCGCACAGTGGGGTCTGTTTACTGTCCAAATGAGGCCCAAGCACAGTTCTGGGAGTCGTGAAGCTGCAGTTATTTGTAGACGGCCCCCTGGTGGTGGGGGGGATTTCAACATGGTCCTTGATCCGACGACTGATAGGAAGAGAATGTCTGACTCAACTACATCCCAGGTGCAGGTCACCTAATACTGACGATTTCATCAAGTTAATGACGAATTGGGGTCAATGGACTCCCTTATTCAGTTGGGGAGGTGGTCCGGCTTTTACATACTACTTCCGGGTCCATGACTAATATTGGCATATGGACTACATTCATAGAAGGGCGCCTGTAAAGGCATGTTGGGGCTTAAGGGAAGGTGGATATGTAATGACTGCCTTTTGAAGTATAGGGATGTAGTTATGGGGTTGTTGACTTGTATAAAGGAATATTTTCTAATTACCAAAAATGTTGAGGTGGGGCTTCCGGGTGTGTGGGAAGCCATTATGGCAATGTTTAGGGGAAGCTCATAAGAATAGGAGCCCAAAAGAAGAGGTAACGTGGGAAACAGGAGGTGGACCTGAGGGGTACAATTGGGGCTTTATGACTGGGGGAGGTCTAGCACACTGTTGGCCCCGGCAGCATCAGAAAAACTCAGAGGGTATAAAGCCCAATTGCAGACCCTTTTGCTTTATCAGACAGAAAAAAAAAAAAGATGTTTCTCAAACAGAAATATCTTGGAAAAAGGTGACAGGGCGGCTAAGCTATTGGCCTGGAGGCTGAGGGAGCAGCGTAAAGCTAGAAGAGTGGCCACTACACACCCAGAACATGGAAAGATGGTTGATGGTGATGGGCGCATGGGGGAAGAGTTTAGAAAATACTAAGAATCCTTGTACACAGCAGAGTACTAGTATAATGGCTCACATATTGACTGATTTTTAGAATGCTTGCCCTTTCCGGGTATTTCTTAAGAGACAGCCACACTGGAGTCCCTGGTGACTGAGGAGGAGGTAGTTGGCAACATAACACATATCAAGGCATGAACCTCCCCGGGTGATGATGGTTTCACAGTTAGCAAGGCGTACATCACCACGCTAGCACCGTTCATGGCAAAAATCTTTAATGGCATACTTGAGGGAGGAGTGCTCCCGGACTCCATGCTCCGAGCTATAGTAGTGGTGATTACCAAGGAAGAAAAAGACCCAACCTTGTGTCCATCATATCGAACCATTTCCCTGTTGAACACTGATGTTAAGATTTTGGTGAAACTGTTGGGAAATAGGCTTGACTGAATATTGCCAAACCTTATCATGAGGATCAGGTGGGGTTTATTCAAGGGCGCCATGGGTCAGATGATGTGTGCAAGATGATTGATTTGATACATCACGCCCAGGAACACTACTTGGATGCATGCTTGGTGTCAATCAATTCAGAAAAGGCATTTGACCGAGTGGAATGGGTGTACATGGGAAAGGGTCTGCAAATAATGGGGCTTGGTCATAATTTCCGACGTTGGGTTTCATCGATGTACAGAGCCCCAACTGCCAGGGTACTGGCGAATGGGATGCTCTCTTCCTCCTTCCCTCTTACTAGAGGCAGGAGGCAGGGATGCCCCCTCTCCCCTCTGCTGCACGCATTGACGATGGAGCCCTTGCGATCGCTGTATGAGTGAACCAGGATAAAGGGTGTTGAGATGGATTTCTGAATGCTGACCTGGTGGGCAGAGGTTCAGAAGGCCAGCCTAGTTTCTTGGAACAGGGTAACCTTCTGGACAAGCCAGACCAATCAAGGTAGCATAGACTAGGTCTCAGGAGGGGTGAGGGTGACTGAAAGACCTCAATGAGCAGACAGAGTAAAGGACACTTACAAATCACTCCCAGTCAGTTGTAAATACATTAATAAGACAGATACATTTATTCAAGGCCTTTGAGTTTCAACACACTAGTTATTAACAGTAGCAATTTTAAACCAACACAGTCTGACTAAAATACATATATACAGGACCAAGTGGCCTAAACGGGTAAGGCATAAAATGGGTCCACAACCTAGAAAAGGGAAGGAAGTGGGTAGTGCAAAGAGTCTTTAGGCAATTCTGCAGTAATCACAATCCTAACTGAAAGGCAGTCCAGTCCCTAAGAAGAGGGGAGACTATTGCTCAAATGTTCTTGCATTGCTGGCGTACGCGGTAGTGCAGATAGGCGAAAATGGGGTCTCGTAGGGTCTGTAGTGGCTCAGGAAGGTGGGTGAGGTGATGCAGAATAGGTTCGTGGAGGGTCTCCCCGTGATGGCAGAACAGGTTTCAGGAGTTGGGAATAGTTTGATAGCTCAGGCTGTCTGTGGAAATGAGAGGGGCCCTCAGGGGCCAATCGTGTGTTAAAATTCATGAATGCGCTAGAGGTCACCGGTAAGGGTTGCAATTACTCACCAAGCTGTACTCCGGACCAAACTTCGGCAGTCTAGTCCACTTCGGTTGCAGGTTCAAATGCAGCAATTCTGCGGCTCTGCAGCTTTCAGCGGCGAAGTTAGTGTTGGTTCCCAAACGGGACCGTGGTGATTTCTCTGCTCCTGGTGGATGGATCAGGCCAGTTTCACTGTAGCAGGCTTCAGGGCACAGCTGCAAGGCACCTGCAAAGTTCATCACCATGGTTGGGCGACATGGTAACCACTTGTACTCCTGTTGGGTGCTCTCTCTCTACTCCAAACCTAGGAAAGCCGAGTGTACGAAATTCGGTATGAGAGTGCCGTGAACACAGAGCCTGCGATGTACCAAGTTTCAAGGGCCTCCTCGAAATGACGGCGGTATCAGAGGAAAGGTCATGCGCACACAGGTTGGCCCAGGGGCACTTCCGAGAAGGCTTGCTTGCAGGGTTTGATGAAGGTGCCGATAATAGTTGGTCCCGCTATTCCAATCGGTCGAAGCGTCTTCGCAGACCTTCTAATTCCATCAGATGCAGATGGGTCCAGCGGGACGACAGCGGGCTCAGGGTGCCAAACCTTCCAGCAGGTCACCAACAGTTCCTCGACTCAGCTTCTCAGTTTCAGGATACTTGGATCCTATACTTGTTCAGTGAGAACTCCAGAGATCAACATGGTATGGGTGTTTTGAGCTTTCTCTTATCCAGAATCTCCTTCGCGCCAAAACGAAGAGGACCCAGTGGGAGATCTGCTCACATACAGGCACACCATATGTGGACCAATCATGGACCACAGTGGTCCCAGGCATTCACAGCACACCAGACTCTCTGGCACCCAGGATGTGGATTGTAACTAGTCAGTCCAGCCCACATCCTGGGGGCACACACACAAGACATGCAGAAGCCCGCGAAAGCTTAGTGTTTCACGGGAGAATGCATGTCCAAATAAGGACTGACCCGGGTCGGCTCGACCTGGTGAAGGGGCAAGATGGCCAAAGGATAGGACAAAGAACCTCGTGGCATGGCCATTTTGGAGCCAGGCCACGTATTTGTGCCAAATGCAGTAAACACAGTTTATCTGGCAGGAAAGGGTTAAAAATATATGAAAAGATAAGCTGCCACCAGCCCTGCCAAGGCACACCTGCACTTCTCCTAAAAAAATCCTTTGCGGGTGTCTAGGGCCTTTAGAAATGACAGTAAGACCCAAGTGCACTATACTGTAAGGTACAATGTGCAATTGCAACATGTTGCAGAAAAGTTGCAACATTGACAAGGACTAAAGACAAGGACCCCCCACTCCGACACACACGCCAAGGCAAGAGGGCAGGAGCCCTCTCCCCCTCCCAGAAGCTGCATCCAAGCTTCAGCTCCTCGCCACATCGTAGCAACATATCCACAGGGGCCTGCCTGACCCTGTCCCACTACCCTGCCTGACCCTCGCATGCCGGGCGCATCGCAGCGCCAAAACGAGGCTGAGCCTCGATGACCTGCATTTTTTTAACTACTGCATCCGTCGGCAGGCGGATACGCCGGCGGCCAAAACGAAGGCCATACAAAGGCCTGTTCTGCGCCTGTTACGCGCATGTGGTGTGCAAAGTCCTGATCTCTGCATTGTCTCACCTTCCGCCAACAAATCTGTTCTCAGGGAGAGCCTAAGACGCATCGGAGACTATAAGTGAAGCGGCAGCAGCACCGCATCATCGATCACCCACTGACTTGCAAGGTAAGCCCAAGGGCATACGCGCTATTATCCCGCCAACCACCTTCTCACCCGTTCTCAATTACTGCCTACAAGTAATACAGATCGCCTACCATTGCTGAGTGGTGAGCTCTGCGCTATACTTGCTCGCCCACGAGACACATCGTTCACAAATGGCCACCCTCAGGCGGGTGTGTGTCGCCCCTTGGAAGTAGACACTGAAATATAACAGCTAGCCGTGATGCATATATGCTAACCAGCCAACTCTGCACCCTAGGGCCATTCACCCTGAACATACATTGCCACCCAGTTCATTCATACCAACTCTGCCCAGAGCTGCTTATGTGCACTGGCCCATTTGGCCTGATGTGCCCACTGTGTACTATGTATATATTTGCCCTGCCATTTATTAGCTGCATTTTGGCCATATGTGCCCTGTCATTTGATAGCTGCATTTTGCCATGTGCCTGCCATTTGATAGCTACACTTTGCCCATAGATGCCTGCCATTTGATAGCTGCATTTTGCCAATAAGTGCCCTGCCATTTGATAGCTGCATTTTGGCCATATGTGCCCTGTCATTTGATAGCTGCTTTCAGCTCATAGGCTGCAGCTGGTCAATCTGTTGCCTTTGATAAATGATATGTTGTAAGGCGGCCCCCTGCCTCTGCCAACTATGTGCAGTGTTTCTGCCTGCTGATCCTTCTATGAGGTGATTAGATTCTGCTCACTGATCTTGCCGACTGTTTTGATCAATAAGTAGCCTATTGTGCTGCTGAACCAGCCCTCTGCACACTGCATATGTACCCCTGACCAGCCCGACTCCTTCATCGCTCCGGCCTAATTCAGCTGCCACAAACCCAGCAATACCCTAGGCATGTGTGGTATACTCTAGGCTTAGCATGTATACGACACTCCTCTACCAGAGTATGTTATGTACACTGATCATTTCCAACACATTACTGTTCCCTGCCCTGGTGAGCCCCTCAACCAGGGCAACCCCTTCAGCTGCAACAACCCCACCATGGCCAACATCCTCGAGCCGACAGTCCCACACACTACACCACTTCCTCCCTCAAGAATTCGCCTAATTGCCACTCCAGACTCCTTACACTCAGATCTCGCACCCCTACCGTGCAAATCAACTCCTGCCCAATGCATATATCCTGGAGGAACCTCAGACTAGGATCTCACACCAGTGGCAAACAATACCTTGTCCAGTCAAATGCACACAACACCACTCGCAGCACCAGGCCACACCTTAACACTAACACCAAGCGTCATCCCAGCAAACATCAAAAGTCCACGCCTAAAACCAAAAAACACTCCCAATTTAACAAAAATACCGATGCCACACATTATAAATGTGCCCTGCTTAATGTCTGCTCGCTCACGCCACTGAACTTAACGACCTCATCCTAAGCCAGGATCTGGATATCTTAGCCATTACTGAAACCTGGCTTCATGAGGCTTCTGGCCCAACTATAGCATTAACCCTACCTCCCGGATACAATATCCTCAGACAGGATAGACTCACCAAACTAGGAGGCGAGGTCACCTTGATCTTCAAAGAGGCACTTGACTTCAGGATCACACCCCACAATTGGGAGGGTAATGCTGACATACTATCAGTTAAACTATCCCTATCACGCAAATGTACCATAAATATGCACGTTATCTGTATACCACCAGGTCCTATGGCTGATTTCCAAGGACACATCATGCACCTACTCAGTGAAAATATTAAGAAATCCACAAAAACCTTACTCATAGGAGACCTCAACCTAGGATATTCTGACCCTCTTGATAAATCTGCCACCTCTGTGGCCAAAGATTTGGTAGATCTAGGCTTCTCCCAGAAAATCACCCCCCCCCCCCACCCACATCAAAGGCCGCACCCTTGACTGGGTGGTTGACCACAACTGTGGCTTTAATATTACTTCTAACACAGCCCTTCCCTGGACAGACCACACCTGTATAGAATTCACCGTACCCACAGCTCCAAACACCAAAATCATCATTTCTGCCCCTGCCACTTTAGTTAGAAATACTAAAAAGCTCACTGCAGACAACCTCCGCCCCCATTTCGACAACCCTTGCCTTTCTCCTCCCTTCTCTCAAGACCCTAATGTCTTAGCTGATATATTCAAGGACACTATCACCCAAGCAGTCAACTTGGTCGCCCCTCTTGAAGAGAAGAAGGAAAAAAATCTCTACACTCTAACTCTTGGTTCACGGAAGAGCTTAAACACCTATGTAACGTCAAACGCCATGCCTTAAAAAACTGGCAGACTAATCCCTGTGTCAAAGTTTCAAAAATAGTGCTAAGAAATACAAAGAAGCCATCTTTATAGCCAAATCAGAAGTCTACAATAGCAGAATAGCCCAAGCCAACTGCCAGTCTAAAGAACTTCACTATCTTTAAGGAACTCATTGACCCTTCGATCTCCAAGGATGAAGCATGGTGTAACAGTATACAAACTGCTAAAAAAAATTGAAGCACTACAGAACAAAATTCTATCACATTACCAAACCCTTCTCAATCAGAATAAAGGCCAGCCAGTTCGGTCCCCACACAGCAGCAAAAATACCAATTTTCCCAAATTCACTTTTAAAGACATTACGGAAACAGAAGTCATTGACATTCTTAAACATCTCAAACCATCGCAATGTAAGGGCGATGTAGGCCCCCCAATATTATTAAGGATTGTGCCGAGCCACTGGCCCCTCTCCTTACCGCTTTCATTAATGCCTCATTTAAATCAGGCATCGTCCCTAACAGCCTTAAGGAGGCATGGGTGCGCCCCCTCCTTAAAAATAAAACTTACTAGACCCCGCCCAACCTAACAATTACCGGCCTCTAACAACTGTCCCATTCCTACTCAAACTACTAGACAAAGCTGCTCACACCCAGATCCAACTCTACCTAGAAACCAACTCCATCCTAGGCAAAAGGCAGTCGGGTTTCCGCAAGGGGCACGGCACGGAAACCGCACTGTTATATCTAAAAAATCAAATAACTCAAATCCTAGACAACGGCAAGCCTGCCCTCCTCCTCCTTCTTGACCTTTCGGCAGCGTTCGATCTTGTGGACCACAAAACTCTCACATCACATCTCACCCATGATGCTCACTTCTCCGAGCATGCTGCTACCTGGATCACCACCTTCCTAGAGGGGAGAGCAATGAAATTCTTTTCCAACACGGCTCATGCTACGCCCGCCATCATCCACTGTGGCGTACCGCAGGGATCATGTACTGCCCCCACGCTGTACAATCTCTTCACTAAGCCTCTCTTTGACACACTGGATGCACTTGGGATTGCATACACCAACTATGCTGATGACACCCAAGTGCTTCTTCCCCTAACCGGTTCATACTCCCAATATGCCAACACCCTTCAACAAATCTATGCCACCATGCAAGCGTGGATGGCCACCAATGGCCTCTGCCTCAATGGGGATAAGACCGAGATCCTCATCCTTGGCCAAAAATCCACCCTAGCCAACCTAGACTGTCTCTACGCTAATTTCAACATCGACAATTGTACCATTCCAGTGCTATCATCTGTTAAGACATTAGGAGTGCAACTAGATGCCACGCTGTCCATGAACAAGCAAGTTAGCGCTATAGTTTCTGCCTCCGCCCACAGCACAAAACTCATCAACGCCATCAAACCATTCCTAACCAAGGTCAACTGTCTCTCTATAGCTAGAGCTACTATAGGAGCCAAGCTTGACTACTGCAACGCTCTACTCGCTGGCTCTTCCACAAAAAAAATAAACGGGCTCCACACCACTCAAAATAACGCACTAAGAGCAGCCCTAAGCATACCAAAAAGAGATCACATCTCGCAAGCTAGAAAAGATGCACACTGGCTCCCAGTCAAAGACTGCATCACATTTAAAATTCTCACCACTGCACACAAATGCATCAACCTCACCGCACCATCCTACCTTCCAGACACTATATCTAGACCCACCTCAACTAGGCCCACTAGAACCCACTACACGAACAAACTTACCATCCCACGCATCCACAGAGCCAAAGCTGGAGGAATAGGCTTCCCATACCTGAACTTGCAGAAATGTCCCTCATTGCTTTTTCGCAAAAAGCTCAAAACTGCTTTCTTTAAAGATACAAACTGTCTGTATCCTCCATAAGTACTCATCGCTGCTTTCAACGCTGTAACTCAGTTTTGTTTTCTGTTCCTTGTAACTAAGTTGTGACCTCTTTTTACTGCTACTTATATATGGGTGTAACTTAGTTGTTCACCCCATTATGTAACCAGCTCCAGGATGCTCTCGAGCTGTTGCGCGCTTTACAAATCCAAATAAATAAATAAATAAGGGAAACAGTCTCCCAGGACTGTCTTTAAGGGCATGTCAGTTGCCCCATAATACAGTAAGCGAAAAGCCCAGGGGTGTGCAGCTGAAGGCTGTTCTCCTCTGGCAAAGTCAGACTATGGTGTTAAAACAGCAGCACAAAGTTGGGGGGTACACAACTTGAGGGAAAACTTCACATAAATGGAGTCTTTCCTAACAAAGGGTCAGAACTCACCTGAGCTTGGGAGTGCTGTGGTCCCTATGAAAAAAGGGGGGTATTAATAATAAACTTTCTTTCTGGCCGTCACCGATGAGTTATTTGTGGGGTGGGGGGTAAACATATTTTTTGACACACGCAGGCGTGGTCAGACAAGGGCCTAGATGGAGCAGGGTAACTCTTTACGGAGGGGGTATTTAAGGATTTTGAGGAGCTCAGTGAAATGTTGGGGCGGGAGGCAATTAATGTCTTTGAATATATTCGATTTTAAAGGCATTCTAGTTGCCCCCAGTTGGAACAGGGAGTTGTCTCGGCCTCTTACACTCTTTAAACAAACCATAAACAGTAGTCACCAGGAAAGGAATACTCTGTAAACTATACAGGATTTTAGTGACTGTGGATACCACAGGGAGGCAAAAATACAAAGAGTACTGGGCTATGCAGACCGGGAGGGAAATCCGAGTAGACCTGGGAGATAGTTTATAGGGTAATGTTTCATGGTGATATTTTTGCTGCTGCGATGGAGCACAATTTCAAAAGGCTGCATGAGTGGCAATTAGACCCCTTAAGACTCTCCAAAATGTACAATGGAGTGTTGCTGCTATGTCCCAGAGACTGTGGCCAAATGGGCTGCCAGGGTGAGGGGGGCAGGGAAGAGTATTGATTCCCCAGATTGTGGGAAGCAATGTTCAGGGCAGGGAGACTGGCGGTAGTCCAGAAATAGAAAAGTGGGACTGTTTTCTGACTGAAATGACTGGATGCTTAAACTCTGGGACATATTTTTGATTGAGAAGTTGACAGCTATGGTGCATGACTGCATGTGGATGTTCCACCAGCACTAGGGCATGTTTATTCTGAAATGGGGATATAGTAAGCCTAAACGCAGTTCTAGATAGAGGTTGAATATTAGGTAGACCTACTTGAATGATGGACGCCTGTGGGAGCCAGGTGGCCACTTTCCATTTATGTGGGCAGACGCATTCTTTTCCATAAGTGTGGATTTTGAAGGTCAGCCAAGTAGACAAGCTGTCTGTAGGGGTATGATGGACTCAATAACTGCAGCCGTTTGTGTGTTTCTTTGTCTTTGTGATGATGCGAGTAGCTGAACGACCAGAAGCGTAATGGTTGATTGTTAGAGTGGGGATGGGGAGGGGAGGGGAGGAGGGAGTTAGTTAAACCTGGTGGTGATTTGGGGAACTGTAAGATGTGTTGCGCCCTTAAGAAAATGTTAATACAAATTAAAGTTAAACAAAAAGAACTTGTTAAAATCATCCCAAGCAGGGTTTAGAAGAGGGTATTCCATCATTAACCACGGTTTGCTGTTAAATATGTTGATTATCAAATACTGCACAATCAAAGACGGGAAGTTATGCGTGGCTTTTATTGATTTAGAAAAGGCCTTCAACTCTATCCCAAGGCACAAGTTATGGGGAAAGTTAGCCACATTAAAGATACTGACAGGATTCTTGAACCTACTACAACTTTGTTACAAGGACACACATGTGTCAGTTCGGTCCTTGTTTATAGGAAGGCTGTAGGGAATCTTCAGAACAAATAAAGGCGTAAAGCAGGGTTGTGTCCTAGACTCGCTGCTATTTCTTTATTTATTTCTGATTTTAACACGAGGTGTTCAATGAACTGTTTACTGAACAAATTTACTGGAGTCCGGTGCGTTTGATATATTGTAGGTTGCGGTAGTGGAGTGCACCTAAAAAATAGATTTGGTTAAAAACACATACAGTAAAATACTGTTTAGCATGACTTTGTGTAGGACCAGTAACCTGACGCGAAAAAAAGGAGGCAATAATTAAAAACATTACGTAGCACATGCTGATTGCCAATATACTTTAGACAATGTTTGTCTTGCACTTCTCTTCACAGAGTGCATGCCAGAAAAAAGCAATCAAGGAGGCGCTGCTGAGCAGCAATAAACATGGCCGCTTAAACAGACAGTTCCGCGTTTCACAACATCCTGCCTAAATAATATCCTCCTTCATGGCATGGCAGAATAACTCCAGGAATGTGTTAAACGTGTGATGACCGTGGCAACAAACTGGCAGACTTGCATCCTGATCCTTATCCTGGAAATGCACCATTGGTGGGGGCGTGCGGCAAAGCGGGTTTGCGTTTGAGGCCCAGCGAGCGCTGGCGGCTAAAACATTATTGACCCTGATGCTTTGCCTTCTGGAAGAAACAGCCCGCCTGCGGGTTTGTTGGCAGTGGGGGAAAGTTGTGGATCGGAGCTGCACTGCCTCCTCTGCCCGCGGCCCTGTCATATTCGACGGCGAGACGAAAGGAGAGATCACTGGAGTGCACCGCTGCGCAGTCTGGAAGGCTGCCATTACTTAAGTTTTCCCGGTGCGGCCCCTGGCGCAGACGTCTTGTCAGGAGTGCAGAGCTGCAGGGGTTGTGGCCGATTTTGCCTGGAGCACTCCATTCCTTCATCATTTTTTATGGAGCTGCGAGCCCCTTAAGAGCAGAGCCCTGTCGGAGTGAGTGGGGGCTGGAGGCAGTATGAACTGCATGATATGATGGGCTCGCCTCAGAGATACCGGCAGATTTCCTACAGCTGAGTCGCTTTATTGAGCTGGCCTTGTGGGGAGCTGCAATGCCCTGCCTGTGCTGTGGTCCCCCGAGGTGTGTACAAAGCGAATACTTTGCATTGTGGCATTAGACTGGCAACGGCTGGTGTCACTTGCCGGCTGAGTGCAATGTGGCATGTACATTCCTCAAACCCTGACATAGGCAGGTAGGGGGAGTGCCAGGGACTACGCACATGAACCTGTTGAGGAACAACGGATGGGAAGTAGAGGATATTGCTTGGGAATGGTTTCCCTTTGGGGCGCTGCCATTACTGCTACAGATAGGTCACTGCGCTGAGGTGGCCCTACAGAGACTGGATGAGTTGGCATGCTCGGGAGGGCCCCAGGCGTATCTACCTCTTGATCCTTGCTGCCAGGCAAAACATTACTCACTGTTGTCTAGAACAGCCTGCTGTGCAACTCACAGGAGATACAGCAGTTCTGATCCATAAGTACAGCCCTGTCTTGGCGTCTCGGGATATCAAAGCTGTGGTGAAGTTGCGAGCACCTGCGTTTCAGTTGCACCATTGCAGATATGACTCGTGGCAGTAGGAAGGGCAAGAAGGGGCCAATGGACTTGTACACTAGTACCCCACATAGGGACACCACTACGGCTGATGCAACAGCAGCAGACTGAGAGGTGGGTCCCTTAGGCACATCGATCATGGAGTCCTATATGACCATAATGCAGGCAGGCTTTGCCTCAGTGAATGACCAGCTTGATGATATTGTGGCCACTATCAGCTCCCTGTATACTAAATTAGACAAGGAAAGTGATAGAATCACTGCGGTTGAAACACGGGTTGGAGAGCTGGAGGACACTGTGGGCGCATGGTCTAGACCCTCAGGCTGTTAAGGAGGAGCTGCAGGCAGTTTGTACGAAAGGCAAGGATTTAGAATCTCGCTCCCGCACGAACATTGTCAGGATAGTGGGAATACCTGAGAAGGCAGTCCAAGGGCCTATGGATCCTTTTGTAGAAGCCTTGTTAAAATCCATACACAGCGGAGAGCAATTCTCAGCTCAGTTTACATGTGTAAACGACAGGGCACCACAACATATTTTTTCTTTTGAAAACAATTTATTTCAATACAATTTCTTTGAAAAAGACTTAACAAACAGTGTGGCGCAGTTATTGTGTGGGAAAACGTCTCTTTTTGCAACATGAAGGTAGAGCGCACTTCTTCCTATCTCTTGAGGAGGCTGTGGCATACATTGAATGGTCCATTCCTGTCCCGGTGGGATGGGGTCCAGATGCAGGACGTAAAGACTGAGACTCTGCAACAATGCATCCGTCATCTGGTGAATGAGTTTAGGACACGGTTTCTGGCACTAACCAATCTAGCTTTCTGTTGATATGTTCTGTCGAGCTCCGGGACGCAATGTTGCAAGTCGTACAAACTTTAAGTTTCAGTTGCTTTTCGCATCGTGCTACCAGGTGTATCGATGGTGGCATGGTATGGGGTACACCGTGGAGTGGATGGTGAGGGCGGGGGGAGGTGGGCATTGGGTGTGGGTTCGAAAATGTAAATATTTGACGGTTGTACTATTGGCAAATATACATGAGTTCTTAATGGGTGCCATGGCGGAGGGGACGCTGATATGTGTACATGGCGGGTAAGGGGATGAGTGGAAACGGTCTCATGAGGAAGTTGTTAACATGGAACATCCGTGGGCTGAATAACCCTGTTAAAGCCAGGAAGATTCTATCTCGTGTTGACAGGCACGGCCCTAATATAATTATGCTTCAGGAGACGCATGCCCTCGGACGCGTTCATGAGTCATTTGCACATAGATGGGGCCCCATGAGATTCTACACTGATTATTTCTCACCGTTGCGGGGCATACTTAACCTGATACATGACTCTTTGGAGTTTTAGGTCACTAATAGCTGCGTGGACCCGCTTGGCTGCTATGTTGTCTTGGGCGCTCTGGAGGGGCAGTTTGGTCATACTGGTTAATACATATGGGCCGAACGTTGATGACCCTGAATTCTACCAGCAGATCTCAGACACAATGACATCCGCAGAAGGGGTGGTGATAATTGGGTGTGGGGATTTCAATACTATCCTAGGCAATAAAATGGATTGATCTAGTGCCCCACGAATGCTAACCAGAGCAGTCAAGACACTTTGCCAGCTGTTGTTGTACTTTCCCCTAGTTGATGTGTGGCGTGAGTTGCACCCCTGTGTGAGTGAGTATATTTATTAGTCGTCAGTCCATGATTCTGGGTCATGTATACACTTATGTCAGCAGTCCAACACTGTCATATCTGCTCTCGAACATTATCTGATCGATCCCCGATGATACTGTCATTGGAATTTGCTCACTGACCTAGGCCACGGCCCTTATGGAAACTGGCCCCTGTAGTCCTAAAATATGCAAACTTGGCAGAAGCGCTCCACGGTGGCATTACTGATTTTTTCTTTTTTTTTTTTTTTAAATTATTGAAAGGTCATTGCAACTGAACTCTACACTATGGAAAGCGTTCAAGGTGTGGATGAGACGTGAGTTTCTTTAAACATCTACTGGAACCCTTAGAAGCCTAAGGCGGGAATTTGGGGAGGTCGAGACACAATTAAGAGGTCTGGAGAATGAACATGGTAGGACACGGGAGGAGACTGTGTTGGGCTGACCGTAAACAGCTACACACATACGGACCTGCCTGTGTAAGCTGCTGGCTAGAATATCCAGGGCGGAAGGTTGCAGGCAACATATCACCGGGATACGGGGACGGGGCGGCTCAGTATCAGTGAAAGAGCAGGACATAAACGATCTGTTCAGCTCATACTAGTTGAACCTATATGCTAATTGTGACACCGCAACGGATGAAAATCTTATCCGTTACTTGCAGGATATTGAGTTGCCAGCATTGTCTGTAGAGGCGGGGATACAATTGTATAAGGAATTTTTGCAAGAACTAGCACCAAGACTACTGACTGTGTGGGAAGAATCTTTTGCCAGGGGTGGCCTTCCCCCATCCTTGGGGGAGGTTATTATAACTATTGCTGAAGCCCAACAGGCCTTCCCATGAGATGGCGTCATACAGTCCATTGTCTTTAATCAATGCTGATGCAAAGGTGTATGCTAATGTATTGGCTACACGACTACACCCATATATGCTTTAGCTGGTGCATCCTGACCAGTCGATTAATTCCTACTAGATCCATGGCAGTCAACTTGAGAAGGCTGTTCTGTGTGTGATCACAGATCAATTCCCAAGCCAGAGCAGTCACAGCGACATTGGATGCCGAGAAATATTTTGACACTCTTTGCGCTACCTGTTCCAGGAGCTATGTCAATTTCGGTTCGGACCCTATTTCTCCCAATGTTTCTGACTATTATATGCCGGCCCGATGGCCAGAGTTTTCACAAATCAAACTACATCTGCTCCATTCCGACTAGGTAGGGATTCCTGCAAGGGGTGCCCGCTACCCCCCTGCTATTTGCACTTACTATTGAGCTGCTAGAGGCATTAATCAGGAGTGCCCATTGACACTGGGCGATGAGGATAGCCGGCCCGTCCCAAGTAATATCTTTATACGCAGACAGTGCGTTATTTATTTGGGACTCTGACCTGAGCCTCGACCCAATCATGAAATATATAAATATATTCACACACTTCTCCTGGTATAAGATAAATAGCACCAATTCTGAATGATTTCCCCTAACGCCCTCCACTGTACAGCCGGCAGACCTCCGGGGGCTTTGTTGGTCCCCCATACATTTTAAGTACCTGGGGATAACTTGTCTCGGATTCCGCAAATAACATATGCCGACTATCATGAGATTTATCTGCAACAACTTGTAGCTAAACTGAAACTGTGGAAGGGACTCCCGACTTCGTTATATGGGAGAATCGCTTTATTGATGGTGCTCCCAAAGTTGTTATACTTTTTTTGTAATGTCCCTATATGGGTGGAATTTCTGTGCCAAGATTAAATCACTTGTAAAATAATTTGCCTGGGGGGGTGGTGGGGGGGTGCGGATAGGATTAGCTGGGAAAAATTACTGATTCATATGAGCGCAAGGATCTTGAACTCTATTATTTAGCTGCTCAAGCTCACTTTGCCATATACTGGTATGTTGAAGGACCTAAGGTCCCACTGTATTGCTGGAGCGATACGGGACTTCACCCACAGACCTGAAATCAGTTACGTTTAGTGATCGATATGCAGACTTGTACACATTTGATCCAGTCAGAACCATGGTAAACGCTTGGTACAGAATACTTAGTAAACTAGAAATGAAATCTCCCTATAATATTTATGGAATTTACCTGATACTTCTCCCACATTTCTTTTCTTTTTTTTGTTTTAACGTAACTTTTTATTTACATTTTTAAACATAACATTTCAACACTAGTGTCTGGGGGGCGCTGTTACGCGCAGGAGAAAATGGTGGCTCCTGTGTAAGCTCCAGCAGTATCCAGGGCCGTAAGCCAAGATAAGTGCATGCTTACTATCCGGTTCTTTATGAAACTTGCTTGGACCGTGTAATATCAGCTACAGAAGACCCACACGAAATTTGGTAATGGACTGCGAAGGGATCGCTGAGATTCGAGCCCAGCTGGACTCCACGGCTCTGTGAGACGCGGCGACCGAGGGCCGTGGGGAGGAGCCCGGCGCCGGGCCAACGCGAGTGGCGTGGGAGGCAGAACATCTGATCCGGATTCGCAGGGAGGGGGGCTGCGGGCGCGCCGAGCACCGGCAGACTCCCATGCAGATATCATCATAGCAGCGGGACCGGTGCGGATGCCCGACCCTGCTTCGATCCAATGCAGGAAAGGTAAGCCGGGCCTGCCTCCCAGCCGGCACACACATCCCCCCCCCTCTGCTGCGACGCAGGCAAGCTACGTGGGACCCTAGAGACCAAGGGGAAAGCTGAACTGACACTCCCGGGAACCGAGGGAATGAGCCCGTGTGCTGGCGGGTCGAGGGCGCAGCGCCCTCCTCTGCTCCCCCCCTTCCCGGCGCCCTTTTCTATACACTGCCTCCACGCCGTGAAACAGTATACCACAGTCAACCCGGCTGGGCCTCTTGATAAACTGATACTCTCTATGCTATCCGCATTAACTTAAGTCCTCGCCCCCCCACCCTCACGGCCACAGGGGGACTGCAGGCACCGAAGAGGACCATACGAATTACAGTGGCGGTCTAGCACGTCAGTGATGAACACAAGTGATTCCCAATCACACGAACCTAGCGGCGATCAAGGTCCCAGCGAGATCTCCAATCTTCACATTACGCACTCGGGGGGGAGACAGGGAGCCAGTACTTCATCACATGCCCCCCCCCCCCCACTGAGAATTGGGGAATAGCACAACCACAACTTAGAGTGGGGGGTCTCACGGAAGGTAACGGACCAGGGAAAGAAAGTTCCCCTCCCCACTCCTAAGAGAACTAAGCCTGGAATCGCCGGATGGGGTAGCAGCTAGATACAATCCCCGTGGCTGCGGACCTCCTCCTGAACTGCAGCAATAACAATTGTGTTCCAACGCCAAGGCGATAAGGTGGTAAACACAGACATTCACCGCTCCTATAGCACAACCCCATATGTTGGGTTCAAACCCTCGGCTGAGTGCGACGACAGTACAGGATACGTGGAAAACTGACAGTCAGATAAGCCTAGGCTTCAAGTGCCGAGTCGCACGACGGCCCGACATCCTCTCCACAAAGCAGCCGATGGGGGCAACTACATAGTAACTATTGTGGGGAATTCCTTTGAACAGAGACGATGCCCAAGCACTTTGGCCCCAAAAGGAGCAGAGGCACTATAGATAAATTCACGACTGCAATGCAGAAAGACACGGCACCTGCGGCCGAAGAGGAAATGGCCGCGCAGGAACAACAAACCCCTCCAACATCAATGATGGATCCTCAAGCGGTCTTCTAGGCCATGCAGCAGGGTTTCGCAGCACTCACCGATAAACTAGATGGAATCACGGCAAGTGTTGCCACCATAAAAACACAACTCGACAAAACCACCTCCCGCATGACTGAGGCGGAAACAGGGATATCAGGCACAGAAGATGCCCTGGAAACTCTGAAGAACACAGTATCCACAATGGCCATCGAGCTGGGAACCGTGAAATCCAAGTGTGAAGACTTGGCGACGAGGTCTCGAAGAAACAATATTTGCATTATTGGGGTCCCGGAAGAAGCAATGAAGGGGTCGATGGAAAAAGCGGTCGAAGACCTTTTGCGCACGCTGCTGGGTGACCCTGGTTGGTCCCAGACGTTCATTGTGAAGAGGGCGCACAGATCATTGGCCCAGAAACCGAAGCCCGGGGCATAACCCAGACCAATCATTGCACGCATATTAAACTACAGAGACAGAGGTTTGATCTTAAGAACCTCCAGAGAGAAACAAGAACTAAGATTGGAGGCTAATGTTAAACGCATCTACCCAGACTTCACATTAGCGGTCTAACGGGGGTCAAGAAGATGCTTCGCGACCGGCAGGTGCAATATGCAATGCTCTATCCTGCCAGACTTAAAATCCAACACCAGAATAAGTCCTACTTTTTCACGTTCCCTGAGGAAGCGGCAAACTTTGTAGAAACACATATCCCACCGAACAATGGACAGTGTTTGAATGGATGGCTACTGAAGTAAGTTGTGGACCACATTATTGCTATCATGTTCAGAAAGCGAGATGAAAAGCAACGGAATAAGCTTCCCTATGGAAACCAAGGTCTGGGAGCAGCATAATGCAATTTTCAAACACTTTGACATCAATAGCCCTAGACATCACAACGAGTGAGAGCAACGAGACAGAACCAGAAATGACACTTGGACTCGATGTTGGCACGGGCACTGGAAACACTGCAGCCCTCCCTGTAGCAGGTGCTCAAGACATTGATGGGAGGGGTGGGATGGGCATTTCACTTCACAGTTGAAGTTTGGGGAACTGTGAGGGAGGGGTGACACTGGGGATGTTTGGGGTTTATGTAAAGGAGGTTGATAAAAGGAAAAGCACACAGGTGGTAAGCACGAAGGCGCTAATGCATGCAACGAGCAATTATTGGTGTATAGACAAAGGTGAACACTCCATAGACAATGGGTAAAAAAAGCAGGGACGATACTGAAGTGTTAAGCTGGAATGTAAGGGGCCTCGGATCCAGGATAAAAAAAAGGAAGATTATGGCATATCTTAACAGACAAGCTGCTAAGATTATCTACCTGCAAGAAACGCACACGGGACCCTGACAGGTCGAACAATTGATACCCAACTGGGGGGCTTATCAGTACTTCACAACATACTCCAGACGTGCTAGAGGTGTCGCAATATTGCTGCATAAAACGTTACCGTTCCAATTAATAAAAGTTGAGTGTGATCCTGAGGGGAGATATGTACTGCTACATGGCATCCTCTATGATAAGGAAATAGTCTTCCTTAATATATATGGTCCGAATACTGACTAGCCAGATTTCTACACCTCGGTCTTTGAAAAACGAGTGAGCTTTCCAACTGCTCAAGTGATTTGCGGGGGGGACTTTAATACTATTTTGAGTGTACAGCTTGATCGCACATCGACTCAACCCAGAACATTAACCAAAGCAGCGCAGACAATACTCTCACATATGTCGGACCTGAATTTGAAAGATGTCTGGAGAACATTACACCAAAGCATGAGAGAATACACATTATTCCTCGGTTCATGACATGCACTCCAGAATAGACCTATGGCTAATAGATACGGGGAGCATGACATGGGTCACAGACTCCCGAATCCACCCAAGGACCTACTCAGACCACTCCCCGATACAATTAACACTGAGAATCCCCGACAGGCCTAATAACCGTCCACCGTGGAGATTTAAGCCGGCAGCTGTTAGAGACCTGGTATATAAAAATGAAATGGAACAATACATACAAGAATATTTTGATATTAAGGAAAACTCGGTCTCAACTCAGGCTACATTATGGCAGGCGTTTAAAGTATGCATCAGAGGTCAATCGATATCCATAGAGGGAGGGATCCTGAAAGATATCGGGGGTAGGCTAACCCGACTAGAGACACAAATAGCAGCCTTGCAATCCCAATACGCGCTCACTTCGTCAGCCCAACTTAGCTCGGAAATTAAGACCAAGCTAGATGAATACATGGAAACAGCAGATCAGGAGGTCAGATACTTTGATAGACCTGTTGCGGCGCGCAGGTACGGGGAGGGGGAACGACCCGGGAGGCTACTGGCCAAAATCGTGCATGGTGAAAAGGGCCCCACGACTATACCCTGCATACATGCGACGGATGGTACAGTGACCACCGACCAGGGGAAACAAAGACACATTTTATGCAGTCTACAAAGACTTGTACTCCCCACAGAGCACTGTCACAAAGCCTGAAATAGAACAATATCTCGCCCGAATACCTTCAACCCTTATAGCAGAAACCACTAGAGAATCATTAGAGGAACCCATCACTGAAGCTGAAATAATTGAAGCAATAAAAGTACTCCCCAATGGGAAGGCGCCGGGCACAGATGGGTTGGGAGCTGAGTTATACAAGGAATTCAGTCATTTACTGCGATGCCACCAAATCATGGCCACAATATCCCCCGAGACCCAAGGGATACCGGTCTCCCTTGATATGCGGAAAGCATTTGACACAGTTTCTTGGCCCTTTCTCTTCGGGGTGTTGCAGAATTATGGATTCGGCCCACAATTCATAAAGTGGATTAAAATACTATATGCACTACCCCAGGCGAAGATCAGAATCAACGGATCTCTCACAGACATATTAGAGTTGTTGGGAGGCACAAGGCAGGGCTGCCCTCTTTCCCCGCTCCTATTTGCTTTAGTCATAGAACCACTGGCAGACATTCTCAGATCAAGCTATAGCACATTTGGGATCCGGATTGATGGTAAACTGCAAATCATAACGTTGTATGCTGATGATATCGTATTATACCTTAAAAACCCTGACCACACACTCAGTAAGGTCCTAGCAGAGGTGGAAAAGTTTGGCGAATATTCAGGCCTACGCCTTAACCCCAACAAGTCGGAGATATTTCCGCTGACAGACAACACAGTACAACCCCAAAACCTGCATGGCCTCATATGGAGCCCGGTCCACATCGTGTATCTAGGCGCCGACATAGCTAGGACGGCACAATTGTCCCGCTCCTTGAACTACAGCACTCTGGCAGAAAAATTATGCATTAAAATGAAGCGATGGGGCCCCTCCCATATCATTGATGGGGAGGATAGCACTGATTAAAATGATAATATTTCCGAAGCTATTTTACCTTTTTAGTACAGTCCCAGTCTGGCCGGGCCGCGCTCTGTTCTCCAAAATTAACAGTGCCTGCATAGCGTTCATTTGGGGTGGACATCCTAGATTAAGCTGGAGGGTCCTATCGGACTCGTATCCCAGGGGTGGGCTGATGGCACCTGACATGGAATTATACTACCTGGCGGCGCAAGAGCATTATGCTGCTGGTTGGCCCACATCCTTCATCAACCCAGGCCCCCCACCCTCCTACTCAGGGGAGCGCAAAGCGGCGTTGGCATTACAAAGGTTGACCAGACCTACTCCCAAGCACTACAACACGATAAACCCAACTAAGGTTACGATCACGGCATGGGCTAAAATCACTGACATATTCGACGCCAGTAAACTATACCATCCAAGTATGCCAATCTAGCGCGATCTACATACATCCCTATCCATTGAGAGCGAAGTGGTTCGATGTATTGGAGCACTAGAGGTATTACACAATAGGGACAACTATTCCCGGAAAAACACTTTATACTTTGGGAAGACATCAGAGACACAGTGGGAAACACAAATGTGTATAAGCGACAATATGACCAAGTGGCAGCCTTCACACGCCAAATGTATCCATCATTCCCGATTGAACCTGAAATCAACATGGCAGTAGGCTAAATATACACAGGGGGGGACCCAGAAAATAACCTCTGCTCTGTATAAAATTATAGTACAGACAAGACCGAAGGTGACTCACGCAGCCAAGGGAAAGTGGGAGCAAGATCTGGGCCAACAGATAGAAGAACAAGAATGGTCCCAGATATGTGCACTAACCAAGCAGATATCATGCAATTCAAGGTTTAAGCTGATCCATTATAAGATAACACATAGGACACACAATACTCCAGCAAATCTTAAGAAAATATACCCCACCATGCCCGGCCCCTGCCCAAGATGCAACAGTGAAAATGGCAACGTATTCCATATGCTGTGAGACTGTGTAGAACTGAACAAATATTGGACAGAGGTCTGCGGAGCCCTGGACATGATGGCAGATCAACCGCTGGAATGGTCTCCGCGAATATGCATGCTAGGGGCTGTGGGGAAAATGAACCCAACATGGCGCAGATTGTTAAATTTGAGTCTATTGATAGCCAAAAGGGCTATATTGATGAGGTGGAAGAATGTTCAACCGCCGACCAAAGAAGACTGGAACAAAGACATGTTGTGGGCTAACGATAAAGAGGAACTATATATTGACTCAGTGGCGCCCCCCTCCAAACCCAGAAACATATGGGCAAGGTATAAACAATATCTGGCAGAGTTAACGGAACAGGAGTGCCCAACCACTGAAGAAAGCGAACTTGCTTAAGTTGTATGATCACTGAATGATTGTTACAAAAACATGTGTATAACCTGTGTGCAAAGATAAATAAAGTTGTTAAAAAAAAACATAACATTTCAACAATGGTTGAGCCTCCCCTTTCCCCTGCCTGCTGGTCCGACGATGGTCCCTGAGCGAGAACTGTCTTCCTGAGCTGCCCTGAATCTCAGTGCCGGTGGGTATTTGCTTTGCCTTCCCCTGTTGGTCTGACCCGGGTGTACCCTCGAGCTCTTGCCTCGTCTGGGGCGATCATACCAGTCAGAGGATTCACATTTTCCTTGGGCACCAGACCCCCTTTGATCCTACCTGTAAAGTCCAGGATCCTCGAGCTTCTCCTACATTTGACAGGGAACTGCGAAGATCTTGGGATGCTCTGGGCCAGCTTAGGATGGGGAATATGTTTCTGGAGGGACTGTTTGTGTCCTTAGTGGACTTTTTGCATAGGATGGGGGGGGGGGTTGGCACCCTCAGGGTGTTGCAGTACTATCAAATACAGGCCAAGTTCCGTAGGAAGGGACCCTCTTTCCCTACTGCACCAGAGTCTGTCCCATTAGTGTGTTAGTGATATTGCAACCGCAGATGTGACAAGGCGCAGTGTGTCCAGATAAATACTGTCTGCTCCAGACTCGCCTCAAGTAAAAAAACACAATGCAAGCGGGATTTTGGGGGTGACTCTGGCGGAAGACAAATGGAGCAAATGTTGCCGATTGACAAAAACTGTCTCAATTAATGCTTGTCTCCATCTGATACAGTATAACATTCTTTTATTTTTTCCAACTGCTTCTTTTTATTTGCATTTATGAAATTTCAAATGCAAAACTGGAACAAAAAAAAGTGAGAAACAATAAGAACAGAGAGCGAATGCATCATAGTGTACAATAAGTTACGGTCATGATAGCAAATGAAGATTGGGTGTGGTCACTTGAGAGTTTTTGTTCAAGTGACAATCCTCTGGCGGCTTCGCTAACTGCCTCCCATCTGCATACAATTTAAGTTAGTCTTTTGAGCACCATCTGAGGGTTAAGGGTTTGCATACCGCTCCCGGGAACTGTTGTGCGTAATCAAAGAAAGGGGGACCAGGTGTGGTGGAATTTCCCCATGTAGTTTGCCCGGGCCGCAGTGATTCTTTCCACCATAGCAGTATGCCAGCATTTTGTTAACCACATCGAGATCGCTGGTCCCTCTGAGGATTTCCAGTGGCGGGCGATGGTGATCTTCGCCGCTTTGAGGAGATGGGTAATCAAGGTAGACATGTGCCTGGAAAGCGGGAGTACCCGTACCCAGTGTTCTTAAACATTTGCATTACACCCCAGCAAGATTTGCTAATTTCTCCCCAAATGTGAGTGGCGAATGTCGGAAATGTGGTGAAGCACAAGCCGACTCGTTCCACATGTACTGGGAATGCACTCCAGTTATGGCATTCTGCGGTGAAATTGCGATTACGTTGGATGTCCTACTGGACATACCATTTAAATATTTGTTGGGGGACATAGTAAGGCCTCTGTTGCTAGCAGGACACAATGGATGCGCGATCTGGTATTCACTAATGAAATGGATGAGGCATATGTACTTACTGTGTCGTCTGCTTGCCGCCCCAAAGACACATGGAACTGGCTCGGACTACACTTTGGTGGTGCTGACTCGGAGGCGGCAGTGAGTTGTGTAGACGCCTCAGAATGAGCTGCCCAAGAGAATATGTGCATTACTACTATGTAAATGTGTTTAATTGATCAATGGTGCAATCTCAAATGTTTGGCATATTGCTAATTTTGTACACTCTGCAATGCCAAATGTGCAGTACTATAGGTGCTGATTGTTGTACGACTGTTTATTAAATAAAGGTGTGCAAAAAAAGCTATCAATAAAAACAATTTTATTTAATTTGCATTTTTAAAGCGCTCATACAGCCCGGGGCATCGAGGCACTGTTACAGGAATATGTCTCATAGTTGTGTATTTATAACGAGCCTAATACCAGGAGGTTTTTAAGCGCGGACCCAGGGATCGAACCTGTTACTTCGTGTCGTCTTGTTTCAAAGTTGCCGCTGAGCTATCCTCCCGAACACATCCATAATAAATAAATTACAATATAGATTATGCTCTGTCGTGGAACTCTTTAAAATCTGCAAGGAGCTGGCCAACCCTGCTGCAGTCTCTACCTCTCCTGTCCCCTCCCAGGCCCTCTGCACGGCACTGGCCTCTCACTTCATTTCAAAAACTCAGGACATCCTGTCCTCACTCTCCTCCTACAACCTCCCCCCCTCTATTCCCTGCCCTTCCTCTGGCTCTTCTGCAGCCACCCCTCCTCTCTCCTTCTCTTCCTTTCCCCTTTTTTCTGCTGACGAGGTTTCAAGACAAGTCCGATCTATGAAAGTCTCATCAAAACAGGTCCACCCCTGTTCTTCCAAAACTATCAAGGACCACATTGACTCCTTGGCTCCTGCCCTTGCTGACTTCTGCAATCACTCCTTCGCCTCTGGAGTCTTCCCATCCCCTCTCAAGCACTCCCTTGTGCACCCCCTTCTTAAGAAACCCTCTTCCGACCCTTCCTGCCCAGCTAACTATCGCCCAATCTCTATCACTCCCTTCCTGGGCAAGCTCCTGGAGAAACTGGCCATCTCCCAGCTTAATCTCCATGCTGAATGTGTTGGTAGTCTTCATGACCATCAGTCTGGCTTCAGAGCTGCCAGAAGCACGGAAACTGCTCTCCTGAACATCCGTGAGGACCTGCTCTCGAACCTTTACTCTAACATTCCATGTGTTCTCATTTTGCTTGATCTCTCTTCTGCCTTTGATACTGTCAACCATACCATCCTGCTCAACCGTCTCCGTGATAACCTCGGTATCACTGGTCAGGCTCTGACGTGGCTGACCTCTTTCCTCTCAAATCGACCCTCCCAGGTCCAACTGGGGTCTTTCCTCTCTGACATCTTCTTCTCTACCTGTGGTGTCCCCCAGGGATCTAACCTCTCTCCCTGGCTGTTCAACCAGTATCTGGCACTTCTCGCCCACCACATCGCCGCTCTCTGCCCCTACTTTCAGTGCTATGCGGATGATACCCAACTCATTTTCAGGCTACCCTCGGCCTCCTCTTCTCCTTCCCTCATCTCTGACTGTCTTTCTGCTATCCAGGAATGGTGTGCCGCCAAGGACCTCTGCCTTAATGCCAGTAAGACTGAGATTCTACTCATCGGCACTCCCACTCCCTCCTTCCCTGCTGCTCTCTGGCCGGCCTCTCTGGGCCCTCTTCCTACTCCTACCTGCAAGGCAAAAAACCTTGGGGTCATCTTCGACTCCACACTCTCCTTCTCTCCTCACATATCCGACGTATCTAAGAAGTCACACTACCAGCTACACCTCCTCAGAGGTATCCTTCCTTTCCTCTCCTTCCCCCAGAAGCTCACTGTCTCTAGAGCCCTGGTTCTCTCTAAGCTGGACTACTGTAACAGCCTCTATCTTAATCTGCCCGCCTCTACTCTCCGCCCTTTGCAACTCATCCAGAACAGGACTGCAAGACTTGTCCTTGGCCTCAAGCCCAGGGACTGTATCTCTCCAGGACTGAAATCACTACACTGGCTCCCAGTGACTGCGAGGATCAAGTTCAAAACCCTCTGCATTGTCCACAAGGCCGTCTGGGGCCTTGGGCCAAAATACCTTCAACTCTCTCTTCCTAAATATCTTCCTTCTCGAGCTCTTCGCTCATCCGCCTCCAACTCCCTCAGGGTCAGCCGCTTCTCCAAACAACGAGTTGGGGGCAGATCTCTTTCCACTGCAGGGGCCTCCCTCTGGAACAGCCTTCCTACCTCCCTGAAACTTGAGGAGAACCACCTCCGGTTCCGGAAGCACCTCAAAACCTTCCTCTTTGCCTCCGCTTTCTCTCCCCCTCTCCCCTGCTAATACTACTGAAACTGCACTGAATCTGCAACTGGGCCATTCACCGTTCTCGGCCCAGCCACTCTCCCCTGCACTGCCTCCACGGCAACCCCTGCACTACGGGACTGTGTCTGTATCCATACAGCCCCCCTTCCCAGCACTTGTCTGCACTTACCTCGCACTTGCCACCAGCTGGCCCTTGTTATTTATCCTGTATGCTGTATGCTTATAACCCTGTACTGCACTTTCCCCTCTCCCTTTCCCCCATGCACTTTTCCCTTCCCCTCTACCCTTGCACTTGCGCGATCTGAATGACACCTGGCCTAGTAAAATCGTTGTCTGTCTCCCCTTGTCCCCCCCCCTGCCTCGTCGCGCCTTGAAACACTTGTGTATAGGCGCGTTACAAATGCCTTATCATATATCATATCATATCACCCTGGCTGACAAAATAACCTTTGTGGATTGCATGAAAACGGGAGCCTAGTTGACTGAGAGTTTAACCCGGCTCAAAGCCTGGTTGCTAATCTATTACTGGTAAAACATGCATGCGTGGAACCTCGTTTCCGCCAATGTTAGAGAACAGCAGGCACTTCCATGCCTGTGTGCTTGAAAGGACATCTACATCTCACTCTCCTCCACTTCAGACTGCATCTGTTGTTTGGCCATGCTGCTGCTTGAAGCCCATTGAATGACGAGCACCCGCCTACTGTGTAAGCAGTGTTTCAGAAGGTTGTTTTAGGCATATATCAGAGATAATGTAATGCCAAAATAGTCCCGAGATGTGTTGGTGTGGAGGCCGATAAGGAGCAATAAGTACAAATGTTGCTCTGAAATGCTGTTACCTCTATTGGGCAATATATAGCTCAGATACATTTTTTCATGTGGTTTTTCATATTTTAGGTGTACAGGTTGCGCTCCATTGCAAACAAACATGGTTATATGTGCTTTTACTGAAGGTAAAAACAGAGTGGTAAATTTCATAGTGGTCAAAATACTGATAGTTAATTTTATTTGGGGGGGTACCCACAACCCCCCAGTTTTTCTATCCTTTTAACCCCACCCCATTCATTTTAACCTCTTACCACACTACCATATATATATTTAACATTTTCTGTATTTTTTGGTATTTTGGCTTTCACTGAAACTTAACACTGCTGTATTTTCGGTAAAATCACTGGATACCTAAAAAATCTGGTAGTTTGAGTGAAATGCGTGACCTATAATCGATTATCAGAAAGCCAGTGTTAGTGCCTCTAACAATGTCAGGGTGTGGGACTTTTTTATTTTTTTACTATTCTTCTATAGTTCTATACGTACATTTGACTCAAAATGCTCATAATGATAGATTTATAGTCATTGACCATAAGAGATTTTTTCATCTTGTTTTCTACAGGTAAAGAAAAAATATCCACAACAATTTCAGGATCCTTCCTTCCACCGCCTCAGCAGCCAAAGGCAAAGCTAATGTCAAGTTCTGTTGTGGTTCAGCTTGCAGATTTCACTATTTTTCAGGTACATTTGTAAATAACACATTCAAGCTATTTTGAATATATTAATTATAATTTTTTTTTTGCCAAATATTACAACAATGTTCTTTAGCTGGTAACGCAGGACCTTATTTACCACTCGCCACAAATGATTTATTTAAGGTTTTGCTGGCTTTTTGTTTGCCTGAACAGAACATTAACAAGTTAGAAGAAAACTTTTTCTACTGTTGTGGGGAATTCAGGGTGCTCAACGGGACGATTGACACATTAAAGCCACTTCCTTTGAGGTGAAAATGGCTTACATTTTTTGGAAAGCTTTACATTTTCATAGTTGTATTTATTGAACATTAGGGATGGTATTTGAAACAGAAATAGTGCACAATGCTGTGTTAGGTGCCTTGTACAATAGAAGGATGATCACTGAATGAGAGAAAACCAGTGGATGTAGGGATAGTATAATGAAACATAGATCCAGGACAGAGACTACAAAACATTTGCATTACCACACCATTTTGGATTAAAGACAAAGCTGTTTAAATTGCAGCCAGCTCACTGCAGTGCCTACTACATGGCATCTGTGGGATGGTGAACATACCCAGCTCCGAGTATGCCACGCAACGCTCAAGAACATGTAACACATCAGGCAAAATGCCGGCACAGTTATGTAGCTATTCTGTTATTCAGATAGGTCCTATCAGCCTTGAGCTTCGATGGACATTTGAGTGCCACTCGTGTAGGAAGGCGAGACACCTGGCGGATACGGACTGAGGAAACACAGACTATTCACAGGATATAACTGGACTGTGTGGGTAGAGCTTGACTCACTTTGGTTCAATTTGAGTTGCTTGGACATATCTTGCACCGGCCGGGGGACTGATTGATGATTGTTTTGTCAAAGCAGGGTGGGGATTGGGACTGCCTACATCCACTGGATCTTGTTCCCATTTCCCTTTCCATCATGGCCACATCGCCAATGAACCTGTTACTCCCATCTGTATTAATCTTGCCCCCATCCTGTTGCATATTTTTCTGACTGCAGATGCTACAACAAACCTTTTTTTAAAAAAAAATATATAATTGATCTGTCTTATGGTTCCACCCCTTCATGCCCAATTCTTATGGATGTGATGCTGCTCTCTGCTTGCTTACTGTTGTAACAACTCCTTCATATGTACAAGAGCAGAATGCCTAAGCTTGGGGAATGTGACCAATAAGGAGTATTCATCCCTTCTCCCAAGGTGGAGCCACCCCCTGTGAAGCTAGGGAGGTGACCCTGCTATCCAAGACCCTGCCTAAGGTTTGGGCATGTGGGACCTCACTGGGAGTGACTCCCCCTTAGGGGAGAAGAACTCCCATTCCTAGGGTGAACTCCCTTTTGAAGACACGTTTTCCGCATATATGGAACTGCCTTGCTGGACACCTCAGGGATGTCCCTGGTAGAAGAGCTACGCAAGCCCCTCAAGGCCCCAGAAGACCCCGGAAGGAGTCCCCAGGCCGGGGGTGCCCTAAAATGTAAGGAACTTATCGGGGGTTTCTTCTTCTCGTCGATGAACTGTAAATGCAGTGAAGAAACGTGTTGAAAAACCACCTCCCACCGAAGAAGACTACGCTGGAGTGCCGGATGCACAGGGAGTTGCAATAAAGAAACGAGTCCCAGCGATGTTCTGGGCCTAGACAATCCAGAAACAGGATGAGGATCCGCCGCTGCGAAACGACGTTCGCATGAAGAACAGGACACGAATCCCAGATGCTCCGGCATAGACTGAGGACTAGACGACCGTGGAACCGGAGCATGAAGGAAGGACAACAGGAGTAAAAACAAAAAAACTCCCAATGATGCAAGTGTGTCCAGTCCCGACCACACTGAGAAAAGGACTGAAGGGCAATGCGCGGGTGGAGCTCAGGAGGGCGGGTCACAGCCCGCTAAAATGAAAAGAAGCACAAAACAAGTTTTGATGCTTTTTTTTTTTAATTCTTTTTACAAAAGTGCTCCGGTACCATCCCAAAGGACGGAATGCCCCACAAGTATGGAGGAAAGAGGACTATGGACTAGGAGTAAGGTAGTCACTATGGTGAGTAACTTTGTTATTCCGCATATATGGAACTGCCTTATGTTAAAAACAATGTCTTGGGATTCCAAGATGGCCGCCGTCCTCTGAACACCATATTCCCGGAGCTCCTGTCCTGTAAGCTGCCCGAAACGGCTGATAGCGAGTAAATAGCCCTCCTTGGCGCTCACATATCAGATAAAACAGCGGGGAGACAGATCCAGTGTGGAAGAGGTGTGAACCGACAGTAAGAGGGGCGGTGAACAATTGTGCCCGCAATCAGGCGTCGGTGGCGGGAACTGCGGCCATTGCTGGTGGGGGAGCTCTCGGGGCGACTGCCGCTGCCCGCGTTGGAGCTGCCCGGAGTGGCTCCTGAGCTTCAGTGCGCCAACCCTGCGGGCCGAGGGGGCGCAGATTGCAGATCCTGCCGGCCGGTGCAGTTGGAGGGTAGTGGAGAGCCCGACTGGAGGTGTCCATCGTGCCTAATCTCTCCGCGGTGGGCGGTGGAGGAGGAGTCGGCCCCGCTAACTGAGGTGCACTCGGCGGCACCGGCCGCTTGCCCCGACGGCGTCTGGTTCCCCTGGGTGACGGGCTGGTGCGGCCCTTGGATAATCGGCCGTGGAGACTCTCTGCCCGGGGGGTTTGCAGTGCTCCGTGGGCCGGGGGTTGCAAGTGGGGCGCTTCGGCTCGGTGGAGAGGAGGAGCTGAGCCGGTGCGGAGACACCACACACTGCTGGAGGCTCGGAGAGACGTGGGATGGAAGACTGCTGAGCTACAATGAGCTGAGTAACTCTCATTGATACGGCTCCCGACTCTGCTTTATTGCCGCTTCATTCCAGCGTTTGGCTGCGGCGGACGGCGATCCTCTCCTGGGACACCCTGAGTGAACTCTGGCTGGATATTTGGACATTGTGGACCTTGTAACTTCGGTGGGCCAGCTGCACGGTCTGGCTGGGCGTCTGCCGGGGGATGGGGAAGGAGCCCCAGGTGACGCTTTGACACTTCGGGGTAAGAAGTCGCTGGGCTGAAGTGAGGGGTCTGTGGCTTGTCCGGACTCGGACAGTGGAGGGCCCTCTGGCCTGGGGAGCTGCTGGAGAGCGCATTGATACCAGCGGAGAGCTGGAGAGCGCGAGCTGGAGGTCTGCAGCCTGGTGAAGAAACATGACGTCCTTCAGGTGAAGGGGTACGCTGGTGGCCCACTCGCGAGGACTTGCATGGACTTAGCATAGTAGAGGAGACCGACTGACGGACCTCCTGCTTTCTTGGTCGTCGGGTGGTGGAGCGGGATCCCGAGTTCTCCGAGGTGAAAGCTAAGTCTACTGGCCCACCATGTCCAGGAATAGACTCCGGGACACCCCTCAGCTTCCAAGAGCATTGGGAGAGACCTCCTTGGCCAAACTCTGGGCCAAAGATCACGACCAGGAAACCGACCATTGGCAAGAACACCCAGCAGAGGATGGTGAGGATGGTCAAAGTGAGGTATCTCCCTCTGACCGTCAAGTTGGGCATGTTACATACTCAGCCCTTCGGCAGCTCCTCGGAGAAATGGTGGATAAAATTACATTGGCGAGCCAAAAACAGATGGATACTCTGAGGGAGGATTTGGCAGAGGGGCTAATAGATATAAAGCGGGATGTCCGCAATGTCGAAGAGCGTGTAGATACCAACAAACGGGCCGTTCAAGAGCTGACGGAGGATGCGCGCAAGGCGGAGAACCTTCTGGAAACATTGGCGCAGGCTACCCAGAACTTGGAGATTCAAGTGGAGGATCTAGAAAATCGCTCCAGGAGAGTCAACATACGGATCAAGGCACTGCCAGAATCCGTGCAGAATCAGGATCTGGCGCAAACCCTTACGCCAGTTTTCAAGGACACGGCTGCAGACTTTCAGCTCGACAGGATTCACCGGGTGGGCCCGACCCCGCTCGGAGCCAGGTGCTAGGCCTAGGGATGTTCTTGCGGCTTTCCACAGCTTTGCGACAAAAGAAAGGATCCTTGGGAAAGCAAGGGAAGCCGGGCATGTATATTACAACGGTGGTGAGCTCTTCTTGTTTCAAGACCTATCCCAAATAACCCTCAACAAAAGGAGGCGGATGCGGCCAGTTTTGAAATTTTTACGTGAGAAACAGGTCAGGTACAGGTGGCTCCATCCTTTTGCACTAGTCTTTGTGTGGGAAGGTCAGCAACGCAGAATCACGACCTGTGACCAAGGCATGGAATTACTGGGTATTGAGGATCATTCATTGGCAGACCAAGGAGACCCTCCCGGTCGTGACAGACCGGACAAGCCTTCGGAGTGGGCTACGGTCAAACGGAAAAGGTCAAGGAAATGTTCTGCCCGGATGGCGGATCACGGCTCACCGGGGGGAGCCGCCCGCACACTCAGTCTGCCTCTGCCGATACCCTGGGTGGAGCTGGGGTTTTGCAGCCATAGAGGCCCAGCAGAGTAAGTCCGGGGAGGGCACCTGCAGCATAATTTTGGTTTCGGCTATTTGATAGCCAATGCAGTTATAAGGGTTCAAGACAGGGTAGGGAGGGGGAAGCATGTCTTGGAATGGGATTGGGATATCCTGCGTTGGGGAACACTGGGTTACTTTTGGGGCTCAGCTCTCGTCTTTTGGTGATGAGGGGGGCATGTTGCCAGCTGGGCCCGCCCAGGGGGTGGTTTGGGCTTTGGGGAAGGGGTTAGGGGGGTGGTTTCTCAGGAGCAAAGAGGAAGAGCGAGCAGGTTAACCTACAGACCCTAAACAAGAGGCCGGGTACCACTAAGCATGAGGAGCACAGTGTGCTGGGCCTCGTTCTTCTGTGCAGTATCTCTACTTAGTATGGACCAGCTGAAGATATATCGTTAAATGTGAATGGGCTCAATTCTCCAGTTAAAAGGAGAAAGGTAGAACTCTACATACGAAAGGAGAATCCACACATAGTTGCCTTGCAAGAAACCCACATCCAGACACGAGATCATTGGAGGGTCAGGGTTTGGGGTTATGGCCGGCTCCACCAGGATACGCAGTCATGTAAGAAGGGACGGGTGATTCTTGCCCTGAGGGATGGGCTGGACCTGTCGATCAAATCTATACAGAAAGATAATCAGGGGAGGTTCCTGGCGTTGCTGATGGGAGGGCAGAGGAGAGGTATATACCGTTGCCACGTTGTATGCACACAATACTGGACAAGATGCCTTTCTCCAGCGGTCTCTTACCCGTTTAAGAGACTTCGCCAAGGGGCGTATAGTCTTAACTGGAGACTTTAACATGGCTTGGGATCCGTCCAGGGATAGAAGCAGAGAAGTATGGAGTATGGCGGGCGGGCCCTCTGGGGATCTTAAAAAGAAATTCCAGGATTTGGCCTTAGTTGATGGGTGGAGGGAAACACAGGGGGTGGACAGGAGATACACATTTTACTCATATGTACATAGAACCCACTCTCGTATCGACTATATCTGGACCTCAGCCCTTCTCCTGGGACTTATCGCTGAGCTCTCTCTCGGCCCCATAGCGATATCGGATCACGCCCCTATGACATTAATCCTCCGTAGACCGCGGGAACCTCCTGGTCTGTGGAGATGGCGCTACCCCTCGGCACTGTTTAAGGATCCGGTCCTGGTCAGGGAAGTAGATCGGGAGCTGGAGGAGTATGTGGAAAAGAATGCCTGGGAGGATACTTCTCCACAAGTATGGTGGGATGCACTCAAGGCCACGATAAGGGGGAAAATTCTGGCAATTAAAGCCAGGAGAGAGAGGGAGTTAAGGAGTGAGGAAGAGAATGTGGGCGAGAGACTTAAGGAGGCAATGGCAAGGCTGGCCACTAAGCACACACCGGCCGCCGCTAAAGAAGTTCGTACATTAAGAGGGCAATTGAATCTTATCCAAACTAGAGCGGCCGAACGTAGCTTATTACGCCTGCGACAGATGCACTACATTAAAGCCAATAGGGCTGATAGGCTGCTAGCGCAAATGTTACGTAAGAACGAACAGCGCAAGACGATCTTAGCTATAAAGGGGGAGGGGGGGGCCAGTGACTTGAGGATAACGAAGCAATAGAGAGGGAGTTCCAGCAGTTCTACGCTACCTTATATATGTCAGGTACTCCTGATCCCACACTGCAACAGGCCTACCTGGATAGAGTTGATCTCCCGGTCCTCTCGAGGGATGAGCGGGAACAGCTTGAGGGGGAAATGACTACTGACGAAGTCAGGAAAGCGATCTCTGACCTCTCTCCAAATAAAGCCCCGGGCCCTGATGGTTTCATGGTCGAGTTCTTTAAGAATCATAAAGAGATTCTAATCCCTCACCTAACTAGGCTTTTCAACTGCGTTGGCTCGTGCGGTGTCTTCCCTAGATCTATGGACGAGGCCAAAGTAACACTGATATATAAGCAGGGCAAGGATCCAGAGGAGTATGGATTTTACCGACCGATTGCACTTATAAATGTATACGCAAAGATCTACACGAAGCTCCTGGCGTCCCGGTTAGTTTCCCTCATGCCCAAACTGATACGAAACGATCAGGCGGGCTTTATAAAGGGGCGTCAGACCGCTGATAATGTGCAGAGTGTGTTCCACTTGGTTGAGAAATCTCAGATTAGGGGGATCCCAGGCCTTCTTTTAGCGGTTGATGCCGAAAAGGCTTTTGACCGCGTGGAGTGGGGCTTCCTGTTCGCCACTATGGTTAAAATGGCGTTTGGGCCTAAATTTGTGGCTCGAGTAAAAGCTGCCTATCGAAGTCCATCCCTTCGGTTAGTGATCAATGGGCGGATTTCAGAACCGGTGCAAATTGAGAGGGGCACAAAGCAGGGCTGTCCTCTGTCTCTGTTACTCTATGCACTTCATTTGGAACCTTTTTTAGAGGCGATAAGAGAGGACGAGGGGATAAAGGGCATGGTGTTTGGTAGGCGAACCCATAGGGTAGCCGCGTTTGCAGACGATATGTTGCTCACACTGACTGACCCTGTGACATCACTAGCAGCGTTGCAAGAGGAGGTGGATCGCTTTGGGCGAGTAGCGGGACTAAAGGTGAATACCAATAAGTCGGAGATCCTAGGCCTGAACCTGCCGTCAGTTGTAGAGCAAAGTATTAAGCAGGATTACGCTTTCAGGTGGTCATGCGGAGGGCTTAGATACCTAGGGATCTATCTTACCAAAACGGTGGAGGAGCTCTATCGAGCGAACTACCTCCCATTGTTGGAGAGAATTAAGTCCAAGCTGATTGACTGGGGCCCATTGTACATCTCGTGGATGGGGCGTATTAATGTTCTTAAACTGGCGGTGCTGCCGAGTTTGCTATATTTTTTTGCTGCTCTTCCGGTGGCGGTGCCCGACTCCTTCTTCAGAACCCTTCATACTCTTACTAACCCATTTCTTTGGTGCCGCAAAAGACCCAGGGTGGCTGCAGCTCTCATGAGGACTCTTGCCAGTCGAGGGGGCCTTGGGAAACCCGACTTTAGAGCTTACTACCTGGTGGCTCAGGTGAGGGTTCTTCGAGATTGGCAGAGGGACGACCGGGGCAAGCCGTGGAGGCCTATTGACAGGGCGGTGGTGGCTGGAAATCTGGAGGGAGCGCTTTGGCTCCCGAAAACGGATAGACCTCCTCAGATGTATAGGAGCCGAATCACTTTGACTGTAGGGGAGGCTTGGGATGCAGCAATGGAGAGGGCACACATAACTACCTTCTCCTCCCCCTATACACCACTTTATGATACTCTGCAATTCTCACCGGGTTATAAAGCCTCAGCATTCGATGACTGGTACCTAGGGGGGTGCCGGATGATTCGGGACATGTTTGAGGGGGATAAGTTAAAGGACTTCGAGCAGTGTAAGACTGAGTTCGGGCTGAGAGAAACCCACAGATATGGATATATGCAACTGAGGCATTGGTTGTCCCACCCAGACCAGAAACGGGCAGGCACACGTCCCTTGACTCTGTTTGAGAAGTATCTAGATACACATGAGGGAGACACGGGCCTCATAGCATCCATCTACAAGGTTATTAAAATGGGAGAGGGCATTCCACGTAGAGCATATCTGGAGAAATGGGAGGGGGCCATGGGCGCTGTAATAGACAAGGGAGAATGGCAGGAACTGTGGAAACAGATCCCGAAACGAACTAGATCTATCCAGAACCAGGAGATGTGGATGAATCTAATCCATCAGTGGCACTTAACTCCAGTCAGACTTAACAAAATGTATGAGCGCACATCGCCGCTGTGTTGGAGGAACTGTGGGGAACGGGGCTCTTGGGCCCACATTTGGTGGGAATGCCCAAGGTTGGTCGCTTTTTGGGGTATTATCCATCGGCCATTGAACGGGTACTGGGGATCACGTTGAGTGGTAACAGAGGTCTCGCCATGCTGGGCCTCAATCGGAGCCAGCTGGATATCCCCATGAAGTCGGGTCGTATAGTGTACGTCACTATGATGATGGCTGCAGCAATGGCACTGGCGTGCAGGTGGAGGTCAAAGGAGCCCCCTGTGAGCACGAATGGGTGGCAAGATTGTGGTCGGTCGTGGCCATGGAATGGCTCTCGCACTCCTTACAGGGTCAGCATAGGAAATTTCTGTCTGGCTGGGCTCCCTTGTTGAACTTTTTGAAAGAGGGAGCACATAGAGCCTGGTGCCCCAAAAGCATGGAACTACTTGGCATCATACTCCCTCAAGAGGACACTGATTTAGGAATGGACTAGACTAAAGGGAGCTTTGCCTGAACTTGGATAAGATTTTAGAATCCTATTTTACCTGGTCTTTACTCCTCTGCAATGACGATATGGCTTCGTCACTAATGCTTCTGAGACACTGGGGGGGGTGTTGGGGGGAGGGTGGGTATTTTCTTTTCTTGCTACATTACTTGTTCTTGGTTATTTGACGTTGATTGGTTTCCTTGTTGTATTTGATCTCTATCTCTTGTAAAATGTCAATAAAAATTAATTACAAAAAAAGACTACGTCTTACTAAGGGTGTCATGTTACTGATTCTTTAATGGTATAATAACCTTCATGTGAAATGGTATAACATGGCTATCGCAGAATAGCACACAAGTGTGTTTATCCATTATCTTAAATAATATTTTGCCAGGAAAAGTCCCAGATGGGACTTGAATGTTGTTCTTGGAAGACTAATAGGACCTCCTTTTGAGCCAATGCATAAAGCTAGTCTTAAGGCTCTCACCTATAAGACTGCTTTTCTAGTGGCGATTACCTCTGTCTGGAGCGTAAGTAAACTTTAGGCTCTCAGTTCAAGACCCATTTGTTACCCCTATGCACACACCCACACTTTGCGCCTAAATTAATTTCTACATTCCATGTGAACGAATCCATCGAACTTCCACTTGTTTTCAGCATCCCACTGACTCAGCTGAAAGAAGCCTCCATACACTAGATGTTAGGAGAGTAGTGGTGTATTAACTTGATAAAATAAAACCATTAAGAAAGTCAGACCAATTCTTTGTCTTTGTTGCCGCTGGTAGAGAAGGGGACTTGGTTTCTAAATCGGCCATATCTAAATGGATTGTTAAATGCATCACACTGTTACTCTCTTGCTTAAAGAGATTTACCCTTTACCCCTAGAGCACATTCTACTTGAGGCACAGGAGCTACTATAGCCTTTATTGCAAATGTTCTTCTTGATTCTATTTGCAAAGCAGTTACCTGGAGTTCTGTTCACACTTTCCCTAAACATTACTTCTTAGACACACACTCCAAGCCTGATTCTCAGGTGGGACAGGCGGTGCTAAGACATCTCTTGGCTACTGGTCCTTCACACATCCCACCACCATCTCCTGGTACTGCTCGCTAGTCTATACACGGTATGTGATTCTAAGCAGATTCACAAGCATCAGAAGACTAATCTGCTTAGATTCTGCTTCTATCTGCTTAGAGTCACATGTGCCCACCCTTCCTCCCCTCTAGGAGTTGAAGGAACATAGACATCTTAAACCTTCCTTTATTCTGTAATCACTCACGCATTCTATAAGGCTACCTCAAGGCAGAACAAAAACAACCGGTGGCACCACGACACATGAAGGATTTGCGGTACTCTACATGTCCCGTTAGAGATAGGGTTAGTCACGCCCATGTTGTCGTCCCTTTTCGATTTTTGAAAGAAAGATGCAATACTCTGCGATTACCACTAGATGTCGGAATATATTCACAGCACGTGAGTCTAAGCAGATACAAGCACCAAAAATATGATTACAGTGAGTAATGTATGTCGTACAACCTTTTTAGGAGTTTTATATAACTGTTAGAGAAGTAGGAGGTCTAGAAATGTGGAGTTCTAATCAGCCAAATAGCAAGACGTCGACCCGCAAGTGTTGTAATAAAAGTCACTTATGTCTCTCACTAATGGTAATTAGATGGATCATTATTAAGAAAATAAATCGTAAATGATTTTAAATTCTGGCATGAAATATGAAAAGAATAATTTACTAACATTGGTAGTGCTCACTCACCTCAAAAAAAGTTAAAATTCTGGCATGCCATACAAGTGTTGTAAAAGTAAGTCAATTATGTCTGTTTTTTGCAACAACAGATTACACTTTCAAAAGGGTTCTAATCAGCCTTAGAGACAAGGGGTGTATTGGCCACTTTTACTCCAAATACTCACAAAAAATAAAAATAGGGAGTAAAGCTTCTCCCAACAAAAAATAGGAATCACACGTAGAGCATTGTACCACACATTAATCCACAGAGCTCCATAAATATGTTTGTACCAGCAGTGCGCATAGCACCATACAAAGAAAGTGCTATTATTGCCTGATCGGAAGAAGTAAACATGTCTTTTAATGGGCATGAATAATAAAGTGCAAAGAAACTATTACAAAACATTGCCGTTTTCCAGTTAAAACATGTGTTTTTACTAGCTTTTAAAATACTCACATTTGGAATTGATCGTACATTTTTACTCACTAAAAAATCATTTTACTACCAACTTAAAAAAAATAGGCTGTAAAATACTCCCACTTCCAAATATTATCTGGAGCATTGGTTCTAATATGTATTTCATTTCTCAAGAAGAATGAGATTATCTCACAAATGGTAATTACACTGACCTAAAAGATGCATTTCAGCCCCAACTTGTCTCACCCCATTCACAAGCAACCCTGTGTTTCTGCCTCAGTGGCATCCTCAATGAGGAGGAGCAGCTTGCGTCTAGTAGCCACTAGCCTGCAGGCTCGAGATCCACGTCCACCACTCTGGCAAACAACCATCCCCACTCAGGCTGGGGTGACTTAAGCAAACCCAAAATATGATTGCTGTAAGGTTTTATTTTTTTTACTTGTGTTTATTGGCATTTTCTATTATAAACCATGCAATCAACAAGAAAGAAATAAACATCCCCACACTCTCCCCCCCACCCTCCTCGACCCCGATCCAGAAGCCGGACATTCAGCTTTCCTCTCGCTGCATGTTGTCAGATGTGAGCTCAAGTTACTTTGCTGCGGTCATTACGTTATCCAGTGGGGGATCTGGAACTCCCCATGACATCCCTTTCATGGGTCAGAGTCTTCTTGCGAGTCAATAATGCCCAACAGGGTCATTGCTTTGGGACACCATCTCCTGTTTACGTCACTACCCAGAAATGCAAGCAGGGTGGACCAGTCTGTTGTGAACTTCATCTGAGCTCCCTGTATTGAGTGCGTGAGCCGTTCCACAGATATTACGGACCATATTTTGGCAACCCACTCGTGTTCTTGAAGGGGAGTTTTTGTTTTCCACCTATGAGCTATCACCATTACTGCCGACATCATCATTAATACATATATTTTACGAAGAGAAGTCGTAGGAATATCCACCAATGTCTCATACATACAAAGGATATCCAGACCCTTAATTTTCTCCCCCCACCTGCCCCAGTGTCTGCATCGTGGCTTGATGTATATAGCCCCAAAATGCATCCAGCTTCGGACATTGCCACCAAATGTGGGCCCAAGTGCCCACTCCACCACAGTCTCTCCAGCACAGTTGGGAGTAATTCGGGAATCTCCTATGCAGTTGAACCGGGGTCAAATGCCACTGAAACATGAACTTTAACCAGGTCTCACGGACCTGTAACGATCTAGTAAGTTTAGGAATCTGGCTCCACAGTCTCTGCCACTCTTGTTCCCCTATGTCTTTACCCAAATCCAATTCCCACTTTCTCATGTAGGGTCTGATGGGGATAGCTTCCCCCTCCTTGACATGCTTATAAATATTGGTCATCAGCCCTTTGTCACCGGAGTTGGTATCTAAGTATTTTTCAAAAAGGGGTGCGATCCTGCAGCTTTCAGAGTCGGATGTGACAACCAATGGCGCAGTTGCATATATCCATACCTTTGTCTCTCATCTAAGCCAAAATCCAGTTTGCATCGTTCGAAATCTTTGACTTTTCCGTCAAGGAACATATCCCTCACCATCCTGCAACCGCTGTGGTACCATTTCCCAAATGCTAGTGTGTCAGTGCCCGGGGTAAATTGAGGATTTCCCCATAGTGGTGCATATGGGGACGGGAATGTGGTGATCTGAGCCTCCTTCACTGCAGTGTCCCACGCTTGCCCCAATGTCGAGGTCATTTTACTGGCATACATTTGGGGAGTTCTATCTTCCCGTGGTTTCCACAGGATTCCCTCTAAATGTCCCGCCACCACCGCCCTATCCATCGGCCTCCAGGGTTTATTCCTGTCATCCCTCTGCCAATCTCTAAGTATCCTAATTTGCGCCGCTATATCATAGTTCCTAAAGTCTGGCACCCCCACGAGAGGTCAGAGTACCCATGAGGGCTGCAGAGATTCTCGGCTGTTTATGATTCCAAATGAAGGGGCTGGTCTCCTTCCGTAGGGACCTGAAGAAGGCCCGGGGGATGCCTACCGGCAAAGCTGCAAATAAGTAGAACAACTGTGGCAATACTGCCATTTTTAAGACATCACCCGTCCCAGCCACGAGATTGAGAGCGGCCCTCAATCTATTAGCTTTGATTTAATCTTTTCCAGAAGCGGCGGATAATTTGCGTGATATATTCCCTCTATAGTTGTGGTTAAGTGCACTCCCAGATATTTGATGCTATCCCTTGCCCATCTAAATTCATACATCATCCTGATTTGTTGTACAATGGGTATGGGAAGGTTGAGGCCAAGTATTTCCGACTTATTGGCATTCACTCTCAGTCCGGCTACTTGTCCGAACTGGGCAAGTTCCTCGCTTACCCCCCGCAGGGCCTGGTCGGGGCATGTCAGTGAGAAAAAATTGTCTGCAAAAGCGGCCACTTTATGCTCCTGACCCCCGAATGGGATGCCCGATATCTAGGCAGATCCTCTCACCGCTGACAAAAAAGGTTCAAGGTGCAAGGCATAAAGCAGCGGGGAAAGAGGGCACCCCTGTTTGGTGCCCCGTTCTACAATAACCGGTTCGGAAACCTGACCATTAACTAGCAATCGAAGGATCTGGGCTGGATAGTTGGCCTTAATCCTGTCTAAATATTTGGGTCCAAATCCCATCTTTTCCATCGTGGCAAAGAGGAAGCTCCACTCCACCCGATCAAAGGCCTTTTCTGCGTCTATTGCAAGGAGGAAGCCGGGGACCAGCTTCTGCTGTGTTTTTTCAATCATGTGGGATATCCTCTGCAGGTTATCTGCGGTTTGCCTGCCCTTAATGAATCCCGCCTGATCGGATCTTACTATTTTGGGCATGATCGAGTCTAGCCTAGCCCCAAGTACCTTAGTGTGTATCTTAGTATCCACATTTATTAACGCGATCGGGCGATAGGAGCCACACAACTCTGAATCCTTCCCCTCCTTGTGAATCAGGTTGACCTTGGCTTCTTCCATAGATCTGGGTAGGACCTTGGCGGCCCCTATCTGGTTAAACAGCCTTGTCAGATGCGGGATTAAGAACTCTTTACGCAATTTATAGAATTCGGCCACGAAGCCGTCAGGCCCGAGAGCCTTATTCATTGCTAAGGAGGCAATAGCTTTCCTGGCCTCGTCTGTCGTTATGTCTTCCTCTAGTCTGTCCCTGTCCTCGTTTGATATCGCCACAAGTGTTATTTGATCTAAGTAGGCCTTTTGCATTGCCGGGTCCGGGTTCCCAGAGGTGTACATTTTGGTGTAGAATCTGCAAAACTCACTTTGTATCTCGTGGGTTTGTGTATAGGCCTGGCCTCCCTCTCCCCTGATTCTCATTTTCTTCCTTTTTGTTATTTTTTCCCTTTCTTAACATTTTCGCTAGAAGGCGATCTGATCTGTTGGCCTTAACATAATATTTTTGGCGCAAGTTTAGGAGATTACGTTCCGCTGCCCGTGTCTGAATAAGATTGATTTGTCCCTTAATGGAACAGACCTCTCTCTCAGCTGCTCTCGTAAGTTTCACAGCCAGTTGCTTCATTGCCTCTTTGAGCTTATGCCCCAGGTTCTCCTCCTCAAGCCTTAGCTCACGTTCCCTCTGAGCCTTAACCGCGATAATCTTGCCCCGTATTGTGGCCTTAAGGGCATCCCACCATACCTGGGGGGATGTCTTCCCAGCTGTTACAGGCTACAAAATCCTCGAGCTCTTGTTCTATTTCCTTGACCAGTACTACATCGCGGAACACTGGCGTGGGTATCGCCATCTCCACAGGCCTATTGGTCCGCTTGATCTAGCAATAACCAGGGTTATTGGTGTGTGTGATCCGAGATTGACATAGTCCCTAGAGTATTATCCGTTAAGGAGCCCAATAAAGGGGAGGACATCCATATGTAATCTATGCGGGAATGGGATTTATGCACAAATGAGTAAAATGTGTAACCTGGAGCACTCCCTTTGGTTTCCCTCAAGCATCTATTGGAGCTAATTCACCCATTTTCCTCTTGAGGTCTCCCGAAGGGCCCCCCTGCTGCCCCCATGTGGCCTTAGTCCTGTCTGTCGCGGGATTCCATGCCATGTTGAAGTCCCTCCATTAAAATGATGCTACCCTTGGCAAAATTACCTAGTCGGGTCAGGGACTTCTGAATAAAGGAGTCTTGACCATTATTAGGTGCATATATTGTTGAAATTGTGAAAAGCTCACCCCCTGCCCTCCAACCGAACCGCCAGATAGCGTCCTTGTGCATCTGCTTGTGTTGCTTTGAGTTCCATATCTAGCCCGTCCCTCACAGCTATTATTACTCCCCCTTTCTTACTAGGTTGGGTGGCCTGGATCAGCCTCTTACACCCCCAGATTTTGATTCTGTGTATATCCTTAGTCTGAATATGAGTCTTTTGGAGTGTGGCTATGAGCGGGCTTTCCCTGCGGAGGAATCCCTCGACTTTTTTCCTCTTGAGCGGGGAATTTAAACCATTGACATTTAAGGTCAATACCTTAATTTGATCCATACGGGGCCATTGGGTGGATCATTTTAGGTGTACCCTCAGCACAGACAAAGGCGAGAATCTGCATTTCTAATAGGTTGGACAAGACTTTAGGTTCTGAAACCCTTTCATTAGCCCCTAGCATCTGGATCAACCTACCCTCCCCAACCCTTCCCATTCCATCCCCTCAACCCCCATCCCCCCACTGGGTGGATCCAGCTGGCACCTAGTCCCTCTCGGTTGGAAAGCCAGAGAGCCAGATCCTAATAACCCGGTGTGTCTCTACGCAGGAACTCCCATTCCCATTCCAAGAAGCCGGGTTACCATCTCCTCGCCCTTGCTTCCCGCCCTTGCTACGGCTCCACCTCTTCTATTCTTATAAGCACAACATTTTCTGCAAGTATACACCCTCCCCAGGGATATAAAACAAGACTTGGGTCGTGCTCGTTAAACAGCTTGTGTCCCTCCTTTCAGGATGATCTCCCTGTTCTGGCGCCGAGGCCTGGGCTCGGGGCCTGCCGGATAGCTGTTTTCGTTCCTTCCTCGCTTTCTTCGAAACCGCTTCTGTCCATTCCCAAGGCTTCCGAGGGGGCACTCGACCAATCGAGGACTCGCGCAACCGCATCGTATTGTCTTCCAGGCCAAACAGGGCTAAGCCCTGCTTGCATGTCATAATTCTATGATTTTTCCCATGCCATATGAAACTGAGGGCAAATGGATGGAGCCATCTGTATCTGACTTGTTTTTCCCTTAGGTGACCCAGTATTGGGGCCATGCGCCTTCTCCTATTCAGTGTGGTTTGGGACAGGTCCTGAACAAGCTGGATTTCTACACCATTATGGGAGATTTGGCCCGCCTTTCTGCCTGCTTGCCGGACCCTCTCTTTCTGTGAGAAGCTATGGAATGCCACAAGGACGTCCCGTGGTCTCGCTCCCGGTTCCTGTCGTTTCGGCCCCACTCTGTGGATCCTGTCGAACTTGAGATCGCTGTTCTGTTCTTCATCTAATAGGTCTCCAAAAATTGCCCTCATTGTTTCAGCCAAGTCTTTATCAAGAACAGCTTCTGGCAAAGACTTAACACGTACATTGGACCTTCTGGACCTGTTCTCCAGATCTTCGGCCCTCGGCTCTAGATTATGCGTGGCTGTGGCCAGGGTTTCCAGAAGTATGTCCACTTTCCGCGCATCTTCATCCAGCTCCTGTATGGCCCTCTCATTCGTATCCACCCTCTCTTCAATTTTATTGAGATCTCTTTTGATCTCTTGCAAGCCTTCGGCCAGGTCTTCCCTCAACGCATCCATTTGCTTCTGCCCAGCTTCTGTGATTTTCTCTATCATCTCTCCAAGGAGAGTCTTAAGCATGGAACGGGTAACAGGCGCCTCCTGAGACTCATGATTGGGATCCAGCTCCGCTATCGTGGCCCCCTCATTAGGGTCTCGGGGCCTCCGCTCGTCAGGATCCCTTGCCCAGATCTGAGCAGGCAACCCCTCCTGGGGGGCGTGGCTAAATGGCAGCGTAGGAGGACGCATCCGTGAGGAGCTCCCGTGATCCGACATTGATCTTTACAGAAATTGAAGTTTCTAGCAGACCTTGCATGCCGGCAACACAGCCATATGTGCATGAATATCTGAGGCACGTTCCGAGAGCTGGAGGGGCCTGATTAGGTGCCGGTGCGGGAAGCTTCGGCTGAGAAAGAAACAGCAGGGTGCCCACGGCTTGGACGCGGGCAAGATGGCGGATCAGAACAAAGGGTCATAAACTGACCACAACGCCGTACCAGGAGCGCTCGCTGGAGCGGCGGGCTAATGCCTGCCACTGCAGCATGCTACGAATGATGCCTAGCCTGGAGGCTTGCTAGCGGACCCAGCCGATGGGCAGGCCGGCAGGGCTGGGAGCCAGACTCCGTTGTCCTCAGCGGATGCGGGAGGGGCAAGGGCCCCCGTACCAAGCTGCTGTGTGTGCCTCTGGGTGCGGGCGAGGTGAGCGGACCGGCTGGCGTTGTGCGCCTGGGGTCCTGCTGTCAAATCGAGATCCCCAGGAGAGGGGCGACCCCCACTGGGCCCGGGCCTGAGGGGACTGAAGAGAGGATAGGGCGCTGGCCCGCACTGAAACTCAGCAGCTGGTGGGAAGCACCGGAGCATCCCTTGCGCAGCTGCAGCGGGCTCTGCAGTGAGCTGAGCGCACAGGGGCTAGTACTGGCCTCGCCCGGCCCGACACTCCTGGAAACGGGCCAACAACTGCTAGAGGACCTGGAGAGGGGTCCCCCACGAGATTTTGCGGACAGCGGAAGCGCCCTGCAGGAGGCGCCTGACCCTGTGCGGCACCCGGCTCAAGTGGGGCGTGCACCCGAACTCAGACATTGGGGTGTGTTAAGACCCCCAGCGGGACACGACTTATTGGCAGGGCAGCCACAGGCGCGGGCTCGGGCAGGAGAGAGGAAGCCTGAGAGCCTGGACCAGGGGGCGAACGTGGAGCGCACCGAGGCCGGCGAAGCTGCGAGCAAGGTACCGAGCAGCACCGGAGCGCACTACTTGGACAGACATGCGAGACGTGGCCACTTGAGGCCAGAGCCCCCATATAAGTAGGCATGTAAATGAAGCAGATCTACGGGCCATCACGACACGGTCCCAGTGTGGAGGATTTTGGGGCACCTGAAAGACTCACGAGAAGGCATTACACGGGCCAGGTGGACCGCACTGGCACTGGGGGACAGGTCGGGGCAGGAGCCTGGGCCTTGTGAAGGAAGGTGCAAGTACAGGTGTGCGTGGGAGGACACAGTCCACTCTTGTAGTGAGATAAATTACCGTGATACCCAGGATACGGCCAGTCCTGGCCCTGACACTTTGGGGAACTTAGTACGCCTGAAAAGAGGACTGCACGCTGTGGTTTTGGCCTGCTTGCCCCCGACGCACCAAGATGTCTAATAAACCCCTCAGACAAAGGGTCAAGCAGCCCACACTAGATGACTTTGCCAGGACGCCATCAAGCACAGAAGGGGCCAGGAAGACAGAAAAGACCGCCAACGAGGACCCCGGCCCCATGAGCAACCAGGAGGTACTAGAGGCAATCGCAGACCTGAAGGTGGCCTTGGATACCAAATTGGGCCTAGCAATAGACGAACTGAAAGCTGCATTTGAGCTCAAGGTAGGAGCAGTGCAGGAGGACGTGAACCTTCTCCGGCAAGATGTAAGGTCACTGGCTGAGCACACGGTGACCCTAGAAAAAAAGGTGGCCCCGAACACGGCGGCCTGCCCGGCTCATCACTCAGAACTTCACGCCCTAGCGCAACGTGTGGGCAACCTGGAGAACAGAGCAGAGGAGGCGGAGGGACGCGCCCGAAGAAACAACATTCGCATTGTCGGATTGCCGGAAGGTGCTGAAGGAACTAACCCCACCGAATTCATCGAATCCATGCTATTGCAGGAGATACCCGGGGGAGCCCTATGCCAGGGGTTCGCCGTAGAGAGGGCGCACAGGGTCCTGATGAGGAAGCCGGCGCCGGGGAATCCCCCCAGACCGGGGATCGCTAAGATTTTAAATTACCGAGACAGGGAAAAAATCCTTGAGCACTTTCGGAAGGGAGGCACGATACAGAGGGGGCTGTGCTCATAACGGCATACCCGGATTATACCTTGCAGGTACAGCGTAGCCGTATGAACTTTGGGTCGGTGAAAAGGAGATTGCGGGAAGCCAGCCACAAGTACATGCTGCTCTATCCAGCTAAACTGAACGTATTCCACAAGGGAAGAACCTTGTTTTTTCACACTCCTGAGGACGCCCCTGTGGGGGTGTGCAGTGGTTTGAAGTTGGGTAATTTGGAGTTGGGAAGTGGGGGGGGGGGGGTTGGATGGGAGGGAAGGGGTAACAAGCCAAAACGTGTATCTTTATAGGCGGGATAATAGGTGGAGGAGGAAGGTGGGACACTGCAGTTATGGCATCAGGGTGCCTTAGAGTGGTCACCTGGAACGTCAGGGGCCTAAACAGCTATTTGAAACGAAACAGGGTGATGATGTATCTGAAAAGGATGAGGATTGATATAGCGTTGTTACAGGAGACCCACCTCACTAGGGAGAAACTAGAGGTGGTCAAGAAGAAATGGAAGGGGTGCATGGGGGGAGCCACGTACTCAGCATACGCTAGAGGGGTTATCACTTGGGTGGCACCGCAGGTACCATTTCAGCTGCTCCAGGCTGTGGTGGACCCGGACGGCAGACTGCTTGTTATTAAAGGGATGCTAGAAAACCGGGAAGTGTGCATTGTGAACCTGTACGCCCCTAACCAGGATACAGCGGCCTACTATAGGACGCTGTATAGCAAAATTATCCCCCTGCTGGGTGGCGGGATCCTATGGGGCGGAGATTTCAACTGTGTACTTAACCCTAGGGTGGACAGATCGGATGGCAAAATAGATAAACCCACCCCAGCAGCGCGGGTGCTACAGGCCCTCCTGAGAGACTTTGACTTGACTGACGTCTGGAGGCTGCTGCACCCTGTAAACCGGCAATACTCGCACTATACGGCACCGCATGACCTTCACACGAGGTTGGACTAAGTGTTCACCTCCACGGGGCTGGCAGAAGAGATTGAAGGCGCGGAATACAAAGCCAGGGTGCTCTCGGACCACTCCTCCCTGGTCCTGGAGTGGCGACACCAGCCCCCAAGGGCGCGGATCCCCACCTGGAGACTCAGGGCCGAGGCCCTGCAGGACCCAGGATTCCGGGAGGACTTAAGAGAGGCGATCACCGAATATTTTGAGATCAATACTGGCAGCGTTAGCTCCATGAGAACCGTGTGGGAGGCGTTTAAGGTGGTCATGCGGGGGGGTCGCCATATCGAAATCCAGGGGACTCCAGGGGGGCTTAGAGCAGGAGTTGAGGGGAATTGAAGAAGAGCTGGAGGAGATGGCACGCAGAGGGGGCACCTCTAATGAGGACAGAGATAAGATGAGGCAGCTTCAGCAAGCTAGCGGGGAATGCTGGGACAGGCTATGCAATATAAGCTACAAGAAATACGTGGAAAGACAGCATGCGGGAGGAGATAAGCCGGGCAGGCTGCTGGCCTGGCTATACAAGAACGAGAAGCCGCGATCGGTGATCAGGGAAATTGAAGGGGATGGAGGGCAGACCCGGAATACCCAGGAGGAGGTGAACGTAGATTTCTTGAAATATTACAAACACCTCTACGAGGACTCAGGTGGCCCGAGAGACCATGCAATCAAGGAGACGCTGGAGGACATAGACCTCCCCACCCTAGATGATGCAGAACGTGCCGACCTAGACTCCCCTATTACAATAGAAGAACTCGAGCTGGTAGTCCAGCATTTGCCCACCTGTAAAGCCCCTGGGTCGGACGGGCTGCCGAGTGAATTGTAAAAATCTTACAAACAGGAGCTGCCCCCCCCCCCCCCCCGGTGCTGGCCATGCTGAATAAGTCGTACGAGCAAGGCAGACCACCAGAGTCCCTGCGGGAGGCGGTGATCATTCCACTTCTGAAGCCTGGCAAGCCCAGCACGAACTGTGGGTCGTACAAACCCCTTTCAATGCTTAACCAGGACAGTAAAATCCTTACTGCTGTGCTAGCGAACAGGCTAAAGGCCGTTATTGGTAAACTGATGCACACAGACCAAACGGGCTACGTCCCGGGCAGGAACATAACTGATAACCTCAGGCGGTTGCACCATATCATTGACCAAACAAAAGTAGACCCAGGAGAAATAGCTATAGCCTCATTAGACGCGGTTAAGGCCTTCGACTCAGTTAGATGGCCCTGGCTGACCGCGGCCTTAGAGGGCTATGGGATGGCCCCGGGGTACCGCAGGTGGGTGAAAATGTTATACCGCTCCCCGATTGCTAGAGTCAAAACGGGGGCTATCATTTCGGATAAATGGCAGCTAAGTAGGGGGACCAGACAGGGTTGCCCGTGGTCACCCATGTTATATATACTGGCGCTGGAGCCACTGGCCATCTGCCTGAGACAACAATATGAGGAGATAGGCATCCGTACTGCGGGGGGCATGCATCTTGTTTCTTTATATGCTGATGATATATTGTTGTATCTGCGCAACCTGGAGGAGAACATGCAGTATATACTGGATGTGATGGAGCGATTCGCTGCCCTCTCCGGCATAGCGGTGAACCCCAAAAAGTCCAGTGTGTTCCCCCAGGGGAGGTACAGGCATGTCCGGCCCGAGAGCTTGCCAACGCTGCCAATACCCTGGTGCACTAAGTTGTTCTGATATCTCGAAATAGACATATATCATACAGCGGGAGAAGAACATGCACATAACACGGTAAAGGCAGTGGCAGGAATCAAAAATAGCATGGGATTTTGGTCCAGGCTACCCCTGGCTATGGTGGGGAGGGCCGCTCTGCTCAAAATGGTAGTCTTGCCTAGATTGCTGCACTTTTTTGTTAGCATCCTGCACGTAATCCCGAGGCGCTTTTTTGCCAGTCTCCACGGCCTGTGCCGGGGCTGCATGTGGAACAACTCCAGGAACAGGGTGGCCCTCTGGAAATTGCAAAACTCGTGTGACGGGGGGGGGGGGATAAACTCGCCGAACTTTGAACTGTATTACCTGGCAGGGCAGCTGCAGTATGTAGCGAGGTGGCTGTCTGATGACGAGACGCAGAATCTAGGCTGCTGTGCGTGGACCCGGCCCCCTTTTTCCTCAGAGAAGTGGTGTGGCTGTCCAAACCAAGGGTCCGGGTGATGGCGGGGCTTCTGGTACTGGGCTGGGAGTTGTGTCATAGAGCGTGGCAGATGTCGGGACACCCCGGTTCCGTTCTCCACGCAGGTGCCGCTGGTGGCACTATGCATAGAAGACCCCCAGCTGATGCAGGGGGTCCGCAGATACTGGGAACCGGTGGGCTTGGCCACCCTGGGAGACATATGGCAAGAGGGGGAGGCGTTGGAGTTCCCGAGACTGACAGAGGATGTGGGGTTGCATGAGGGACAGTATTTAACCTACATTAGAATGTTGAAAAGGGTGCGAGCAAGGTGGCCACTGGAGGTGCTCACAGCGCAGCCGGATGCCACTATGGAGATGATATATGATGTCTCGGAGGGCGGGCATGAGGTTTCTCGTATATATGAGCTGCTGGGGACCAAGGTGGGGAAGGAATTGACTCAACTGAGACAAATGTGGGAAGAAGAGGTGGGGGAGCCCATGTCGGATGGGCTCTGAGAAAGGGCCCAGAGATATCATAAAAAAGTGTCTCGGAACGCTAGGCTCCAACAAATTCAACTGTATGTCATGCATAGAGCATACCTCACCCCCAGTAAGATTGCCAGGTTTGGTGTTCAGGTGGCTCAAAAATGCCCTAGGTGCGGGAAAGTGGACGCCGGCTGCTACACATGTTCTGGGCCTGCCCGGAGGTGGGAAGGTTTTGGTCAGAATTAAAGACACGCCTGGCAGGATGCGGCATCGCTACAGAGGTGGAGTCGACCTGGGCATGCATGTTCGGGGGGGGGGGATCTCTAGGCCACGTAACTCAAAGCACATAAGCAAAATGAAAGACCTAGCATATATCCTGGCCAAACGAAGGACAGCAATGGGCTGGAAGGCGGCCCAGAGACCAAGGATAGAGCTGTGGTGGGCTGACCACCTGAAATGGGCAGAAGCAGAAACAACAGTCTGGTTTGAAATGGTATGTAGAGGAGGGGAGGTGGAGGTAGGACCCCTAATCGAATGGAGACAGCTAGTGGCCACCTTGAAAGGCCCACCTCGGTCCGATTACAGTGATGTTGAGACAGATAATGAGACGGCAAACCCGCCCGAAGAATCACAGGCTTGTGACAGGGACAAATTGGCTCAAGTTGGGGGGTGGGAGGGAGCGGGACTTAAGAAATTACATTATGATGTTGAACTGTATGCGGATGTCCCATGTTTTGTATGTTTGGTGTGTTATAAAATAATAAAAATGTTTTAAAAAAGAAAATGAAAAAAGCACACAAGAACACTTTACAAAAAAAAGCGACCCCTCCTGAGGTTTTTTCGCCATCTTGGAGGTGCCCGAAGCATCCTTATTTTTATTTCTAGACATATTTCTGCAGCAGGGTATCTGATCCTGTGGTTGTGATGCTCCTCCCTGGCTGGTCCCGGCGCCCCCCAGAGTCGCGGCCGAGGCGGCGGGGTTGTTTCAATCTCCGATGGCTGGCCGACGTCCCAAAGGCTGAAATGGCGCTGCTATGTGGAGGGGGGGCGCCGAGGGTCTCACCTCCTCTATTGACTCCGTGCCCCCCCCCGCAACACACACTTACTTGGAGCACCAGCGCTATGCAAGCGCCATTACAGCAAAACGGGACTCCTGCCTCAAGTCCACTGAGCGTTTCCGCACGCCAGATGCCCCCCTGTCTCTATCCTCTCGGAGCAGAATCTGCACCTGGGTCTCGGCAGGTCTCCCTCACCCCCCTGGAGGCCAAGTCTCCCCGCTCCGCCAGTCCGCTGCAGCCTCCAGGGGCAGCGCCGCCTCCGCCCGCCGCGGGAGTGCTGTAAGATTTTAAATCAATCAAAACTGCAGGCATACCTTTGGGCAACTGTCCAGACCATTGTTATTACAGAAGGACGAAAGCCTAATTTGCAAATTACACTTTGTTCCTTGGCTGGAAAATGGTTGTCTAACTTTGCCTCACACCAATGCCAGAGGTTGTGTTTTTTTTTTTATATAACAACTTTTTATTAGAATTATAAACCAACTTAACAGTAAGAGCTAAAAGAAAAAATAGGATTGAGCAAAGGTCATGCAACAGAAATAACAGATATATGGGGGACAGGCTGAAGTGGACTATCAACCGTCGATACTTTACTTCTTAACGCCCCCCTCGGCATCACTTCAGTACCTTCAACAAAAAGCTGAATCAAGGGAAAAAAAAAAAAACACAGCACTTCGTCAAAAAAGTTGCAATACCCCAGAAACTTGTCGCCCTGCCCCCCAAATCAAAGTTAACTAACAAGCACAGTAGATATGATAGACAATAGGCGTGTAAATAAGTCTTAATATCGCCCCCCACATCGAACCAGAGTATAAGGTAATAAAATTGCAATCTTTTTTTTTTTTGTGTTTAATCAAAAAGAGATTTTTACAAAAGTGCAGTTTGTCGTGAATTTCACATGAAGAAACCAGTCTCGCTAAAATGTGCCCTCGTATTAGGCTATGGCCGCGGCAGATTTACTGCTTCCAATATTTTGTATGTTGCTATTTGCCATTTCGTCTTGTCTCCGCCAATTAAACGAGCCCAACAAGTTTCTTCGTCTGCAATGATAAAATCCGAGAAGATAGATTTTAGGTAACTGTCTCTAACTTGTTGGTTTGCGGCACATTTCAGCAGTAAATGACGAATCGATTCAATTTTTTGTGTGTTACAGAATCGGCACAAATTTGATGAAGCTTTGCCTCTTATAGCCAAGATCTCATTTGTAGGCAGAAGGTTTAGTCGAGCACGTAGCAGCATGTCTCTCCCCTTCCAGCAAGGGAATTTTTTGATGTATTCTTGGAGTTCATTTACTCTTTTGACATTTGGCGGCAGGTGTGTAGTTAATTTGTTTTGTTCTGCAGCTTCCAAAGTCAATATCCAGTCATACTCTTTTAGTTTTGAGAGGATTTTTTTCGGATTGGTAATTGGCATTTCTTCATCCGCCTGTATTTGTTCTAGCACTCTGGTGTTATCTTCTTTCCATTTCATGAGTCTTTTAATACTCTTTCGTTCAATTTCCTGGTTTATCAGGTTGTATATTGAGGGAGGCTCCGCCATCTGGCATTTCCTATATAGCATTAGTGTTGCCTGCTCCACTGTGCTTTTAAGAGACGGTAGACTAAGCTCTTTGTGAATTAGTGCACCTGACGTTGAATTTGGTAGCATGAGGACTTTCCTCCAAAACTTTGCCTCCATTTTGGCCCAAATGTTCGATGGCAAGTTTATCATTGCATCTCCTCCGTATGTTAGTGTTGGCATCACCTTTTTCTTATAAAATTCACGCACTGGAATCAGCGATTATCTGCCAAACTTTCTGTCTATGGCCCTGGCTTGGGCTGCCATTTTGTTGACTTTCGATGTTAATGATGCTTGCATAGCTTTGTCTTGTGTTGAGCAGTCTAATATGACTACAAGATATTTGAATTCAAAAACTGTTTCGATCGGCGCGCCCTCGAGGTTTAAACTTATTCTTTTCCTTTTTCTGGCGGATGCCTTGAATGTCAACAGTTTAGTTTTTTTTACGTTTGTTTCCAGCTTGTTTTCTTGCATATAAATCTGTAAATTGGCCATTTGTCTCTGTAGTCCTATGGGGGTATGGTCCAATAGGACTAAATCGTCCGCATAAAGAAGCCTCGTTATAGGAGTTTAACGAAGTTTTGGTGGAAAAGATCGTAAAATTGCAATATTAGTTTTATAAACATGCTCATCAAAGCAGAATCTTGGATATCTACAAAGTTGGCCAATTCATCATTGTTACGAGTGTCTGATAGTTCCGTAGAGGGGCCCAAATGTCTTTAGGTCTACTAATCGCAGGTATGGAGCGAACATATTGCTCCTCCAACTCTTGAACATATACTAAGTCCCTGAGCCAGGTCTTGTGATTTGGGGCAGTTTTAGCTTTCCAGGCCCGCAGAATATTCATCTTGGCCACTGCAGCTGCAACAGCCACAAAGCGACGAATCTTTATGGCTGTCTTGCCAATATCGGCCAGCAGGTATTTTAATGGTATTGCAGGTATAGAAAATCCAACAATTTCACTGACAGTCACAGCAACTTCCTCCCAAAATGCTTTAACCGGGGGACAGAACCAGTACGTGTGGATTGAATTTGCCATGTTGGAATTACACTTGGGGCAGGTTGCCTGTAAAGCTGGGTTAAATTTGGAAACTTTGTGCAGAGTAACGTGTAGGTGATTAAGAATCTTAAATTGTATTAACCGGAAATTGGCATTGAGAAAATGGATTTAGTGTGTTGACAATATTTGGGCCATTTGCCATCCTCTATAGTAATTCCCAGGTCCCGTTCCCATTTTAATTTCATGTGGTTTTTAGAGGAAGTATATGCCTGTGCTACCCTGTAGAGACTAGATATAGTTCCTGTGAACCCATCTTGTGACATTGTAGCCGTAATAAATTGGTGAGATTCAGGAGCATCAGGAAAAGTGGCCCACATTTTCTTACATGCTGCCTTCAACCAGTAGTATTGTAAAGTAATAATAAGTCCAGCACCCAATCTATCATATACCAGCTGTAGTGTAGTAAACTTTCCCCCAGGATACAAGTCACCCAGCTTCATCTCCTTGTCTTGGTCCCATCTTTTTTGAAGTGCAGTGTCAAATGAAGGCTCTAACCCATGGTAATGCCATAAGGAGAGAAACGGCCAGTAAGGGATTTCACAACCTACTCTTGTAAATAGGGACGACCAGGCTCGGACCGTGGAGGCCACCGGATCTATATCTGTAATGTTCCCTCTAGCAGTAGAGAACGGCATCGCCTGTATATTGGAAGGGGCCGCAGCAAAGTTTTCGGCACGCACATGGGCATGTGGCTCAGCTGTAGTAGCCCAGTATCGCGCAAAGTGAGCCTGAGCCGCATGATAATAAAGCAAATAGTCAGGAGCCGACAAACCACCTGTTTCATACCTTTCACACACATCTTCGGCCAGCTGAGCCTGACCCCCCCCCCCACGCAAAAGCAGTAGATAGTTTCTGCAACTTCTGAAAAAATTCCCTTCACGGCCAAACAGGAATGCCACAAAACAAATAAAGATGATTAGGGACCTCAACCATTTTAAGCAGGGCAACTCGGCCATATAAAGATATTGGTAAAGCTCCCCAAATCTTTAACTTGTGTTCCAACTTATGCAGATAGGCTTAGTGGTTGTTTGTAAGCAGTGTTTGTCTATCCGTGGCCATTATTATCCCTAAATAGCGTGCAGTGTTGGGGGACCATTTAAACCCTGTCGGTGCTGATGATTGTTCAGTGGCTGGAGTCAGTGGGATAACCTCGGACTTTGCTTGATTTATCTTATAGCCCGAGTACCTGGAGAAAGTGGAAATCTCATCCATGATATGTGGGAGGTGTATCTCGGGATACCGCACATAGACCATTGTGTCGTCAGCATATAAGGAAAGAAGTTGTGGGGAACCTCTAATACGTAGGCCCCTCCATGTATGTTTGTGTCTAATCTTGGACGCCATACCTTTAATAGTGAGTGCAAAAATAAACGGTAAAAGAGGGCAGCGTTGGCGAGTGCCTCTTTCAAGTGAGAAAGGGGATGATATGTTATTGTTAGTTCTTACCCTCGCTGTTGGCTGTCTATAAAGAACTCGTATATACCCCAGAAATGCTGGACCAAACCCCAATTTTGCAAGGATCAAAAACATGTAATTCCAGGAGACAGAATCAAATGCCTTCTCGGCGTCTAAGGTAATGGCAACAGCTTTGGCCTTAGGATCGAATTGTGATGTGATAGCAAAAAATCTCTGCGAATTAAGAGCAGTTGATCGTGTGGGAATAAAACCGGATTGGTCAGTTTGAATTAGTTTATTCATGTATGGGGTCAGGCGGTTGGCTATAGCTTTGGCATACATTTTCATGTCCGTGTTAATAAGGGATAACGGGCGGTAGGATGAGGGATCCTGGGGGGGTTTATGGGGTTTAAGCAATACAGAGATCACTGCTTCCCTCATTGTAGTTGGAAGCTTGCTTTTCTCCAAAGCATCTTCCCAGATCGCAGGCAACCTAGGGGCCATTTCGACCTTGAAAGTTTTATAAAAGTCAACCAGGATTCCGTCAGACCCCAGAGCTCTCCCAGTACGCAAATCGGTGATAGCTTGTTCCATCTCTTCAATTGTCAATGGAAGATCTAGCTTCAGCCTATCATCTTCGTCTAGCCCAGGCAGTGGAATAGTGTCTATCTCCTGAGGTTCTCCAACTCGACCGAGTCCACATTGGTGTATAGCGAACTGTAGTACTGTTGGAACAGGTCATTAATTGTTTCTGGAGCAGTTTGCACCAAACCAGACGAGTCAACAATACTCATGATCTGCCTGGCACCCATCTGAGCTTTAATTAGCATCGCCATAGATTTGCTGGATTTATTCCCTTCGCCATAACGTCGTGCCCGGCTAGGTTGTGAAAGGAATTGCAGTTCTCGGTCGGCTAGAGCATTATATGAATCAAGTTTAGCTTGAATTTGGAGGAGATGCTCTCTTCCCGCATTGATGGGCTGAGAGAGCTCGAGATGTCGCAGGTCATCCTCAGCCTGGGTGAGTTCTTTTCTTATTTCCCTCAGGATACCATAGGATACTCCCATAATCTGGCCTCTTAGCCACACCATGAATGCCTCCCAAATTGATTGCAGGGATTTAACTGACCCTTCATTACGGAGAAAGAATTCTTCAACTTCAATTCGGAGGAGGTCTACAACTGAATCATCCTTTAGCATATATGGGGGCATACGCCAGCTTCTAATAGAGTGAGTCACGTATCTTGGTGTCAGCCATAAGAGGACCGGGGAATGGTCCGACAGTGTTCTGGGTAGGATTTCACAATGCTCCACATCAGCAATCAACCCCGGGGAGCATAGCCAATAATCGATCCTCGAACAGGACCTATGAGCACCTGAGTAAAATGTATACTCTCTCTCGACTGGATGCACTTTGCGCCACATGTCCACCAGCGGCAAAGCGGCCATCGCCTGCTTCAAAGTCAATGCTGCTTTAGTATGGTGCGTACATTGTCTCGTAGAGCGGTCAAGACCCAGATCTAGTATTAAATTCAGATCGCCTCCCCACACCACTGTCGCGGTGCCCACTGGAGACAGAAGCACCACTATCCGCAGGTGAAACACCAGAGAATCCAGATTAGGGCCATAGGTGTTAACTATAATAACCTCCTGGTTGTTTATTTGCCCCCACAGGATCACGTATCGCCCTTGGTCATCTATGACAGAGTTGGTCATCTGGAAGTTTAGGCGTTTGTGAACAATAGTGAGCACTCCCCTAGCCATCATAGAATAGTTCATAGCCACCTTCAGAGGACCCCAGCTACGAGCAAATGTATCAGCAATCGTTTTGGTTACGTGAGTTTCTTGAAGGAGGAGAACATCCACCTTATGTCGATTCGCATATGCTAACACCTTTCTAGCCTTAATTGGGTGAGCCAGTCCCCTGATGATCCAGGTTAGCAACCTAATTCACTTTCCCTTAGTCGCCATCTAGGTCAATAACTCTGATCCCCACTGATTGAAGCAGCATTATATGTAGCATTGTCCCATTACCATTTCCACTGACAATGAATATCACGTTGAGATCTTGTTCTTGATGTGGTTTGCTTTGCACAATGACATATGCCAAGTCCATCATACCATTACTCTGTGCTGAATGTACCCCCTCTCGTGGGCAACAAGCCCAAAGATATCCCCTCCCCCCTCCCTCACTATCCCCCCAACTGGACAGTGTAAGCCCCAAACTTAACTTCAAAATTTGAAACAGATAGTCGGGCGGCACTAGTTGGTGGGTACTTCCTCGTCACCCTACCGACTCGACCAGACTGATGGTCACTGCGCCGTGATCGTCTGAATTAAGGTGACCAACACTCAAGTGTTCGGGCTGGACTGTGCACTCCTAGCTCCCTGTGGTTGCGTAATGTTGCGCTCTATGTAAAAATGGGGCTTTCCTTGAAATTGAATGCGTAATTTAGCATGGAAGAGCATCACATATGGAAGAGCATCACATATGGGATGGCAAGAGCTCTAAGAGTTTTCTTAATATGATCGAAGGTGCGGTGAGCCGCTTGGACATTGTTAGAGAAATCATGATATATATGAATCTTGCTCGAGTCATATAGCAACGTGCCCTTTTCTCTAGAAAGACGGAGGATCATGTCTCTATCGCGATAATTAAGGAACCGCGCAATAACTGTACGCGGTGGGCTCCAGGCTTGGGAGGTGCAGTCAATGATTGGTGGGCTCTTTCAATTAAGAAGTGTTGCGAGAAATGAGCCGCAGGGAAGACAGAGCGAATCACCTCCTCGATGTAAACTTCCATTGAGGTATTCATCTGCTTCTCAGCCAGGCCAACCACCCTTACATTATTGCGTCGCGATCTAGACTCCAGATCATCGCACTTCATCTGGACCTGCGCCAAGCCCTTCTTCAAGGCATCAATCTCCTTGCCATGACCTGCCGTCAAATCCTCCAGTGTGCCCACCCGGGTTTCAGCCTCAGTCATTCGAGCACTCACTTTATGCAGGTCTGCCTTGATTAATGCCATTGTGGACCCCATATCATCAATCTTAGAGTTAACTGTTGCAAATCCAGCCTGAAGGGCTGACATATATGGGTCTAGCGTACCATCAACTGAGCCTGAGGGCCCCGGCTGATCATCATGTAGGATTTCTTTGTTTCGCATTCTTATGCAGTGCTCGTAAAGACATCCATTGGACCCTTTCTGTTGGATCTGTTGCCTCTGGTCATGTCCTCCAGAATGACGTTGTAGGGAACCAATTGTAGAAGTGAAACCAAGCCCACCTGGAGGAGGGAGCAGGCTGCCAATAAGCCACGAACAGGGCTTCAATAGGTCAGAAGGAAATCTAATATTTACAGGCGATTATTTCTGATCTGAACAGTATTTGTGCTTTCAAATGCCCACCACTTGAACCGCCATGCGCTGCTCTTCAGGATAATGACTGCTGATGGCCGATCTCCGTACCCGATTAATAAGCAGTACAGTTCAATGTATACACCAACAGAGCACGTCTCCAGACACATCCATGCTCCAGGTGCATCTGCCCGGCCAGCAGCCCGTACCAGGCATCAGGGGGAGGGCGCACCCCACACACAACAGGCCCAGCACTTACTCCCCGCACTCACTGTGTCCCCCGGGTAGGGGATAACCTCTCCAGCAGAACCCCCAGAAAGGGGGGTTACCAACCGGGCGCAGACCACTCCACCCCTTACCCGACAAACAATGGCCAGAGGATAGGCTCCGACTTCGCCCGCAGTAGATCCTCCAAGCCCGGGCTCACTAAAATGGTCCACAATGACAGGGCAGCCAGGAATGCCGCCCGCCTCGCGTCAAGCTCACCGTGAGGTCCGCCGCCCGGGCAGCGCCACAAGCGCACAGGCCCCCAACTCAGCTGCAGGAACAGGAAAGGAGAGGGGCAGCCCACCACAGCTCCAGACCGCAACGCCAGACCCGCGGGGCCCCTGCCGCAGCACCAGGGAGAAACCGGCTGACAGGTGCCGCAGACCTTCACGGAGTACTCTCCGACTCCCCGTCAAGTGCCCTGGTGTCGCCGAAGAGAAAATCTGGCACTCGTTCCCGCCCGGCAGACCCCCTCTCAGGGGGGTGGGAGACACCAACCATCCACGGGCACTCCCGGGGGAAGCCAAACAGGACAACAGACACAATTCCTCTCCACCACTGGGCGACTCGCGGTCAATGGCGGGGATCAAAACGGGCTCCCAGCAGGCACAGCTCAATCGCCAGCAGGCGCTCGACCGCGCACCCGAGGGGGAGGGGCGGTAGCTACAGTACAGCCACGGCCCAGGCACAGAGGACCAGCGGCCGCCGTCGATCCGATGAAGCTCCGCAACAGTCCAGGTCCTGGAAACACAAGACGATTCAAAGGGTGCACCAGGAAGTCGCAGACACAGTCCTAGCAGAGTTTAGCAATATGCCCTCCAAAATTCACAGGATATCAGATTGGATATTTTATCAACAGCGCAGCTTCGCAATCAGGCGGCCATGACAGTCGGCGGCCAACAGCGCACCCACCAATGCCAGAGGTTTAAGATTAATTCAAAGCCTTCCAGCTATCACTCCTTTTTGTCACCTTAAGTGGGACGGGTAAAATGCCCTGGGGTGTCACGTCAGACATGGCACACTCTTGTTGACTCCTGAGCTCGCTGTGTCTTCTAGTGGTTCATGGGTACATGACTCCCCTGATGATAGCCAGGGGTTGAAACATTTGAGGTTACATGTGGTTTTATACAGATTAGAAGGAATGTGCGAGTCAGTCTGGGACCAAAGCAAAAAAAAAGCTTGTCTGCTCTAACTCTGAGTCTATTAGAATCTTAACAATCCTGTGAAATTAAGATGACATTTGAACTTCTTGAAAGTTTTTACCATGGTGTTGCAAAAACATAATTCAGCAAAACAAAAGGAGTTGGGGTTTTGAGTTAATCTCAAACTCTAGCACAGCCGCTCTGGACAACCCTTCTCAGACCATCGTTCTTCAGTGTGCAAATGCCCATGCCTTTACAGAAAGTGGAACTAAATGAAAATCGGGCCTGAACAAAAGTGTTGCTTGGTCACAGACTGGGGCATAACAAAAGCGGCGATGGCTAGAAGGTTTAGGTTAATCTGAACCTCCGGACTATCGTTCTGGGAAAACGTACGCACTATCGTTCTGGGAAAACCTCCGGACCATCGTTCTTCTGCCTGCCAGTGCCAAGCCACTATTAGAAAGGGGAAAGGCCATATGCAAATCAGGCTTGTTTCCAATCCCACGCCAAAAAGGGCAGTCCAGCTTGCGGTCCCATGCAGAAGGAATGTGACCGACCAAGTCTTGTAGTTCGGGTTGGACTGCCCCTTTTGGTGTGGATCAAGCTTAGTTTGCATATGGTCTTTAAAAAAGTAAAAAATACTTTTGGGTTCGTGTGACATGTGCGGTTGCGACTGCGAGCTGATGCATGCATTGCACTCAGCTCAGCAGAAAAAGGTAGGCTCTCTTTCTCTGGTATTCCCGGATTACTTGGGGGAAATGGGATGTCAAATACCCCAGTAGCCACTTACATCAAATCTTTATTTCAAAATGGAGAGAGAGAAAAAGAGAGAGAAAAATAAAATAAAAAGAAACGCGCGCGCGCCTGACAACCGCGGTAAGCATGGGGAGGTGATAATTCACGACACGGTCAGCCAGCAGGGATCTCAAACCCCAAAAAGGTAGGAGGAAGTGGAAAGTCAACTAGGTGATAATCTCGAGGGGGCAAGTGACAGACGGAGGGTGCCAACACCCATTTATTGGGGAGTGGGGACCCGCCTGAGGCTTGTGGTGGCCTGTTTTTATCGGAAAAAGGTTAAAAGCCCTGACGCCGTGGTGTGCGGCATACACGTGGGCACACAATCCGCCTCAAAACCTTGAGGGAGGGGACATGTAATGTATTAACTTAAATGACCGGAGTGAGTGCCACTTGCCCCCGTCACTCCTCTTGTGATGTCCAGTAGTCAGAAAAGTATAACGAGAGGATGTGTACCAAACATTTTTTGGAACTCATCCTCGTCATACTTTGGAACGGTGTAAAACCCGGAACAGGACGGACCGGGCTGGAACGGTACCCTAATATATAAAATGGCAGCAAAACTCACCTGAAAATGATGCAAACACACATGAAGAACATTTTGGAAATGGGATAGGTTGAACAATGTGCTGTCATTAACCCATTACTGCCCAAAATCTACATTTTAACACGAAAAAGTACGCGGAACGGGCCGGAACGCTACCCTAATATATAAAACGGCAGCAAAACTCACCTGAAAATGATGCAAACACACATGAAGAACATGTTGAAATGAGAAAGGTGCACCAATATGCTGTCATTAACCCATTATTGCCCAAAATTTACATTTTATCACGAAAAAGTAGCCGGAACGGGCCGGAATGGTACCCTAACATATAAAATGGCAGCAAAAATCACCTGAAAATGATGCAAACACACATGAAGAACATTTTGAAATGAGAAAGGTGCACCACTATGCTGTCATTAACCCATTACAGCCCAAAATCTACATTTTCACATGAAAAAGTACCCGGAACGGGCCGGAACGGTACCCTAATATATAAAACGGCAGCAAAAATCACCTGAAAATGATGCAAACACACATGAAGAACATTTTGAAATGAGAAAGGTGCACCAATATGCTGTCATTAACCCATTACTGCCCAAAATCTACATTTTATCACGAAAAAGTACCCGCAACGGGCCGGAACGCTACCCTAACACATAAAATGGCAGAAAAAATCACCTGAAAATTATGCAAACACACATGAAGTACATTTTGAAATGAGAAAGGTGCTCAAATATGCTGTCATTAACCCATTACTGGCCAAAATCTACATTTTATCACGAAAAAGTTCCCGGAACGGGCCGGAACACTACCCTAACATATAAAAAGGCAGCCAAAATCACCTCAAAATGATGCAAACACACATGAAGAACATTTTGAAATGAGAAAGGTGCACCAATATGCTGTCATTAACCCATTACAGCCCAAAATCTACATTTTCACATGAAAAAGTACCCGGAACGGGCCGGAACGGTACCCTAATATATAAAACGGCAGCAAAACTCACCTGAAAATGATGCAAACACACATGAAGAACATTTTGAAATAGCAAAGGATGAACAATGTGCTGTCATTAACCCATTACTGCCCAAAATCTACATTTTAACACGAAAAAGTACCCGGAACGGGCCGGAACGCTACCCTAATATATAAAACGGCAGCAAAACTCACCTGAAAATGATGCAAACACACATGAAGAACATGTTGAAATGAGAAAGGTGCACCAATATGCTGTCATTAACCCATTATTGCTCAAAATTTACATTTTATCACGAAAAAGTACCCGGAACGGGCCGGAACGGTACCCTAACATATAAAATGGCAGCAAAAATCACCTGAAAATGATGCAAACACACATGAAGAACATTTTGAAATGAGAAAGGTGCTCCAATATGCTGTCATTAACCCATTACTGCCCAAAATCTACATTTTATCACGAAAAAGTACCCGGAACGCTACCCTAACATATAAAAAGGCAGCCAAAATCACCTGAAAATTATGCAAACACACGTGAAGAACATTTTGGAAATGGGGAAGGTTGAACAATGTGCTTTCATTAACCCATTACTGCCCAAAATTCAGTAAAAAGGCAGCTAATAAGTAAACTCAAAGAGGGACTTTGTGATGACATCTTTATTGTACTAGAAAATCCTCAGCTACCTAAATATACTCTAGTCACATAAAGGTAGAATTGTAAAACTTTTGATTTGATTGACATGAAGGGAAATTATATATTTCAAAATATTACTGGAGGGTGACTACACCTTACTGAACACTAGAGGGAGCAGTAACTGTTTAGTTGTGTTCATAGTCAGGTTTTCCTTTATCACTTCCATATCCTTGTTTCAGGAAGTGGTAACATTTCACATGTTTCTTCTTCACTTAAATGTTGCAGCTTCATCTTGTCTGTGCTGATCACCTTGAGTTTAGATACAGGTCAGATTTATGTTTTTTTTCTCTCTCCAAGCCTTGAGCATAAGAGTGCAACAAAGGATTGCTTCATGCTGACCAGATCATTTCTTATAGAAAAGCTCTGCTGCAGCAACTTTGACAAATGTAGGACCACCCTGCCTTTTCACTACTTGGTTGGAAAGAGGTCTTCAAGTGGACAGGGCCCAGCCTCGTATGTGACACAGCAAGGATCATAAAAGGTCTTCAAGGTGGCTCAGCAGCTTATAAACACATTTCATGCAAACAAGGAAGCTTGAATCCCTAAGAAGGGGCCCTTAAAAATCAGACACATCTCTTCCTAGGAGAAACCTAGATGTGCATCATGAAGAAAGCTGTTTCATTGTTTTCTCTGTGTAATGTGTTGTCTTGCTTTCTCCCCTGTTCCTGTGCTGTGAGCCTGGGTGCTGTGGAATGCTTGTAGAATGCCTGCCTCTGGAATGTTGAGAGAGTGTTTGAGAGCTCCTTGCAGTTTGGAGGCTGGGGCTTGAATGATGGCATTGAGGCTTCAGCGGCCAATCAGAGAGGATGTTGTGACGTGGCTAATGGCTGAGGATGTCGAATAATGTGCCATTGAAGGGGATGGACAGCATCACACACTGTACAACGGTTTGCCGCTGCACGCCTCTAAGGGTTTGAACTGAGTCTCAGAGGAGGAGATGTGTCCTGTTGGTAATGCTGCTGAAAAGAAAAAGCGGCAGGTAACATCTAGTGCGGCGCTCAGCATGGAATGCTATCCGAGCCGGAGCTGGGAGTTGTTTCAGGAGAGCCGTGTGTGTGCTGTCAGCATAGTGAACAGCTGGGTGTTGTGTTTGGAGACCCATGTGGGCACAGTCAGCTCAGTGAACAGCTGGTACCTGAAACAGTCAAGTTGGCAGTGATTGAGGTTGGGCCCAACGTGTGTTGGGGTCTGGGTCACAGGTACCAGCTTGACAGCTGCTCTGGGTATGGTGTGGATGGAACTATGCTGTATCCTGACTGCGTCTCTGGGAAGCAGGAATTGACTGTTCGCTGGGAAGAGCTCTGGGGTTTTTGCCTTGGTTGTGGGGCTGACCTGGGTGATTCAAGAAGTCAATATATGGCAGTTTTCCACAAGCTAGATCAGGGCTTTGTCATTTTTCAGGGAGCTGTCCATGCTGAACCGTGAATATTGATCAACAGTGTTATATGAAGTGAAGCCTGTTTGGGTGTAAGTTGTCCATTGGTACGTTGTGGATTGTGGTGGATCTGGGACGTGTCTGGTGTATTTTGGTAAAAACATGTCCTCTGTTAGTTGAAGGAAGTTGAAATTTGGTTTGTTCTTGCATGTTGATTTAACTTTTGCCTCCACAGGTCTGTCAGAATATGGACGTGAGAATAGGGCATGGACTTACTGGGGGTTACTTGTGTATGTGGTGTGTGTTGTGCTCACTGGGTGGCCTGGCAAATCACCTTGTGGGGTTGGACAGTTTTGTTTGTGTTTTGTGTGGCAGGGTAGTGCCAGCCACCTGGGCTGCTAGCTGCCAGCACATGGCACACCACAGCACTTTGGGGAGGTATTATGTGTCCGTGCCATTTGCGTTCATGGTTGTGGCTGGAGAAATGTTGTTGAGTGTAGTTTACCTCATTAGTTTGTTTCTGTGGAGGTGGACCCCGCACTCACATGTTTTTTTGCCATTTGGTCAAGCGTGCTTTGCCATTGTGTGTTGGGGGGACCCCAGTACCCTTTGTGGGGGTGTCGCTCCCACACCTTGAATGTGGTGGTCTCAACCTATGTGTTGTTCTTGTGGTTGGGGTGCTCCTTGTTGGGGCACTGGTGGTGCATTTTCATGCGCCATCTATTTCCGGTGGTGTAGTGTTGCTTGTCTGTCGAGCAGCCTCAGTGTTGGTTTGGTTAGGTGATAAAGTGGTTTTGTTTGGTTGAGATGGGTAGTCAGCAGTCGTTCCGTGGGGTTTGAGGCCGGTCCCTTGTGTGAATTCCTGCTGTTTGTTCAACGGTGTGGATGGTGACGTGTTTTCAGTTGTGATGTTTTTCTAGCATTTCATTGGTAGGACGGTTGAGGGGATTTTATGTATTTAAAGTTTATTTATTTATTTAAATATGGTGGCGAAGGCCCGCAGGCATTGATTGGGGCTCCAGGTCTGGGGTGCGAAGGGGTCTGTGGGCGCACAGGAAGGGTTGGCAGAGCAGAGGATGGGAAGTGTAGAAAAAATCTGAGTGAATGGGGGATAGTGGAGAGAAGGTACTGAGGGGTGGGAGGGAAAGGAGGCTAGTGAGATCACAGATTTTTAAGCCTTTTGCAGTGAGAGACGAAAGAATGAAGAGAGGTTGGGGGAGGAAGGGTAAAAACTGATGGTCCTGGATAGTTTGTGACGGTAAAAATGGAGAGAAGAGATGACGTTGGTGTAGCAGTGTGATGTGACAGAGTGCAGGATGTAACAGAGTATGGGGAGTGATTCCTTGTAGGCGACAAAAAGAACCTGGGAAAGGATTTTACAGCAGCGATGGATGTCCATATAGTATGATGAATCAGTAGTGATTCCCCCCAGAATCTTGACCTGGGACCCTTCTCGTGTGGCCAGGGGAAGGCAGATGCTTCCTGATCCCAACCCTGGGGGTGGTGTTCTGCGGGAGGATCACATGGGGTGGGAACAGGCCAGGAGGAAGGAGAAACTCCCTTGTTTAATTTTCTCTGAACCCCCAATCCTGGAATGGCTTATTGTAAGGTAGAAGAAGTTAGGAAAACTAACTTGGTTGGCAGGGACTTCAAGTCCCATAATTCTTCAGTACTGGGACGAGGAAAAGGGATGCAGAGGAATATTGCTGTGGGAGCAATCAGCTAATTAGTGTAAACGACCTACACCTGAGGGAGACTCAGAGGCATAAAAAGCCCTCTCAGGTGCAGGAAGAGGGAGAACATGAACAGCAGGAGAGGAGAAAGCAGTGCAGGCTGCAGAGGAAAGTGAAGCTGGCACGAGAGAAGACGCCGGGACCATTGTGCAGCCAAGAGCGGTGTCAAGTCCTGTGAGGGTCTTTGCCTCAAGCTATTCCTGTTGCAGAGGTTGCGCAGTGGGAAGCGTAAGAACGGGACGCTTGCCCATTGAAGGCTTGTGCAGAGGTTGCGCAGCAGGAAGAGGAAGTAGCAAGGGAAGTGTACCCTCGTTAAAGGCTTTAGGTGGCTGGGTTGCACCTGAGCCTCTGCCGAGTGGAGGAAGCTCCAATTTCGAGTGGCGTGAGCGGAGGTGGACCAGACGAGGCTGTTTGCCTGACCGCGAGGAGCCACAATGACAGAAGACCTGCGAACACCAAGCAGAGCTAGATTGAGCGACTTACCTTGTGAGTTCACAGCTTGCAAGTGACTCCGGATCGCTCTGACACTATCCACGGCAGGCAGTTTCACTCGCGTGTGAGTGAGAGAAGCAGTGATTACAATTCTGAATACTGAACCGTACAAAAGCAACAAATGTTTTACTTATTAAACCAAAGTGACTGTGCAAGCAAGCATGTGAGTTGGTGGAAGGGCCAAAATCCCTGTGGTGAAGCTTTAGTCCAAACAAAAGCATACAAACAATACCAAGCAAAATAGTATTTAAAAACCCGGCAATACCAATATAACAACCATTGCTCAAGATTTCGGGAGGATAGCTCAGGGGCAACGTGCTCGCCTTACAAGCAAGACGACATGGAGCACCACAGGTTTGTCACAATTGTCACATTGTCAATTGTCACAATTGTCACAAGCTTTGACACTCTCCTCCCGATGACTTTAAGATCCTCTCCGTGCCCAGATCCAACCGTTCTGGAGGGGGTGTAGCCTTGATCTTCCCAGAGTGGATTCCTGCCTCTGTCATTCCTATGCAGGCCTACTCCTCTTTCAAATGCCTTGTCTGAGGCTTTCTCTCTCTCCTTGCCACTCACTTACCATGGCTACTATCTATCAGCCACCTGGTCAAATCACCTCCTTCCTCTCTGAGTGGGCGGACCTCACTTCCTCCCTCCTGGCCTCAACTACTCAACTCCTCGTTCTTGGAGACTTCAACATCCATCTGGATGCTTTCGCGACCTCTGTGACTCTCTCTCTCTTTCTATTCTCCCCTCTGGCCCAACTCACTCTGCTGGGCCCACTCTGGATGCTCTGATCTCTTCAGACCTCCCCCTCTCTATCCCTCTGACCACTCCTCTCTCCTGGAGTGATCACTCTCTCATTTCCTCCCATCTCTCCCTCTCTACCCATCAGGCCAAGCCAACTCCAACACTGCCATGTACCTTCTCGGTCATCCGACCCATGAAGTGTGTCAGTTGAGGCTTCCACTTCCACTTTCTCTCCCCCTCCTCCTCCTCTGGCTGACTCACATCCTGACACAGCCCTTTCCATGCTCTACTCTTCTATCTCTGATACTCTTGATGTTCTTGCCCCTGTCATGAACATCCGCTTGAAGCCCAAAACCAAGTGCAACTCTTGGTATGACTCTGACCTAGTTACCCTTAAACGCAAGTGTAGGGTGGCTGAGAGGAAATGGCGGGCTTCTTGTGCATCCTCTGACAAACTGGCCTGCGCCTGCTACAAAGGCAATACTAGCTCCTTGTCCGCACTAAGAAGGGAGCCCACATCCAAGCCCGCATCTTTGTGGCATCTAACAACTTGGCCGTACTCTTTAAAATCTGCATGGAGCTGGCCAACCCTGCTGCAGTCTTTACCTCTCCTGTCACCTCCGAGGCCATCTGCATGGCCTTTGCCTTTCATTTCATCTCAAAACCCAGGACATCCTGTCCACCCTCTCGTCCTCTCCTCCTCCCGCTTCTCTCTCTGCTACCTTTGGCCCCCCTGCAGCCGCCTCTCCTCCTTCTTTCTCATTTTTTCCTCTGTTCTCCCTTGAAGAGATTTCCAGAAAGTCCAATCTATGAAAGTATCGTCAAAACAGGTTATTTCCTGTTCATCCAAAACCATCAAGGACCACATCGACACCCTTGCTCCTGCTCTGGCCGACTTCTGCAACCACTCCTTCGCCTCTGTAGCCTTCCCCTCCTCTCTGAAGCACTCTCTTGTGCACCCTCTTCTCAAGAAACCCATAGCCGACCCCTATTACCCGGCTAACTATCACCCGATCTCCATCACTCCTTTCCTGGGCAAACTCCTGGAAAAGCTGGCCATCTCCCAGCTTAATCTTCACTCCGATTCTGTTGGTTGTCTCCATGACCATCAGTCTGGCTTCAGAGCTGCCAGAAGCATGGAAAGTGCTCTCCTGACCATCCGTGAAGACCTGCTCTCCACCCTTCATTCTAATATCCCATCTGTCCTCATCCTACTCGATCTTTCTTCTGCCTTTCACATGGTCAACCATGTCATCCTGCTCAATCGCCTCCGTGATAAGCTTGGTATCACTGATCAGGCCCTGGCCTGGCTGACACCCTTTCTCTCCAACCGACCCTCCTAGGTCCAACTTGGGTCCTTCCTTTCCTCTATCTCACTTTCTACCTGTGGCGTTCCCCAGGGGTCTAACCTCTCTCCTTGGCTTTTCAACCAATACCTGGCACCGCTAGCCCACTGCATTTCTGCTCTCTGCTGAAACTTTCAGTGCTATGTGGATGACAACCAACTTGTTTTCAGGCTCCGCTCTGCCACCTCTTCTCCCTCTCTCATCTCTGACTGTGTGTCTGCAATCCAGGTGTGGTGCGCCGCCAACAACCTCTTCCTTAATGCCAGTAAGACAGAGATCCTCCTCATCGGCACACCTGCACCTTCCTTTCCTGTCACTCTCTGGCCGGCCTCCCTTGGCCCTCTCCCTGCTCCCACTTGCGGGCTAAGAACCTCTGGGTCATCTTCGACTCCACGCTTTCCTTTTCTCCACACATCTCTGACGTCTCAAAAAAAGTCTAACTACCAACTGCACCTCCTCAGAGGTATTCTTCTTTGCCTCTCCTTCCCCCATTAGCTCACTGTTTCCAGAGCTCTGGTTCTCTCTAGGCTGGACTATTGCAACAGCCTCTTTGTCAATCTGCCTGCAACCACTCTCCGCCCTCTGCAGCTCATCCAGAACAGGACTGTGAGACTTGTCCTTGGCCTCAAGCCCTGCGATCGTATCTTTCCAGCCCTGAAATCCCTTCATTGGCTCCCAGCGTCTGCAAGGATTAAATTCAAGACCCTTTGCATTGTCCACAAGGCTTTCTGGTGCCTGGTTCCGCAATACCTTGAACTCTCCCTCTGTAAATACCTTCCTACTTGAGCTCTTCGCTCCTTCACCTCCAACTCCCTCAGGATCAGTCGCTTCTCCAAGCAACAAGTTGGGGGTAGATCCCTTTCCTCTGCTGGGGCATACATCTGGAACAGCCTCCCTGCCTCTCTGAAACTTGAGGAGAACCATCTCCGGTTCCGGAAGCACCTCAAGACCTTCCTCTTTGCTTCTGCCTTCGCTCTTCCTCTCCCCTGCTAAACTGTCTGCTTTGGCACCGGGCACCTGGTTACCCTCTGATATCGGGCCCAGATCCCTGCCCTCCCAGCCACACACCCGCACTGCCTCCTGACAACCCTTGCACTTGGGTCTGTATCTGCTACCCTACAGTCCCCTTCGAGCACTTATAATACACCCGTTGTTTACACCTTATTTTCACACTTACCACCTACTGGGCACACTACCTGTTGTTCTATCACGTGTTCAGCACTTTCCACTCTTCCCCTGCCCCTCGCACTTCCCCCTTCCCTCTCCCCTGCACTCGCACGTTCTTAATGTCACTGGGCCTAGTAAGATCGTTGTTCTGTCCTCCCTTGTTTCCCCTCCCTTGCCTTGTTGCGCTCTGAAACAATTGTGTATTGGCGCAATACAAATAAAATAACATATCATGTAAATATCAGCCTCAGAAGGAAGGTGAGTAACAGCAATATTCGATTGAATAGAAATGATTTCATCCATAAAACATGTGGACAAGGAATTACAGAGGGCCTGAGAGGAGGGAAGAGGAACCGGTAAGCTAGTAGAGAGATTACGAACCACTTTGAACAACTCCCTGGGGTGATTCACAGAAGTTTCAATAATAGATGCAACGTAGACACGTTTGACACATGAAATGGCTAGGTGATACTGGGAGGTGACCAGAGACAAGGCAAACCTTTTCCTGGGGGTATAAGAGTGCCTCCACTTTTGCTCCATCTGCCTGCATTGTAGGCGAAGGGCACGCAGCTTGTCCATGAACAACTGCTGAGAGGGGCGTGAAGATAGCCTAGATGTCTTGAGCTGAGCAAGGCTGCCTGCAACTGCGGTCAGAGTACTAGTTAAAGAATTCATGTCCACAGGGGACAGCCCTGAAAGTCGGGCAAGTATCAAAGAGGTCATATCAGATTTAGATACTGAGCGCCATCCACGCCGCTGGACTAATTTGGCTGGTGGAGCAGATGGCGGGCCCTTAATGCCCCAGGGGAAGGGAACAAAGAAATGATCAGACCACAGGATTTGAAAGGCCACAAAAAGAGTGATCTCAGCATCTGCTGAGAAAATCAGGTCCAAGGTGTTACCTAAGGAATGGGTCTGTTCATGAACCTGCTGGGGGAGGGAGAGTTCTTTCATAGAGGACAGAAAGCTTTGAATCTTAAAGTTCTCCACCTCATTGACCTTAAGATTAAAGTCACCCACAATTGTAATTGTTTATTTATAACATGCTTAATACCCAGAGATTTCTAAGCGCGGACCCGGGCATCGAACCTCTGTTGCTCCGTGTCGTCTTGCTACCAAGGCGAGCACGTTGCCCCAGAGCTATCCTCCCGACACAATGGCATATCATCCTGACAAAGACAGTGTTTGTTTACTTGAAGGAGATGAATTTAAATCCTGTTCTTACTCCAGGAGAAGTTGGAACCTATCACTTATTTTCGTACATTGTTGATACAACTGAACTTTTTATTATCAAGTTTTGAATCCGAAAGAACTGTGTTGGAACTTTTTGGCAAAACAGAATTTCCTGATTTCTTTTGAACTGTGGAGCAAATCCTTGCTCAAACCTGGGGAAGGGGAATTAACCCAGGTTATGAGAAGAGGCAGTGGCCACATTGTGATGTGGTTTTATGTTATATATAATTGTTGGATTAAACTGCCATACATTTCCTTATTGATTTATTGAGTATACAAGTGTGAGGGACAGATATCCTTTTGTAAGAGTATTTTCTTTAGTTTATTCTAGGCAGGAAAATCGTTGTGAGGGTAGGGATAGAGTGGCGTTTATCCTACCTTTTTATTTAATAAAATGCTAAAGTTGAAAACTCTTTACAAAGTTGTCGGCCTCACATTTCTTACCCCTCACAATAGGTTCTGAGATGCTGGATGGTTGGGGAAATCCAAGGTTCAATGCACAGGCAAGAGGGATAATGGTACTCAACGAGAGCACTAGTGCTAGGTTAAAATCTGGGAAGGCCTTCTCACTGGAGTTGGTAACAGATGGAAAGAGCACCTAAAGGAAGGGCCTGACTTTATTCAGATGAGGAGTTATTTAGTCCAGTGAGTTTCAGAAAAATTGGGCCGACTGATTGTGGAGGGTGACCAGAAAATGGTCAGAGTATGAGGAGTCAAGGTGAAGACAGTGGCTGTAGTCATGTTTACGGCAGGTTGAATTGACAGGTGTTCAGTGTCAGAGATTTGATTAAGAGGTCTAAGTCATTGGAAAAGAGAGATTGAAGACTCAGAGGTCAATAGATGAGAATTATGCAAGAGGAGGTGGAGCAAGGAGCTGAATACAAACATACTCAAAAGAAAATGAGATTAAGTAATTGGGGAGAGAGGTGGATGGCGTGTCTTTACTGATCATAAGACCTCCCATCCTGCCATCCTGCTACCCATTCTGCCATCCTTTTAGGATAATCAGTAAGAGTAGGGAAAGTTAGAGGAATCAGTGTGAAGGGCTTCTAGTGAGGCTGAGGAAGATATGGGGCCTCATTACGACCCTGGCGCTAAGTGTTTAACGGCGCCGTAAAAGGTTGCGGCGCCGTTAAACACTTAGCGCCTAATTACGAGGTCCCTTTGCGGGACCCGACCTTAACGGCTGGTTTTTCCAGCTGTTAAAGTAGGCACCCGCAAAGGGACCTTTGTGCTAATTACGGTACCGCAATTTGCGGTACTGTAATTAGCGCCTTCCCCATTCCCATTGAGCCCTATGGGTCAAAAATGGGAATGGGGAAGGGCCATGGCAGCATGGGGAATTACCGCCCCACCAACCTCGGAATGGGGTGGTAATTCCCCATTCCGCCATAGACCATGGTGCTAATAGCACCATGGTCCTCCGCCTAGGTCGTAATGAGGCCCATGGTGTTACCCCATTGATACACACAGGTTACTGGTTATCAGCACATAGAGACCCATTTTATGATATAGTGTGGAATTTAGGGCCCAATTCTGCTAGAGGTGTAACACATCCATGGCCCTTAGGGCCATATTCTGCCTGGGTTGTAATTCATGAGTGAATTCCTGATTCGGAATGTACATTTGCTTTTTACACCAGTTTTCTATCTTTATAATGGGACCTATTCTGCTAGAGGTGGAACAACCCCATGGGGATATTACACCTCTAGCAGAATAGGCCCATTATAAAGATAGGAAACAGGTGTAAAAAACAGGTGGACATTCCGAATGGGGAATTCACCCATGAATTACACCTCTAGCATAATTACACCTCCATCAGAATAGGCCACTAAGTCCAGACATGCTTCCTTTATCACTATGTCCCGACATCATCCCTTATCACTGTGTCCCTTCTTGAGTAACAAATCCACTGCCTGCGTATTTGTAATGATCTTAGGGTGTGAGGGAAACAGTGTTCATTTTTAATTTAATTCATATTTTTACTTTATCCTCCAGAATGTGCAGCATAGTTTATATGAACAAACAAACGGCGCTTTCACCACAAGAAGTATTCAACATTTTAAGGCATCACCTAAAAGGCAATATTTCCACACTTCCGGCAACTAATCCAGAAAATGGTCAGGTGTTCCTATACAGTTATGAAGGACAAAAGCATAGAAAAGATGATTGGAGATGTGATCAGTATAAATGGATTCAGAAAGGAAGGCATGCTCTGCCGAGGGCCAGTCCTCTGGTGTGGAAGACCTACTTCCAAAGATTAATTGGTAGAGAGGAAGTTACATTTTACAGATATGGCTATGAAGTTCTTGATGGAAGTGTTGAAAAAGTGATTGTCCATTATCTAGGTGAAGACAAAACACCTGAGCCATGCATGCCTCATGGAAATATGAGAAAATACCCCTTAAGAGCTCATGTTCGCACAATGCCATCTGTGCTGATAGAAATTGCTGAAAATAAAGATTTAGGTCCAACTTCAATTTACCAGAAAATAATTGCAGAATGCGATGCTTCCCCTACCCACATGAGAGTTACAGTGCCGAAAAATACAGAGCAAATAAAAAATAAACTTAAGTATGGGAAACAGAAATGTAGTATCAGTCATGATGATTTATATAACATCTTCGAGCTTCACTATGCACTGGAAGGGTTTGTATGCCATTACTCTCTGGTTCCCGAACTTATTGTAACTTTGGCTCTTCCAGACATTATCAATATTTTTGAGGAAGTGATGAAGTTGAATTCAAGAACCCTAATTTCATATGACACAACATTTCAATTAGGTGATTTTTACCTCTCTCCGCTAATATTTCAATGTTCATTGTTTGAGGAAAATCCAGCAATCCCTGCCTTGGTACTGATTCATGATAAACGCACGATTGTCCATGAAACTTTTTTTATTTTGTAGCAAAGCATATGCCTCAAATTAACCAGAGTTCCATTACTATAGTAACAGACAGAGAAGCTGCTATTGTGAAATCTGTAGAGAATATTATTCCAAGATGCAAGCATGTGGTTTGTTGGAACCACATACTGAAAGACGTGGAATTCTGGGTTTCAGGTCATGAAGGAGGAAAAGCAGACAGAAAAGTGTACACCAATAATATTCTACAGCTCTTAGACTGCAAAACTGAAGAAGACTTTCTAACATTGTTGGAAAAACTAAGGGCCACATGGAGTGCTTCTTTTGTGAAATATTTTGAGGAAAAACTGAGCAAAGACATCTTGACAAAGGCAGGCAGATGGGTCTTGGAAACAGTTGGCATTTATAGGAAAACCAGTGGAGTTACGACTAATGTGTCAGAAAGCATTAATGCAGTGATGAAAAGACTGACTAAGCACAAAGAGGTTCACATGGATGAAATGGTATTGGCAATCTACTTTTTGCAAACATTTTATCTAAAGGAAGTGTTGAGAGGACAGTGTGGTATGGGGAATTATCACCTGTCAAACAGGCATGCTGGCAAAAAACTTAATTCTGGTGATATTGAATTCCCATTTGATTACATGCCTGTGGAAAAGATAGTGGACTTTATAAAGAAGGGTCACTATGATGAAGAACCTGTAACGATATCAAAAGGTGATGAGCGCAAATCAAATGCAAGAGTTGATTTGAAACAAAATGCATTTGATTTGAAACATGCTCTTGCAACAGTTCACGAACATGCTACCACATTCTGGCTGCACAGAAGTCAATTGGTAAGAGTTCAAGTAAGAAAAGAATAGTGTATTCTCTGAAAAAGCTCAGGATGAATGTCAGAAAAGGCAAATCTGGAAGGAAAAGAATTAGACAGAAAGATGAGCTGCAGACTGTAGCCGCAATGGGTTCTATTCTGATGAGTGAAACTAAATTTGATGACACTCAGGAAGACATTAAAGCAAAAAATAAACATACTAAACTTGCATCATTTTCAGGTGAGTTTCGCTGCCATTTTATATATTAGGGTAGCGTTCCGGCCCGTTCCGGGTACTTTTTCGTGATAAAATGTAGATTTTGGGCAGTAATGGGTTAATGACAGCATATTGGTGCACCTTTCTCATTTCAAAATGTTCTTCATGTGTGTTTGCATCATTTTCAGGTGAGTTTCGCTGCCGTTTTATATTTTAGGGTAGCGTTCCGGCCCGTTCCGGGTACTGTTTCGTGATAAAATGTAGATTTTGGGCAGTAATGGGTTAATGACAGCATATTCGTCCACCTTTCTCATTTCAAAATGTTCTTCATGTGTGCTTGCATCCTTTTCAGGTGAGTTTCGCTGCCGTTTTAAATATTAGGGTAGCGTTCTGACCCGTTCCGGGTACTTTTTCGTGATAAAATGTAGGTTTTGGGCAGTAATGGGTTAATGACAGCATATTGGTGCACCTTTCTCATTTCAAAATGTTCTCCATGTGTGTTTGCATCATTTTCAGGTGAGTTTCGCTGCCATTTTATATTTTAGGGTAGCGTTCCGGCCCGTTGCGGGTACTTTTTCGTGATAAAATGTAGATTTTGGGCAGTAATGGGTTAATGACAGCATATTGGTGCACCTTTCTCATTTCAAAATGTTCTCCATGTGTGTTTGCATCATTTTCAGGTGAGTTTCGCTGCCGTTTTATATATTAGGGTAGCGTTCCGGCCCGTTCCGGGTACTTTTTTGTGATAAAATGTAGATTTTGGGCAGTAATGGGTTAATGACAGCATATTGGTGCACCTTTCTCATTTCAAAATGTTCTTCATGTGTGCTTGCATCATTTTCAGGTGAGTTTCTCTGCCGTTTTATATATTAGGGTAGCGTTCCGGCCTGTTGCGGGTACTTTTTCGTGATAAAATGTAGATTTTGGGCAGTAATGGGTTAATGACAGCATATTGGTGCACCTTTCTCATTTCAAAATGTTCTTCATGTGTGTTTGCATCATTTTCAGGTGAGTTTCGCTGCCATTTTATATTTTAGGGTAGCGTTCCGGCCCGTTCCGGGTACTTTTTCGTGATAAAATGTAGATTTTGGGCAGTAATGGGTTAATGACAGCATATTGGTGCACCTTTCTCATTTCCAAATGTTCTTCATGTGTGCTTGCATCATTTTCAGGTGAGTTTCGCTGCCGTTTTATATATTAGGGTAGCGTTCCGGCCCGTTTCGTGTACTTTTTCGTGATAAAATGTAGATTTTGGGCAGTAATGGGTTAATGTCAGCATATTGGTGCACCTTTCTCATTTCAAAATGGTTCTTCATGTGTGTTTGCATCATTTTCAGGTTAGTTTCGCTGCCACTTTATATTTTAGGTTAGCGTTCCGGCCCGTTCCGGGTACTTTTTCGTGATGAAATGTAGATTTTGGGCACTAATGGGTTAATGACAGCATATTGGTCCACCTTTCTCATTTCAAAATGTTCTCCATGTGTGTTTGCATCATTTTCAGGTGAGTTTCGCTGCCGTTTTATATATTAGTGTAGCGTTCCGGCCCGTTCCGGGTACTTTTTCGTGATAAAATGTAGATTTTGGGCAGTAATGGGTTAATGACAGCATATTGGTCCACCTTTCTCATTTCAAAATGTTCTTCATGTGTGTTTGCATCATTTTCAGGTGATTTTTGCTGCCATTTTATAGGTTAGGGTACCGTTCCGGCCCGTTCCGGCGCGTTCTGGGTTTTACACACACCCTCATACTTTTCTGTCTGCACGGCTATCACAAGAGGGGCCGGGGGCGTGAAATGGTAGTTAACAAATGATTGCCACCACTTGGAGTAACGTCCAACCGCATTATTGTTCCACTGATCGCTTGCAAAGTGCTGTGCGCTGCACTGCAAGTTGAAGCAAGGCTGTTAACTAATGGCACGTGCTGGAGGAGCTGGGTAAAACATTTATCTGGCGCGGGAGGGTATTGCTAAAGCAACGGGCTTGGCGCCGCCAATTAACTGAGTGAAATACCATTTTAAACATCATGTTTAATTTGATGCTTTACATGCAATTAAACATGGGGTTTACCTTTCTTGCAGCAGTCCTCCAGTGCTCTAATCTCTCCTTGTGATGGCTCAGCAGCCCTGAAAGCCAACTGCATTGGGAAACAGTGTGCATTAATATGATCTGCATTGTGCAATCAAGTGCAAATTGGGGGAAAAAGCTGTGTATTGATCTGATCTATAGAGATAAGATTAGCTCGTTTTCCAATTGCACTTGCTTGCAGGGCCTCCTTGCCGTCACAGGGAGGGACCATGGGGCTGGAGTGGTCTGCTGCAAGCCCCATGTTTTGTTTTACAGAAAGAAACCTTCAAAGTTGAATCTGGCCATTTTTAAATTTCAGTATATTAAACGTTGTTCGGATTTGAAGGAGGCACCCGGGCACATTTGCAAGCTGCCCATTGAAAACTCTATGTAATTAACACTACATAGTTGATTTACTGTGCTGTATGCTACATCCAGAACACTAATGCCCTGGACATCCTTGCCCCTCTCATGAGGATAAGCATGAAGCCTGCCTCCTAGCGCAACACCTGGTATGACTCTAACCTAGCCTCTCTGAAACGCAGGTGGAGAGTTGCTGAGCGGAAGTGGCGGGCATCAGGCACATCCTCTGACAGATTGCCTCTTTCAAAGGCAATACAGTCTCTCTATCCGCTTTGAAAAAAAAGGGCTTATATTTTTGTAAAAAATGTTTTATTACAAACTTTTAAAAATAGATACATTACATTTGCACGTTCTTTCAATACAATTGATTCATATAAAATTTGACCTTAGCCAATTAGAAAAAGCAAAACTTCTGCTAAACCCTTTTCGTCTCCGGAATGTCTTTAGTTAGCAGGGTATTCACTTTTTCTAGAATGAATATCAATGCATAGGTCAATTGTTTGTTAGTTTCAATGGCGAACATCAGCCACCACTCTTCACCATCCAACAATATTCTTTCTTGTATATGCACTCCCAAGTACTTTGTTCTCCTGATTTTGAGAGCTAGACAATATAGAGTTAGATTTTTTTTAAGTTTCATCGGCAGTGTTACAAAATCTGCATTCAAGGTCCAGTGGTAAAGTTCTATTTCTCAAAGATAGTGTTTTTGTTTCAAACAAGTTAAGCCGAAATTTCATAAATATGGCTCTTTGATTTTGGTTAGGAAACTTCTCCAAGTAGCTTGGAAGTTTGTTCAGGGCCTTTGTCTCAGCTGCGTCATTTCTCATCAATCTGTGTTGAGCTCTCTGATCTACAGTGTTCACCCAATCTTGTAGCCATAGTTTATTTTTGACTGACTTTGGGTTTGCCTGCAGGGTTGTGTTGTCGGTGTTGAGTTCCCGAAGAAGATTTTCACACCAATCAGCACATTGCCTTAAGACTGTTTCATTTGCTCCACCTCTTTGGTTATGAAGAATGTCAAATTGTGGGGGTCAATATTTGATGATAATTTTTCTGTAGATCGACAGCATGTTCCATGTGACTCTTCCATTTATGGAAGTGAGCCCCAACTCATAGCAAATGCGAATGCATTCAGTTGGGACCCCCTTCTAATCTGCAGCACTCTTCGCCAAAATGTGTGTTCAAATGATGTCCATAGTGAGAACGAACATCCAAGTGTGCACTTGGCTCCATGTATCAGGGCTGGCACAGCCTTCTGCTTGTAATAGATAACCACTGGCTTTAACGAGAATTTGCCATATTTCATGTATATTACTGAGCCTTGGGCTGATAGTTGTCTACATTTTGTTTTTGCCTTTTTCACCCAGGGAGTGTCATTGATGCTGCTATTAATGCACATACTGAGGTACTGCTTTTGGTTTACGCACCTTAGGGATTCATTTCTCAAATACCACTGTGGCTTCGTTTTGGATGTTCTTTTTTTCCGTCGTAGATTTTGGAGAATTAGAATCTCAGGTTTTGCAGGATTTATTTTCAGATCATTTGCGTCAACGTACTTTTCTAATGCTGACAGTTTTCACTGCAGAGCAATGGGGGTCATGTCTACCAAGACCACATCGTCTGCATAAAGCATCCATTCAATATGGTTTCCATGAATTTTAGCATGAAAAGCAGGCACTTCACCAAGAGCTTCCCCAACGACTGAAATGAACAGGTTGAACAGTATAGCCGCCAGCGGGCATCCCGGTTAAACCCCTATAAAGGTCTTTATGGGGCAGACAGGGAGCCCGCTTGATCACATCGAATTTTGGTATTTCTGAATGCAATTCTTTGAGTGCTCCAATCAGGCTATACGGGCTCTTCCATTTTATCAATTTTGTCCACAGTAGTTCTCTGTTCACACTATCAAACGGATGAGGCAAATCAACAAAAGCCAGATATATTTTGGTCCCTTGCTGTATTGCTTCCATCAAGTTGATTATGAGCAGATTCAATCCACAGCCAGCGCCTCTAACACACCCATTTTGCCTTGCACGAGGCTTGGATCCATTCTGTCAGCTGATGTTGGATTTGTGTAGCAAAGATTTTACCAACTACGTCGAGGAGTACAATTGGGCGGTAGTTCTTGGGCTCTGATCTTTGTCCTTTTTTTGATATGGGCACCATGATTGCACTCCTCCATGACTCTGGAATGGTACAATTATTCATAATCGATTTGAACAGTATGGTGAAGATGTTGGTCCACTTCTCAGGGTTCTCTTTGAGCATACAGTTCGTGAGTCCATCGGGCCCAGTGGCTCGAGATCAACTTATTTGATTAATATTCAACAAGACATCTTCTCTCTCTATTTGTATTTCCCAGCGCGGAAGTACTGGGAGTTTTGGATCTTCAATCTCGCTGTGTCTTGCGAACAGGGTGTTGTAATGAAGTATCCACTGAGATTCCGAGACCATATTGCTCATAATCGCTTGTTGAGGCAATGTTGTATCGTTTAGCAGTTTCCAAAAATCTCTTGAACTTTTGATTGACAAGGTGTTCATCATTGTCTCTGCGACGCGCTGGTCTAGTATGTGTTTGTGAGATCAGCCAGTTTTTATACCGTTGTTTGATTTTTTGGGACTTCTTGATGTCTTTGCTTTGTCCCACATTTTATCAGATCACTTATGGTTTTTTGAAGTTCTTGTTTCTTGGTTACCACCTCGCTACCATATGTCTTTTTTTGTATGTTTTACGCAGACCTTTAGTGCTCTCTCTATATTGGTCTAGCAAGGTGCAATAGTCGATTTTATCTCTGTTGGTCTCGTACAGATCCTTTTGTAAGGCTCTTGTGATGTCATCCACTTTTTTGCCATTAAGCCTCTGTCTATTTCTGCAAGGCTCTACATTTATTGCGTATGGCCAGTTATCTATAATGCCATTCGAGAATCCCTGGAGGCTTATTTCGACCAGGTTGTGGTCACTCAGTTTCATATGAATGACCTTCAATGTTGCTGTACTCTAGGCAAATCGCTCTTATACAAAAAAGTAGTCTAGGATAGACTCTTGCTGGTTCCTATCCCAAGTTGCTCTTGGTGGGATGTCGCCAACGGTGTTACCATTTAACAGGGATAAATCGCTTGCCTCCATTTCTTCTAACCATCATGCTGCTGCTTGCATGCTGCTGTTGCGGCTTCCATTTTTCTTTTGTAATGGTGTGTATACAATCAATGTTCAGGTCAGCACATAATAAAACATTTGCACATGACTCTGTTAGTTTAATGCTGTCGATTATTATTTGATAAAAGGAGGGATTCAGCAGCTGAATGTTGCCAATATACATTTAAAATGTATATTTTCTTTCCAATACACTTCAATCGATTCGGTAGTAGGATTGTGCTCAGTTGTATGTACAGTAAGTAATTTATTGTGCTCGACATCCGACACCCACTTGCTTTCTTGACCAACGTCAATATGCCCGCCATTAGTCGACATTGTGTTCTTTTTATGGCAGGATTTATGGTGATCTCGTAACCTTCTACAACTGGAGTTTCAACCAACCAAGTTTCCTGCAGACACAAGATGTCAATTTCTCTTAGTTTAGGAGAATTTTGATTGAAGAGATGAGCATACCCCGTTGTGTTCCATTTGCCAATATGGAATGTGTTTTATTGGGCTGTTATCTGGCATTAACTATAATTACATCCACCCAACACACCCGCAATCCAATTCCAATCCTCCTTCTTTTCCTTTCTGGTCTTTAAGGCCATGTTTTTATTTTTTACTTCACTTTCTTTATTGGTATGTGCTATCGTAATCATTATTTGATCCCCCATAGACACGTGGTTCGTTGCTGTTTCAGGTCTGATTTTAGAGGTGTCCTCATTCTTTGATTTGTCCACTTTGGCCCCTCTATTCAAGTTCATTTGTACCCTGACTGGTGTACTTTCCTCAGTTTTTACATACTTGACACGTCTGTCACCGCACAACGAATTAGGACCTTTTTCTTTGTTTTCGTCGTCTGCTTTGATTTCCTGAATGTCGAACCCAAGAGGGTTAATGAAAGGGATGGCATTTAATATCATGTCATGGATCATGGTGGACTGAATGTGGAGGACAACGCAATCATGCCTTTATTCCTCCAGAAACTCCACTGTTTTTATGTCATCTGACACAATTGTTCTTAAGTTCAGCACATGGTGTAAGAGCCGTAACACGTTCTTTCTATTTTGGATGAGACCATTCCTTGCGGGAAGGATATGTTCAAGAATCAAAGAAGGGTTATACCGCACTTTGTTTCTTGGTGGTTTGTGTACGAGATATGTTGCAAAGTCTGTTTTTCAACACATCGTAGATGTTGAAAGCCATGAGCACCAGTCCTTGAAAGATCTTAACTAGCTGTTTTCTAAATTGTGGTTTATTTCTTACTTGGTTTTTGTTTTAAATTTCAATGGCCTTTCTTTCGACCATATGACCCTGATTCTGTTTGGGTAGCAGTTCCTTTAGGAGGGCTTGAGCTTCTAGTTTTGCCCTCTTTTCCTCCAAAGTACAGAAGCTTTGGCATTTCACATCATAACTGCTCGTTTCAGCTTCTTTTCCCCACGCATAATTCTGGTTTCAAAATGATTTCGCATATTCTGCGTTGTTCACCTTCGTTGATCTCCCTTGATTAAATTCTTCACGTCGAGAATCTAATTGGGGTTCCTCTGGTCCAATACAGATGACCTTTTTGCTACTCCTTCTGTGTTCAACTACCACGCCTTCTTCATCAGTTCCATAAATTGATATTTATAAGTTCAACCATGCTGTCATCTTAGAGATCTTGTTCTTTAGATGGGCTCACATGTGGGGACCCCTACGAAGCTAGGTGTCGTTGGCACCTCCAAAGCTTTCATGGACTTTTTTTGACTCCTTTGGGGGATTAACTATGATGCTCAACGACTTGATGTTCTGCAGAAATCTGCAAGAGTTGTTAGCGTTCTGATTCTTCCCTTTCAATTTATTTTTTATTTTTTTTCCCTAATGGGATTTTGCTTCCTCGGGTCGTGTTTACGCCGGACTTATTGGGGTGGAAAATTGCATAGTTTCCCTCGTTTTTGCTGGCCACTTGCACACCTTCATTTGAGAGGCTCCTGGAAATGTTCTTTGGTCCAATCGTCCTCGTGAGCCCCACAGGTTGAGATTGGGTGGGGCATCATCGACAACTAACGCTCTGGCATTCGGCAGGCTGGGAGGATTAGGGCTAGGCGGATTGCCAACCAGACCTTCCGCGTTGGCCGAGGTAGAGGGCAAAGTAAAGGAACCACCCTGAGCACTACCATAGCCTGAAGGTACTTCTACGGTCACCTGTTTTTTTATCTCATTTGGTTCTTGCCTTTGTCGGCTCTTCAGTTATTCGCTCATGATAGCTAGCCAATTGTGTCCCCTCTGGCTGGTTCGTTATTTCTACCAATGCGCGGGGCAAGCGGTTGGATCTCTGTAGTTGTCGTGATAAGTTGTGGTAAGTGGGTGTTCAAACTGTTGAGTATTGGTAGGTATTTTTTGTTGAACACCAGAATCACTCACCAGAGTAATCTCTTTTCGAATGGATTGTGTCCTCCAACATATTCCTCATCTTTGACATGCAATGTCCACAGCTGTGTACTTAGTAAACTTTTCCGGCAGAGGGCGTCCTGCGTCGATGGCATCGGGTCAATGTCCCTCGAAGGCCTCCGTCGAGTGCAGCGTCACCGAATGTTATAAATAGGACGCACGGCGCCCGTAGCCTCAGTTCCGTTTTTTCCACAAACGTGTTTGCTTCTGAGACTCGGCACCCCTTTTGTATTCCTCGTGAATGCTTTTTCTTCAACCACTCTGACTCTGCGGTCTAGCTTCAAGACTGCAAATCTAAGATGTCGATTACCGACCCGCATCGCATTTATTTGTGGTGCTTGGGCGAAAGTCACGACACTGACGACTGTTCCAAATGCCAGTCGTTGACTGCTAAGGCCTTGCAGGAGCGTAACAGAAAGCTTCAAGGTAGGTAGGGATTCTAAACCCAGTCCTGTACATCGAAGTCCAAGGGTATGTCCACCAACGACTCGAGGGGCGACTCCGTGTCGGAGTGGTTCCCGCCATTCGTCGTCCTCGTCTCGGCATTCTAGGAAGCGCCATCACCAGTTGCCTTCCCCGTCCTCCTCGGAGGATGGAGCCGCGAGGAAAGTGGCTTGTCCAACAAAGTCCTCGACTCCGGAGGAATGGGCTGCCTTCAGGGAGCAGATGTTGGCGATTTTCCAATCACAGGGCACAGTTCCGTCCGCGCCTTCTAACGAAGCCGGCCAGGAACAGTCTCAGTCCGTGGCTCGTGCTCCTTCGGGTTCCGGTCCTCAGCCAATCCTCATCAGGAACCTTCGAGGTCCCGTCCGGACAAGGCTCAGGATGGTCGCAAGAGACGTGCTTCCAGGTCTTGGTCCTCGTCCCCAGCAAGACCGCATAAACCTGCTAAGGGCCCGAGGTCAGCGTTGACTCTGTTGGCGCTGTGTCCGTCGGATGCGGACGTCTTAACTTTGCCTTCGTATCAGTCCTCAGCGCCGTCAGAATCGTTCTCGATGCCGAAGCCGTGGCTATTTGGCCGGGCTTTCGTGTCGGAGGTCCCTGGTACAGTGGATCCTCCAAGGAAGGCTACTTCCACGTCTGTAAGGCCTGTTAAGGCCTCCAGACCCTTGGCTGTCCCAAGACAGGACTTTTACCTCCCTCTGGATGACATCTATGAGGAGGAGGAGAGGTCAGATTTAGATTTTGACCCTGTTGAGCATGATGTGGCTCCTGTCTTTTCGGGAGATAGCCAATTGGAAGAATTAAGGCAATCTCTTCATGATGCTAGTGGCCTAGACACTTCCCCTGATGTGGAATTTGGTAGGCCTGAGTCTGGGGCTCATGCTGAGTCATCTGACAGGAGACTGATGGCTAGAGTCACGGAATATCTTGGTTGGTCAACTCCTGCTAAGGCTTTTGTTCAGGATGACTTGACGGATATTCTGGATCAAGGTCCATCCAAGGACCCGGTGTGACTATTTCATTTAACCTTGCAGAAAAGGGTGGCGGCTGCTTGGCAGACCCCGGAATCTCTTCCGGCAGTTAACAAGTCGTTAACTAAAAAATATTGCCGTTCCGGTAGCGACCCCAGCTACCTTTCTTCTCACCCCACTCCCGAGAGTTTGGTGGTTCAGGCGGCTACGGCCACCTCGAGGCTGTCGGCGTACCCTACCATCCCACCGGATAGGGACGACAAACGCATCGACGGTTGGGCACGCAAGGTGTTTTCTGCGGGGAGTATGGCGCTGAAATTGTCCAATTACACTTGTGCCTTGGCAAGATTTTCACACACTCTGTGGAATTGTTTCTCTTGCGGTTAAGCACATTTCCGAAGGGGAATAAAGGGATGGGTTCCTTGCTCTCATGCAAGATGGCAAGGATGCCATCTGTGAATCCCTTCAGTAGGGTTTGGAAACGGCCGACAATGTTAGCCGGTCCATGGCTGCGAGCACCGTTCTACGCAGATTTGCGTGGTTGCAGAAGTCTGGTTTTGCTCCGGATTTTCAAGCCAGTCTTTTGAACATGCCCTTTGCATTTGTTTGGCAGCAAGGCTGACGAGAGCCTTGAGAGGTTGCAGACCTCAAAAGCTGCAGCGAAATCTTTAAGCGCAGCTGTGCGTCAACCTCCGCCTTTTTGTCCTAGGGACAACAGTGGAGGGAAGGTTATTTTCGTTACTAGTCCTTTGGTAGAACGAGAGGAGCTGCCAGTCAAAGGGTCAGCATAAAAGTACCAGTGGTGGTCGGGGAAATGAAGGTGCCAAAGCCGCTCAGGCAGCTGCCTCTTTACCTTCAGCCGCTGCTGCAGCTGCTCTAAAACAGTCATGAGGCCATGTCCCATGGTTCACCGATTGGGGGCAGACTGTCTCAGCATCTCGAAGAATGGCGAGCCATTACTTCGGATGTGTGGGTTCGGGATACCATAGCCCACGGCTACTGCCTTCCCTTCCTCCAGTGGTCCCGCGACAATCCACCAGGGAATCTTTGAAGCTTCCAGATCTGCTCCTTGTGTAGGAAATCTTGACCCTGCTAGAGAAAGGCGCTATAGAACTGGTGCCTGTAGCCGAGAGGAACAAGGGATGGTATTCCCCATATTTTTTGATTCCAAAGAAAGACTGGGGATTGAGACCCATCCTAGACTTACGTTGGTTGAACAAACGTCTAAGGAAGGACAAGTTCAAGATGGCCACTCTTTCTCAAGTCCTCCAGGCCCTTCAACTTCAGGATTGGTTGGTGTCTCTGGACCTGCAGGATGCTTACTTTCATGTGCCATTTCATCCCAAGTACAGAAAGTACCTGAGGTTTGCGGCTGGCGACTCGCACTTTCAGTTTCGGGTCCTGCCATTTGGATTGACCTCCGCCCGAGGGTCTTCACCAATCTCACGGTGGTGGTGGCAGCATATCTCGGGTGAGGGGATTCACGTCTACCCCTACCTGGATGACTGGCTGATCCATGCACGTTCTCCCGAGCAAGCATTGGATCACCTCAGTCTCGCCTGCCGCTCCCTCCACAAACTGGGCTTCTCCCTCAATTTCAAGAAGTTGCATCTGACACCTCCCCAAAAGCTCCAGTACACCGTGGCTGTGTTGGACACGTCCTTGGGGACGTGCTTGCCTCCCAAGGTGAGGGCTCATAACATTGTGCAGATGGACAACTTTCAACATGCCCAGAGTCTCCCGGCTTTCGAATTCTTAAGGTTGCTCGCCCTCATGGCATCCTGCATTTTTCTGGTGCCAGAGGCCACGCTGAGGATAAGATCCCTGCAATGGTTCCTCAAGATGCAGTGGTCGCAGTTCTCGGGCAAGATGTCGGATCACGTTCAGATTCCAATCTTAGTCTAACAGGATCTTTTGTGGTGGGCCGAGGGGAACCTGTTGAAGGCGGAGCCGTTTTGGCAACCGTGGCTGGAGATGACTGTAGTGATGGACGCTTCCCTCACAGGATGGGGAGCTGATGCAGACGACTTGACCGCCAGCGGTCGGTGGTCTCTGTCGGAGTCCAAACTCCACATCAATCTGTTAGAGCTGAGGGCAATCAGGCTGGCCCTGAAGGCTTTAATGCCATCTGTGCGGGGGAAGAGTGTCCTGATCAAGACTGACAACACAGTGGCCATGCATTAACTCAACAAAAAAGGGGGAGGGGAATAAGGTCACTCCCGTTGTACAGAGAGGCAATGCAGCTCTGATTCTGGGCAATCCAACAAGGAATTTCTCTCGCGGCTGTTCATCTGGCCGGAGAGGACAATGCGGCGGCGGACGCTCTGAACAGGCAGAGCGCAATCTCTCATGAGTGGGAGTTGGCTCAGGAAGTACTTCTGGAGATCTTCACCCTTTCGGTAACCCCACAAGAAGATCTCTTCGCCACCAGTGCCAACCGGATGTGTCAGAGATTCTGCTCAAGTGAATTTCCTCCGAGAGGAGCCTTAGGAGACGCATTCGTAGTGGATTGGTCATTCCCACTGCTATGAGTTTCCTCCAGTCCCCGTCATTCCTCAAGTGTTACGGAGGTTACGGAGGTTCGTATCCCACATGATTCTCATTGCTCCAGATTGGGCCAGGAGAGCGTTGTACCCGGATCTTCTAGAAATGTCCATCTGCCCTCCACGCCGCCTTCCCTACCGAGAGGATCTGCTCTCGTGCGAAGGGGGCGGGGGTCGGGTTCTCCATCCAGAGGTCAGGACTCTCAACCTTCACGCTTGGTATCTGAAAGGTTGAGGTATAAGGATTGTGACCTCCGGGATGATGTGATGGAGGTGTTGCTTTCGGCCAGGAGGCCAGAAACGAAATCCCTGTACTGTTGCCGTAAGTTTGGCGACTGGTGCAGAGGACAAAATGTTGATCATTTTCAGTGTTCCATTCCTGTGGTTTTGTCTTTCTTACTTTCTTTGGCCCACAGGGGCTTTCAAGTGGGTACCATTAAAGGTTACCTGGCAGCGCTATCCATCTTCAAGCGCTCGTCTGAAGAATGTTCTTACTTTAAGATTCCTTTGATTTCCCAATTTCTTAAAGGGCTCACTAATGTGTTCCCAACGTCCCCTTTCCAGGTGCCGGTTTGGGATCTGAATTTGGTTTTGAAATTCCTGATGGGTGCTCCGTTTGAACCTTTGCCCTCTTGTCCTTTGAGATTATTGTGCTTGAAGACCGTGTTCTTGGTTGCGGTTACTTCAGCTTGCAGAGTGAGTGAATTGCAGGCACTTTCATCTAAGCCACCCTTTACTGTGTTTCACAAGGATAGGGTTGTACTAAGGGTATGTCCGTACCTAAGGTACTGTCTGAATTTCATTTAAGCCCGAAAGTAGTTTTTCCGTCTTTCTATCCTCCTCCCCATCCTGGTAAGGAGGAGGAGCAACTCCATAGGTTGCACCCTAGGAGAGCTCTGAGCTTTTATATTTCTAGGATGTCCAGGGTCAGAGAGGACGATCAACTCTTTGTGGGATATGCTGGACACGGATTGGGCCCGGCTGTTAGCAAACAGACCATGTCCAGGTGGATTATCCTCACCATTACTGAATGTTACCAATTGGCGGGTAAGGACCCTCCTGAAGGGTTGCAAGCTCATTCCACTAGGGGCGTGGATACTTCCACAGCCCTAAAACAGGCAGTGCCTATTAGGAATATTTGTGATGCAGCCACATGGCTTCTATCCACACCTTTGTTAAACATTATTCCCTGGATACGATCCATGGTCAAGATATGGCCTTTGGTAAGGCGCTTCTTTATTCCGCCATCTGATTGGGCACTCTAAATTCTTTTCCTGCTCCATTTTCTGGTACTGCTCTGGGAGTCTGTCAAAGATGTGGAATACGTTGGAGGACACAATCCATTCAAAGAACAAGTTACTTACCAACTGGTAACGTTCTTTCGACTGGATGTTCCTCCAACGTATTCCACATCGCCCTCCCAGCCTGCCCCTATGGAGAATTTCCTATGCGATTGCAGCTTCCGTTTTCTTAAGGCTAAGTGCAGTCAAGAAGGCATGAGACTGGTGGCACACCTTCTGAGGGAAAAAACATAAACTGAGGCTACAGGCGCTGTGCGTCCTATTTATAACATCCGGTGACATCGCCCTCGACAGAGGCCTTCGAGGGACATCGACGCATGACGCCCTTTGCCGAAAAAGTTTCCAAAGTTCACAGCTGTGGACATTACATGTCAGAGATGTGGAATACGTTGGAGAAACATCCAATCGAAAGAAAGTTACCAGTTGGTAAGTAACTTGTTCATTTTCATTTTTAAAAGGGCCAGGGCTTCTCGAGCCACTTCTGCTAGGAGCCTTTGGGCTTCCGCTTTGTTTTTTGATTATACCATCAGTAATTTCAGTGAAAGTTCGGCTTTTTCATTCTCATTGGCTGTCTTTGTATTGTTTGCAAATATTTCCCTTTCTATGTTTACAATTTTGGAATTCAGCATTGCAAGTTTTCGATCAGATGTTCATAAATCTTTAAGAAGGGAGCAACAGCAATTGTTAAAGCTGACATGATATTCGGATTCAATTAATGAATCACATTTTCAACAATGTTTTTGATGCTGCTAGTAGTCATTGATGGATTAATGCTTCCGACTCTGGTGCACCGTCTTATTTTGAGGAAATCTCGAACTATGAATGAAGAATCAAGCTACGAGTCGTGCAAGGCTTTTGCTCTTACCTTGACATGACCACTTAGACCTTCTTTCCTCAAACGTCACTTTTTCTCTTCTACACCAAGGCCTCTTGGTACCTCTTCACAACTCCCCTTCGCCACTTCTGCCCGCAACCTTGGCCTCCACCTTGACTTGAACCTCTCCTTTACTCACCATATCTCTTACCTCCCGTGCTTGCCGATTCCATCTTTATAATATTCGCAGAATCTGATCTTTCCTTACCTTTCACACCATCAAACTCTTAATATCTTCCCTAATCTTTTCTCTACTTTTCTACTGTTCAGCTCTCCTTTTTGGCCTCCCCGCCTCACATCTAGCCCCCCTCAAATCCCTCTATCATTCTGCCATCCGTTCTCTCCGTCTCCTCACGACTCCATGTCCTCTTCACACTCCTCACTAGGCTGGTTCTCTTTTCACTCTCAACTCAAATTCAACTTCCTCTGCCTCGTCTTCAAATCTCTTTATATCGCCCCTCCCTACCTCCTCTCATTCTGCTTTCCATCTCGCCCACTCCGTTCTGCTGATCACTTCCTTCTCATTGTCCCACCTGTACCTTGCACACCATTCCGCTTCCGCTCCTTCCAGCTCATTGCCCCTCTCCACTGGAATTCTCTCCCTCTCCCTATCCGCTCTATCACCTCATATTCATCTTTCCGCACCTCCTTACTCCAATCTCCCTCCTGACAGTTCTGTACTATTCCCCTCAAGTGCTCAATCCCACTCATGCTTTATTCTATTGATCTTGGCAAATTGTTCTACTTATTGCTCTCGGTTATTTGACTCATAACTTGTTTTAAAATGCTTATGTATTCCGGTTTCATGTAAAGCGCTTTGGCTTAAAGCGCTATATAAAATTCAATAAATACAAATACAAAATACTTACTTCAAAGATCTCTCTCACATACAGGTTTCCCTCTGCCAGGATCAAACCTAACAGTTCAAATCTTGCATCTCAGTTTTTCACTTCCCGCCGCTTCTACGGCATCAGACAATTCAGAGACTTTCGATTAGGCAATCTTCTTTCATTGCACCACTCTGTTACTTTGTATCTTTAATTTACAGTTCTTTACAATGCTTTGCTTCCTATCGCGTCTTATCGGCACACACTCAACCTTCATTTGTTGGATACTGTTGCCGTCAAGTTTTAATTTCAACACAGACCGGACTCTAATTACTTTCATCAACTCACCGGCTGTGTTCATTCTTTTTCGTGGTTATGTGTGAATTTACCAACCCCAATTTCAGAGTGGTACACACAACTGGCGCTGCACCTCCCCAGCTCTGCCGTTCACCCTGAAGGGTGGCTGCTATCCTTGAAACACAAGAGGTTGTTCTCTTCTCTTTGGCGGGGCTTCCTTGCGCAACCTTCAAGGCCCTTCACAGGCAACGATCGCTCGCCAGGGTGTGCAAGGTTTCTCTATACCTCCGTTTGGTCCCTCTACAGGTTGCTCTGCTTCACCTGGTTATCCGTCGCCCTGGAAGAACTGCTCCTTATCGTACATTGCCTTGTCCGCTTTGCTAAGGGTGTTCAGTGTTCCATCTTTTAACCATGTGGGGAGAGCTAATAGGTTCCAGGTGTATGTAATTAAGATCAAGTGCCTGACCCAAGCAAAGTAACACAGCCTCCCTGAAGATTGATGGAGTCATGAAAACGTGCGTTTGGATGAGAAGCTAAACTTGACTGGCAACAGAGCGCCTGCCCATACCAAGTTTTAAACAAGTGCTTGACGCTGCCTGATCTTATTAGTGGGACATGTCCAATGTATTGTATGGGTGGTACTCCTTTTAGTCTCAGACCGCCTCTTCCTTGGCTCAGTGTTTGTGTAAGAAAGGGGGGGCTGGGAAGTTGGAATAACCTATAAAGTAGGTTGGGACAGGGTTATTTGGAAAGGGCGTCTGGATCCAAAGGTGATGGCCGTGCCCTGGCCACCTGAGTAAGGGATCCCCAGAGTTTAGACAGTGAAACAGCCGCTGGTTTTTCACACTGGCCTCCCACTTCTTAAACAAAAAACTCATGTCATCCTATCCTCGCTCTCCTCTGCTCCCCTCCCACCTCCCTCCCCAGGTCTCTGGTCTCCCTTGGGCCCCTCCCAAGGCTGAAAGAGTTACCACCCATGCAATACACTGGACATGTCCCTCTAAAGAGATTAATCACGCACACCTAATACCTATTAACTCTCCCCACATGCTTAGAAGGTGGAACACTGAGACACACTTTGAGCAAGGCAGTGCAAGAGAAGGAGCAGCTCCTCTAGGGCGATGGCGAACCAGGCGAAGGAGAGAGACAACCGAGGGGTTGAATCGAAGGGGCAGGAAGCGAGAGATCATTATTTCAGAAAGGCTGTGTGGATTGTGCTCGACAGGCCCAGCTGGAAGGGAGAGTCTTCCAAGTGCTAAAAGGTTACCAGCCACCCTCCCAGGTGAACGGCAGAGTTTGGGTGGCGCAGAAGCTCTGTGAAAGGCAGCGGAAAGCGAGAGAAAGAAAGTAACCACAAAACGACATGAAAGAAAAGTTTGAAAGACTTGATCTAGGAGCAAATTATATGAAAGCAAGTCATACGTAGCAAGTACATTTTCCAAGAGGCATTGGAACTGAAGGAAAATATGTAAAGTGGAAGTAAAGAAGCAAGGAAGGTCGAAGTGGTCATGGGAAGGTGAGGGCAAAAATCTTCCCAGTTTCGGAAGTCTTTGACAGAAAAGTCCAAACATGAAATGTGGCTCAAACCCGACCAAGGGAAGCCCATGCGTGGATTGTGAAGAAAGCTTGGGGAAGGGAACACCACCAAGGAGAAAAGGTTTGAGCCTGATTGCGGGGAGCCTATAGTGAACTGCGACCAAATACTTTACTTGGAAACTTTTTGTTGAAACTGTGTAGAAGCTTGAAGGGTGACCTAGACTTGGGGGATGGGAACCCGAGAGGTTAAACCCGTGAACTTGCGACTCAGACTTAAATGGCCAAGAAGACTCTGAAGAGCAGAGCCAGCTGCCTAACTGTGTTCGCAAGCCAAAGTGTGTTCATCCATCAGGTGTTCCATCTAAAACTTGTGCGATACAACATGGGGACTAGATTTAATACTGATTTATATTCCCATTCTGACATTTCGTTTCACCACCGATAATTATATATATATATTTTTTGATTTCTTTGTTTACATATCCCTATGTCACATTAGTTTGTATTAGAGTAAGGGCAGGCATTAGGTTTTTGTTAGTATAGGCCTTTATTGTTTGACTAAGACTGACTAGGACTGTTGCTTTATTATTTGATGGCCGAGATTACTCCCATCTTAGTTATTGGGCCAGACAGGAATTTTTCGAACCCCCTCAAATCTTACAAATAAAGGTTTTGAAACTTGCAACTCTTGTCAATGTCTTATTGTGATACCATGCCTCCCTTACACCCCCTTGACAAATCGGCTCTGTGGCTCCCTTGGCATCACAGGCCTGGCACTGTCTTGACTGGTTGACCCCCTTTCTCTCTGACCGACCTTCCCAGGTTCAAATGGGCCCTTTTCTCTCCCCAATCTCACTCTCCAGCTGCGCCGTCTCTCAAGGCTCTATGCTCTCGTTGTGGCTCTTCAACATCTACCTTGCCCACCTGATCTCCTCCTTCTCTGCTCACTTCCAATGTTATGCAGATGACACGTAGCTCTCCTTGAAGCTTCCCTCTACTGCCTGCTCTTCCTCCTCCCTCATCTCACACTGTCTTCACTGCTATTCAGGCATGGTGTGCTGCCTATGATCTCTGCCTTAATGCCAGTAAGATGGAGATCCTTCTCATTGGAATCCCAGCTCCCTTCTTCCCTTCTACCCTTTGGCTGTCCTCTATGGGTCCCCTCTCCTCACCCTCTTGTGAAGCAAAAAAGCTTTGTGTCATCTTTGACTGTGCTCTCTACTTCTCTCCTCACATCACAGACCTTGCCAAGAAGGCCCACTATCAGCTGCACCCCTTCAGAGGCATTCTCCTTTTCCTCACCTTCCTCCAGAAATTCAATGTCTCCAGAGCTCGGGTTCTGTCTAGGCTGGACTACTGCAACATCCTTTCTCAATCTCCCTTTATCCTCCCTTTGCCACCTTCAACTAATCCAGAATAGGACTGCAAGACTTATCCTTGGCCCCTAGCCCAGGGACTCTATCTCTCCAGCCCTAAAATCTCTCCCATGACTCCTTGTGGCTGCTAGGATCACGTCCAAGACCCTCTGCATCATCCACAAGGCTTTCTGGGGCCTGGGACCCGATACATCAAATACCTTCCTGCTAGAGCCCTTTGGTCTTCTAGTTCCAACTCTCTGCAGATCAGATGCTTCTCTAAGCAGAGAATGGGGTTAGATCTCTCTCTCCTCTGTAGGAGCCTCCATCTGGAATGGTCTCCCTGCCCCTCCCAGGCTTGAGCTGGATCTCCTTATGTTCCAGAAGCTCCTCAAAACCCTCCTTTTCTCTTCTCCCTTCCTTCCCCTGCTAACACCTTTGTCTGCCAGAGTGACTGGCTTCCTACTTCCCTCTGAGTTCTCCAGGGCTCCATCACCCCCCTGTATCCCCCTCTTTAACTTGCACTGTCTCCTCCTTACCCTACACTTCTCTTCCCTACCCTAGTACTAAGCATTTCCCACTGACCGGCACGCCCTCCACCAACCCCCCGACCCCCTCTCCCAAGCACTTCTTGTTACGGCACTTGCACAATCCGAATGTCTCATTGCCTAGTAGGACCGTTATTGCTATCTTTCTCCCTTGTAACCCTCCACCCCCTTTTTTGTTTTGTGGCACCTCGAAACACCATTTGTTGTATAGGCGCCTTATAAATATCCAATAAATAAAATAAATGCTGGTGTGGGACTGTATTGCTCGCCAAGAGTGCACGGACAGTTATTTATCACCAGTACATTTGCAGAGCAGAGCAAATACTTTGAACGCAGGTAGACGGAACAATAACTCGCAACCAGACACGCAGTTAGCGAAATAATGAGCACTTAAAGGCTATTTATTCATAGTTAAGCATACATTAGCAACAAGTGATAAAACAGAAATAAATCACAGAAAAGATAGTGAATTAAAGAGAATACATCACCATGGGCGTAACTGAATCCCTCATCTCGCCAGAAGCGGCTGGAAGACCCCGGTAACAGCCAGGCCGAGAGCACAACAGCCCACAGGAAGGTCGGAACAAGGCGTCCCCCCTCCGACTGAGGTCTGTGTTTTTTCCACCTGACCTTTCCAGAGCTCCGCATATATGCCCTCCTCAAAAAGGGGTGGCAATTTCTCGAACCTTCTGGCATTAGCGCTTGCGCATTGATGAGTGACTGTTGGATGCCGGCCGGGCCTACCGACAGTAACCCCAAGGAGCAAAGCTTCCCTCTTCTAAAGCACCATGGAAAACAATTACATAACTCATCTTCAACCTTGGCACGGGAATTACCTTCTTATCGGGTACCAGCCGGCACCTGTGAATCCCAGCTTTCCCAGCACAGTGTCCTTGACTGAGGCCTGCATACCAGGCTCAGCGATGAATAACATTGAAAACATGCTGTTCAGCAAAGCAAGTGCAGTTTTCACTGAGGCATGGAATAAATATCCATTATGGCTCTGAGTGCCCCGAGAATGCACTGCGCATCAGCGCCATGTTTTAGCTCGAGCATCACAGGGACACGGCTAGTAATTTATTAAACCGAACCTCGGAGCCGACAACACCAGATGCTCATCAGCTTTCTGTTCTTCGAGTCGTGTGAGTGACTCAAATCTTCTGCAATCTGCACTGTGACTGCATTGGGCTGTGATGTCTCAGGCTGGCAGCTGCCACTGGGTACTGGCGGGTAGTACTAGCTTTAATAAAATTAAGGTTTTTTTCCTGTGGAGTGGGCCTTATGCAGAGATCTGCTGCCAACTACACATGCAACTGTCTCTCTTCTCCTCACTCCAAAGCGCGTCCGGCGGGGCAGGCAGAGCTAAGAAGCCCGGGCAGAGTCTGCCTCCAGTCCCAGGCTCAGCCTTGGTGGAGATGAGAACAGAAGCCAGTGCCTGCGCCGCACATGGTGCACACTTTGCACACATATTGAAAGGTAGGCTAAGAGTTCACCGCTTCAATTCGGTAAACCGTTTCAAACAAGTGAAGTTATTCGAAAAAGAAATAAACTGATCACAGTATTTATAAGGGTTTACCGGTGTACCATTACATGCCTATGTCCTACTCCTATTTTGATGCCGACAATGCTGGCTCAAGCAGGCCGTGGGACGAAGAGGGGCATACCCCTTTAAGAACAATTCACTATAAAAGTAGGGCGAGGAAGCCTGAGAGAGGAGTGAGAACCATAAGTAGGGGAAGCTGCGGAATCTGTAGCACTCCGAGAAGAAGAGTGTCCCCATCAGAGACTGGAAAGGTGGACAGTTGGGAAGCTGTTGTCCGAGCGGACGAGAAAGAAGCATCCGAAGTTTTGGTGTGAATGCAAACATACCCTCGTGAGGAGGATGCCTGCACAACGATGCAGAGACCAGTAGGTCTGAGGACTGCACCAGCTCTCAGCGACCGCCATACAGTTAAGGCGGCAACCAAGAAACACGCTGGAACAGGCACGAGCAAGAAACCAGACTGGGGAGAGGCGAGCTAGAAATCAAAGCCAACATAGGGTCGAGCAAGCTGATCAAGGAACCTGAGTGAGTGCCGAGCCCTGCAAGCGGAATCCAGAGGAAAACAGGTACCAGGCTATGCTGGAGTGGCGGCAGGCTGCCGGGAATACTCGTACTACTGAGTTGGGATGATAAGTCATAAGTGTGATGAAGGATGAGAACACCAAGTTATTGAGACCTCAGAGGAAATATTCAAGACTAATGATTAATTTGAAGTTAATTTGCTTGCGCGTATGAGCTCAGCTCATCTAGCAAACGTTAAAGGCCTTTAGAGAATAAGGTTGTCCGCGTATAGTAGCCAAGCTACTTGCTTAGTTCCCAATTTCGGAGCATCCGAGATTACGCGGTCAAATCTTTCTTTCAAATCTAGAATGAAGAAATTGAAAACAGCCGCAGCCAAAACACAACCTTGCTTAACCCCTAAGTGCCAAGGACGAGATATCTCATCCTTTTTGGCACTCTGTTTTGAGCGAAAAACTGTAATCCAACCCCTGGGCTATGTGAGGGGGAGGTCCCCCCTCACTGCCAGGGGGCTGGATTACCTTCAGTTTCACGTCGGCATGCGTAAAGCACGCCGACATGAAAGTAATTTTCGAGGGGATTGGGTCCTCCGACGTATTCCATATCTATGACAGGTAATGTCCACAGCTGTGCTGCTTTGGAAAATCTTCGGCGTCTGCGTCCTGCGTCGATGACGTCGATGCGCCGTCCCCAAGGACCTCCTCCGACGGCCGACGTCACCCGATGTGATAAGTAGGACGCACAACGCCCGTAGCCTCAGTTCCGTTTTTTCCACGAACGTGTTTGCTTCGTGAATCTCGGTACGCCTCGACTCTTTGGAGTTTGCTGTAGTCTTCTCGGTTCGTTGAACCTGTTCGGTTTTTGTGAAAACCTGTTCGTGACGATGTCTACTTCGTCTTCAACCCCGCGTCCGGGCTTCAAGAAATACGGGGACTGTGGGTCCAAGATGTCGGTCAAGGACTTGCACGACGCCTGCCTCTGGTGCCTCGGGGAGGCCCACGATACGGACGACTGTGTCGACTGCCAGTCGCTCACGGCCAAGGCCTTGCGGGAGCGCAAGAAGAAGCTGTCGGTAGGTCGGGTGTCTAAGCCCCGGAAGTCGAGGTCTACAGGGCTTTCGATGGATGACTTGAGAGGCGACTCTCCGCGTCATCGTCGGAAGTCCAGTGGGTCTCCTTCCAGGAGTCGGTCTCGCCACTCCTCCGCCTCTTCGAGGCATTCCCGGAAGCGCTGGCATCAGTCACCTTCCCCGTCCTCTTCCGAGGACTCCGCCCTTCGGCGGGTCGCTTATCCCACCATGCAAGCGACACCGGAGGAATGGGCTTCCTTCGGGAAGCAGATGTTAGCGATTCTTGAATCGCAGGGCACCGGTCCATCCGCGCCTCTGAGTGGGGTCGGTCGGCACCGGTCAAGAGACACCGCTCGTACGCCTTCGGGCTCGGCGGGTCGGCACGGCGCGCGGGAAAGGTCCCGCTCGGACAAGGGTAGCCGTTCTCGCCATGCCCATTCCAGGTCCCGGTCCTCGACGCGCTCGAGACCGCGTGATCCTGTGCCGCCTTCGAGGAAGACGTCGACGCCTGTGGCGCACCGAGGTCGTCGACGATTTCTCTCGAGGCTCCGCCTCTGAGGGGGTCGCCAACGCTGTCGGCGCCTAGGTCGTCGAGAGACCCGCTTGGAGCTCCGGCTTCGAGGCCTGTGTCGACGCCGTCGATGCTGGCGGCGCTGCAGCTGACGTCGACGCCGATTCTCTCGACGCCGGCGCCGACCCGTTCGGCGCCCTCGACGCCTTTCGAGGCGGTGGTGTCGGAGGGGCCCCGTGGCACGGGGTTAGCCCCTAGAAAGGCTCTGGCTAAGGTCAGGCATAGCTTTGGTCCCCAGGTGTCTTCCTCTCACCGCCTGGAGTACATTTCAGAGGGTGATGAAGGCTCTGATGAAGGCTTGGTTCCGGTTACGGTACCAGATGAGCTTCTGCCGGGCCATAGCCAGTTTGATGACCTGAGGCAGTCACTGCATGATGCCAGTGGACTGGACACCTCTCCGGAGGTGGAGTTTTGTAGGCCGGAGCCTGGCACTCATGCCGATTCTTCATACCGGCGCCTTATGTCTCGGGTTACCGAGTACTTGGGATGGTCGGCTCCCCCAGGGGAGTTCGTTCAGGATGATCTCACGGACATCCTTGATCTTCATCTCCCCACTGACCCGGTACTGCCGTTTCATATGGCTCTGCAGAGAAGGGTGGCGGCGGCTTGGACTGCTCCGGAGAGTCTCCCGGCAGTGGGCAAAATACCATCCAGCCAGTAGCGACCCCTGATACTTGTCCAGGCACCCCACTCCGGAGAGTTTGGTGGTGCAGGCGGCTACGGCCCCGGCAAAGCAGGCATCGTATCCTACCATCCCTCCGGATAGGGACGACAAACGTTTTGACGGCTGGGCGAAGAAAATGTTTTCTTCAGGGGGTATGGCACTTCAGGCGGCCAACTCCATATGTGCCTTGTCTCGTTTTCACACACACTCTGTGGAACTGTGTTGCATTAGCGGCTGAACATATTCCCGAAGGGGACGAACGGGATGGTTTCCTTGCTATGGTTCAGGATGGCAAGGATGCCATGTGTGAGGCCGTTCAGTCGGGTTTGGACATGGCAGATTGTGTCAGCCAGTCCATGGCGGCGAGCACCGTAATACACAGGTTTGCGTGGTTGCGGAAGTCGGGGTTTGCCCCTGATGTGCAGTCCCGGCTCCTCAACATGCCCTTTGACGGTGAACATCTTTTTGGCAGCAAGGCTGACGAGAGCCTTGAGAGGTTGCAGACCTCCAAAGCTGCAGCGAAGTCGTTGGGCCCTGCAGTTCGACAACCTCCGCCTTTTCGTCCTAGGGGACAGTAATGGAGGGAAGGTTCCTTTCGCTATTATTCGTCCTTCAGTAAAGCAAAAGGAGCTGCCAGTCAAAGAGGCCACCGTAAGAGTGCCAGAGGTGGAAAACAAGGTACTCGTGCCAAGGCCGCTCGGGCAGTTGCCTCTCTTCCCTCAGGCAACGCCGCAGCTGCTACCACTCAGTCATGAGGCCAGGTCCCATGGTTCGCCGGTTGGGGGGGGGGAGGCTGGCGCAGCATCTTGTAGAGTGGCGTGCCATTACTTCAGATGTGTGGGTTCTGGAGATCATAACCCATGGCTACTGTCTTCCTTTTCGGCAGAGGCCTCACGACAATCCACCTGGGAACCTCTCTTTGAAGAGTCCGGATCCGCTCCTTGCGCAGGAAATTCAAGCCCTGCTGGAGAAAGGCGCCATAGAACTGGTGCCTGTAGCGGAGAGGAACAAGGGATGGTATTCCCCTTATTTTTGGATTTCGAAGAAAGACGGGGGATTGAGACCTATCATCGACTTGCACGGTTTGAACAAACTCCTCAGGAAGGACAAGTTCAAGATGGTTACTCTCTCTCAAGCCCTCCAGGCCCTTCAACTTCAGGATTGGTTGTTGTCTCTCGACCTCAAGGACGCTTACTTCCATGTGCCAATCCATCCCAAGCACAAGAAGTACCCGAGGTTTGCGGTTGGCGACTCGCACTTTCAGTTTCGGGTCCTGCCGTTGGGATTGACCAACGCCCCGAGGGTTTTCACCAAGCTCATGGTGGTGGTGGCAGCGCATCTCAGGAAAGGGGGGATTTGCGTCTACCCCTACCTGGACGATTGGTTGATCAGGGGGAGCTCTCCCGAGCAAGTCCTGGATCATCTGTCAGTCACCTGCCACTCCCTTCACAAGCTGGGCTTCTCCCTCAATTTAAAGAAGTCCCATTTGACGCCAACACAGCGGCTCCAGTACATCGGAGCAGTGCTCGACACATCCCTGGGGCTGTGTTTTCCTCCCAAGGTGAGGGCTCTTCACATTCAGCAGATGGTGCACAAGTTTCAGTTTGCCCAGGCTCTCCCAGCGTCCGAGTTCTTGAGACTGCTCGGCCTCATGGCATCCGGCATTCTTCTGGTGCCAGAGGCCAGGTTGCTGATGAGATCTTTGCAATGGGCACTCAAGCTCCAGTGGTCTCAGTCCTTCGGCAGGTTGTCGTTCCCTGTTCAGGTGCCGCCCTCGGTCGCCCAGGACCTTCTGTGGTGGACCGTTGAAGGCAATCTGATGAAGGGGGCCCCATTTTGGCTGCCCTGGCCGGAGGTGACGATTGTGACGGACGCATCCCTCACGGGATGGGGAGCTCATGCCAACGAGTTGACAGTCAGCGGTCGTTGGTCTCCGTCGGAGTCCAGACTCCATATCAATCTGTTGGAGCTGAGGGCCGTCAGGCTAGCCCTGAAGGCTTTTCTGCCGACTGTGCGAGGAAAGAGTGTCCTAATTCTAACGGACAACACGGTGGCCATGCACTACCTCAACAAAAAGGGGGGGGCAGGGTCACTTCCTCTGTGCAGGGAGGCGATGCAGCTCGAGTTCTGGGCCATACAGCAGGAAGTTTCGATCTCGGCTGTTCATCTGGCCGGAGACGACAACGAGACGGCGGACGCTCTGAGCAGGCAGAGCACGATCTCTCACGAGTGGGAGCTGGCTCAGGAGATTCTCCTGGAGATCTTCGCCCTTTGGGGGACCCCTCAAGTGGATCTCTTCGCCTCCAGTGTCAACCAGAAGTGTGAAAGGTTCTGCTCGCGGGAATTTCCTCCAAAAGGAGCCTTAGAAGACGCGTTCGTGGTGGAGTGGTCATTCCCACTGCTGTACGCGTTTCCTCCAGTCTCCGTCATCCCACAAGTACTGCGGAGGTTACGGAGGTTCGGTTCCCGGATGATCCTCATTGATCCGGCGTGGGCCCGGAGGACGTGGTACCCGGACCTTCTCGACTTGTCCATCTGCCCTCCACGTCGCCTTCCCTACCGAGACGATGTGCTCTGACGGGAGGGGGTCGGGTTCTCCATCCAGAGGTCAGAACCCTCAACCTTCACGCTTGGCTTCTGAAAGGTTGAGGTATAAGGATTGCGACCTCCCTGAAGATGTGATGGAGGTGTTGCTCTCGGCCAGGCGGCCGGCAACAAAATCTCTGTACCGTTGCCGTTGGAGAAAGTTCTGCGACTGGTGCAGAGTTAAGAATGTGGATCCTTTTGAATGTGACATTTCCATGGTTCTGTCTTTTTTGCTTTCCTTGGGCCACAGGGGCTTGCAAGTGGGGACCATTAAAGGTTACCTGGTGGCGCTGACCATATTTAAGCGCTCGTCTGAAGAATGTTCCTATTTTAAGATTCCTTTAATTTCTCAGTTTTTGAAAGGGCTCACCAATGTGTTCCCTCCGTCACCTTTTCTGGTTCCCGGTTGGGATTTGAATCTTGTTCTTAAGTTTCTTATGGGTGCTCCGTTTGAGCCTTTGCATTCTAGCCCTTTGAGACTGTTAACTCTGAAAACTGTGTTTTTGGTTGCGGTTACTTCCGCTCGCAGAGTTAAAGGCACTTTTAGTTAAGCCACCCTTCACTGTGTTTCATAAGGACAGGGTTGTCCTTAGACTTCGTCCTTCCTTTCTTCCGAAGGGGGTTTCGGAATTTCATTTAGGCCAGAAGGTTGTTCTTCCGGCATTCTATCCTCCTCCACATCCTGGTAAGGAAGAGGAGAGGCTCCATAGGCTTGATCCTAGGAGAGCATTGAGCTTTTATATTTCGCGCATGTCCCAGGACAGAGTGGACAATCAACTTTTCATTGGTTACGCTGGAAAGCGTTTGGGACAAGCTGTGACGAAACAGACTTTGTCTCGTTGGATTATTTTAGCTCTCCGAGTGTTACCGCTTGGCGGGTAAGGACCCTCCGGCTGGCTTGCGGGCCCATTCTACAAGGGGAGTGGCTGCGTCTACTGCCCTGCAGAGGGGTGTTCCTATTCGTCACATCTGTGATGCAGCCACCTGGGCTTCAGTACATACTTGTGTATGTCACTACTCCCTCGATTCCATCTGAGGGCAGGATCTGGCCTTTGGCAAGGCAGTCCTTTATTCCGCAATTTGATTGGGCATGCTAAATGTGTGTTCTAAATTCTTTTCCCGCCTCCTTGCTTGGTACTGCTTTGGGAGTCTGTCATAGATATGGAATACGTCGGAGGACCCATTCCCCTCGAAGAACAAGTTACTTTCTTACCTGGTAACGTTCTTTCGATGGGATGGTCCGACGACGTATTCCATATCGCTCCCTCCCTACCTTCCCCGCTGCAGAATTTCTTTTGCGATTGCAGCTTGCGTTCCGCAATGCCTTGTGTGTCTGACTGGCAGAAAACTGATGTCACACGTTCTGGGTGAAAAAACTACAACTGAGGCTGCGGGCGTCGTGCGTCCTACTTATCACATCGGGTGACGTCGGCCGTCGGAGGAGGTCCTCGGGGACGGCGCATCGATGTCATCGACGCAGGACGCAGACGCCGAAGATTTTCCGAAGCAGCACAGCTGTGGACATTACCTGTCATAGATATGGATTACGTCGTCGGACCATCCCATCGAAAGAACGTTACCAGGTAAGAAAGTAACTTGTTCTTCACTGCAGCAACCATTTCGGACTCTTGCGGTTAAAATGAAAGGTGAGTCTCCACCTTGGAAAGGGGAGATTCTCCCCTTTCCAACGACACCCTTTGTGTAAGCATTGCTGCTCACGGATCGGGCGCAGGGTGCTCGATCCGTGGGCAGCAATGCCCACTAGACACCGGGGATGTCTTTATAGTGCGGGGGAGGGGGGATGCTTACTAGGTAAGTGCCCCCCTCCCCCTGTGGCCCCAAAGCATGAGGCCACATGTATAGAGACCCCTGGGGGCGGATGGGTGACCATCTGGCCCCAGGGGTGGTGGGCAAAAAAAAATAAAATGTCATGGCTGGTGTTGGGGGTAGTGTTGGGGGGGGGGGGGGTGTTGGGGGAACCCCTTTTGGTGGAAAGGGGTTGCCCCCCCCTCCCACCCAAAAATGGACTTGGGGTCATGTCATGCAGCCCTCCCTGGGGGCAGCTATCTGCCCGTAGGAAGGGGCAAATAGGTTTTAACTGGGGGGGAGAGGTGAGGTTCAGTAGACCACCAGGGATGGCTCGCAAGGGGGGGGGCATGCTTGAAAAATATGGATTTGTTTTTGCTGGTGTGACCGTAGGTCACACATGTTTTTTGTTTTGTTTACAGCTTTTTCTACGCGAGCAGCTGCAATGTTATGCGAGTTCTGTTTTTTATTATTCTATGGTGAGGGCCCACTGTCAGTGGGGTGGTTGAGACTGGGGCTGGATTGTTGGTGGTGTGGGTGGGAATGGGCCGTCAGGGCAGATATTTTGGTAGGCTGGGACACAATTGCAGGGGCAGGCCACACATTGCCCCCCATGCCAGTAGAACATTGGCGTTTCCCTGGGAGCGGATCCCTCCAATGTGGGTTGTCCGTCTGCAAGCCAGGCTCCACCTCTTGCTGTGCTACGTTACAGATGTCGCCTCCGGGGAGGAATGGGGATCCTTCCGGGGCTCCCTGGAGATTCTGCTGTGCTTAGGGGAAAGTACACACACATGGTACATGGATGTCCAAGGCCCGGGACATCTCCTCTAACCGTCCTGGAGTTGCGGCTGGGCTGCATTACAGCTTTTCCCTTCGGGGAGGTATTGGCACACTGCCGTGACTCCCTGGTGGGGAGAAGCTGTACTGCAGGCCAGCCTGAACTTCAGCAAAATCGGCGGTAATATCCCTGGCCTTGGGCACCCTTCTCCCATGTGGGTCTTTGGCAGGGCTTGTGGGTAATACTTTCTGGGGAGATTTGCTCAAGTCAGACCTCTGCGGATTCCCACAGGTGTCCTCTTTTCGGAAATGCATGGGGTTCCCTGTTTTCCTTGGTGGCCTGCACACCTGAGGCCCATATCTGTATGGTGTGTCCGTCTGGAAAAATCGTGAAATTCAGATGTCGGAAAAGACTTTGGGTTAGGGGTGTGTTCGGCTTTCCCCTTGGCGCCCAGGTAGGTTCACCCACACATGTGAGGTACCGTTTTCATCGGGACATGTGTGGGAATGCGGGAAGCTATGACATTTGTTGTGTTTCTTTGGTTTGCATAACGTTTTGACCCATTTGCTGGTGCCCTTTGTCACACAACCCTTTCATTTCCCAAATGTGCCCTACATTTAGTCGCTGCTTTAGGCACCATACACTTTTGTAACCTGCACAAGTCACCTACCCTTGAAAAGGTCTGCCTGTGCTCTTTCAAAAAATGTATGTTTGCCGTTCTCACCACATTGGTTTTCCTGATTTTCACATGCTAAGTACGTCTGTTCAGGCCGTAAGCATAAAACTCCTGTGTACCATGGCCCAGTGTTTGGCTTGTTGTATTGCTTGTTTTGTGAAACACTACAAAAAATGTGTGCTTTCCTAACTGCAAGAGTCGGGGGAAATGTAGCGGAGCATTGTTTTTCTCAAAATTCATAGAAGCCATTGCCGTACCAAGCCAACCACATACCTTTTTTTTCGGTCATTTTCCCGCTTTTTCCCCCAATCTATGGCATTTTCCCCTACTTAGTTGTTGCCTGGCCTGTGCAAAGCACCCCTTCCTAAACTTGGAATTTTCTCTAATTTTAAGAAATGTATGCCTTTCTGTCATCCAATTTGGCTTTCCTACCCTTTTCTTCCATTCCGTCCATGCATGTCCAATTGGCAAAAATGGCCAAATTTGCCTACCTCTCACAAAACGGTTGATAACCACATCAAAATAAATAATTTTCGTTTCCACTGAACCTGTTCTTGAAAGCCAGGAAATTGGGGAATTCAGCAAAGCAAACCATTTGTTACTAGCTCTTACAAGGAAAAGCAGGCTTCTTTGTACATCATTTAATTTGCATTTTTGAAAAACACAATATTTTTGCCCTTTTTTGGTTATTTTCTCTCACCCCCCCTAAAGCAACTTAAGATTCCTGAAAGTTACAAGGCATTGAATAGTGACATACCAAAACCACCAAAAAAGGCCTTGGCACTGGGCGGAAAACCCATGGCACTTAAAGGGTTAAAGAAAGAACAATATCTATAATAACAAATCAAACAAAAAATGTAGTCCATGGCAGAAAAAAGGTTACCACTCTTACAGGTTGGATTGGAAGGAATTTGGAATGGATTGTGTCCTCCCACAAATTCCTCATCTTTGATATTCAATATCCAGCTTCAGCTACTTCAGAATTACATTTTTGGCAGAGGGCGCTGTGCGCCGATGCAGTCCACTCAATGTACCTCAAGGGCCTCCGTCTCGAGGATGATGTCATCGAAGGTATATGTAGCACGCGCAGCGCCCGTTGGCTTCAGTTCTGAGTAAGCTTATCCTTCGAGAACTATGGTGTGCTTCGATAATTTCTTTGGCAAACACGAAAATGTCTTTGTCTTCGACACTGTCTACCCCGAAGATCGGGTATAAGAAGTGTCAGGACTGCAGTTCCAAGATGTCGAAAACCGATCTGCATCGAGTATGCTTGTGTTGTCTCGGTGTGGAGCACAAGACCTCTGCCTGCTCGAAATTGTCAATTGCTGACTGAAAAAGCTTTGAAGGAGCGTAAGGGGAAATTGTCAGTAGGGAGAAACCCCAAAAAATCCCCATAGCCTACCCCGTCGTAGAAACCTTCTAACAATGCGAGAGGCGACTCTTCGCAAAGAAAGAAGGCGAAAAGGTCCAGGTCGAGAAGTGGCTCCCACCACTCCTTGTCGAAGTCAAAGAAGAGGCACCATAAGTCACCTACTTTGACATCTGACTCCTCTCCTGAGAGAGCTATATACTGTCCCACTAAGGCCTCCACTCCTGCCTAATGGGAAGCAATCAGTTTAGAAATGCTGAAAATATTTGAAAAACAGAAACCCTCGCCGTGCCATGCTCCTATCGCGGCTTCTAAAGCTGGTAAGGAAAGGGCTTGAGCTAAATCATGCGCGCCCTAGGGCCCGGGACGAAGGCCAGATCCACATCGAGAGCCGTCGAGGACTCGACGCGATGCAGAATCATCGAAGAATCCTTCGAGACGCGAATCAAAAAATAAGCCTAGGTCTACGCCAGCTGCGCCATCAATGCCAGCCGGCCCATCAACATCAATGGCGCCATCGAAACCTTCGGTGCCATCGAAGTTGAAAACGTCTTTGTCAAAGACATCGACGAGTCCTCGAGCGTTGAGTTCGAAATTTTTGAAACCACCTATGCCCTTAACAGAGAACTTTTACTCCTTTACCTAAAAACGATTACTTTAAATCACTAACCTCTATTTATGAGGACAATAAGCCATCGGATAGTGATGCGCCATTTTGGTTACAGTATGGTAAGTGGAGTGGGAGGGTCGGGTAGGGGAATGCGGGCCAGGGGCCATGGGCAAAGTGATCTATCTGATCACTGCGCTGTAATTGTCGACATTTTCATTGGTGCAGTTACGGGCTGCGCAGTGATCACATAGATTCGAAAATACTGGCCATCTAGCAGTGACCCCAACTACTTATCAAAACACCCCACCCCAGAAAATCTGGTGGTGCAGGCAGCAACCACAACCTCAAAACAAGCAACTTATCCAACCATCCCAGCGGATAGGGATGACAAAAGGGTAGATGCATGGGTAAAAGAAGTATTTTCTGCGGCAAGCATGACTCTAAAGTCAGCCAACTCCACATGTGCCTTAGCAAAGTTTTCATTCACTCTATGGGACTGCATTTCTATGGCAGCTGAGCATATTCCCAAAGGGAAGGAAAGAGACGGGTTCTCTTTGCCATTGTTAGGGACGGCAAGAAAGCCATGTGTGAATCTCTTGAATCGAGTCTGGATTCTGCTGACAGCATCAGCAGAGCCGTGGCGGCAAGCACCGTAATTTGCAGTTTTTCGTGATTAAGGAAGTCTGAATTTGCACCAGATGTGCAATCTAGACTTGACACGTCTCACCTTTTTGGCAGCAAGGCTGATGAAAGCCTTGAGAAGCTGCAGACCTTGAAGTTGGCGGCCAAATCTTTGGGTGCTGCTATTATGCAGCCTCAGCCTTTTCGCCCCAGTGGAACCTCTTGGCGGGGTAGATCCTTTCGCTACTACTCCTCTGTTGCAAGAGCGAGAGAAATGGCTGGTCAAATAGGCCAAAGAAGATTCCCTCATGGTGAATGAGGGAGAGTTGCCAGCAACTCTAATATATATTGTCTGGCCAAGGAGGGGGTGGGGAGTGCCCTTAAATATCCAAGGGGGAAAATTGAGTGGTGTGAACTGTTTTTGGAATTTGAAATGCATGTATTGTTACTGCAGGAGGGAGGGTTTAGACCCACGTGGTCCAATGGCACGTATTCAAGTAGGATTGATTTCATCTTTATAAATGCTATACTGCAGTGTAAACCGGTGGAAGAAGTATTCCCAACCTAAGTGATCATGCTGTCCTCTCCATGATGCTTCCTGTTGGACACAGGAGAAAGGAGTAATTAATGGCAAACCCGATGGTTTATGTGTAGGGCAATCGTCTATGTTGGACGAGCAGTAATATTAGGAAATGTAATTACAAGGTTGCAAATACAGACAAATCACGAGTCGAGATGCTGGCCACCAATGATTGGCAGTTGGATGGCCTGGTGAGACTGTTCGGCCAGGATACCCCTAAACTTGGTCTAAGCTTTGGAGACGATGATGCCTGGGGGTCGGGGGGCCTATGACATTGAGATTGCTAAGAGGAAAAGGGAGCGAAACAGTTAATTGAAACCGATCCAAAAGCAAGTAGGCCTAGAATGAGCACAGAAGAATGTGAGAAGCCACCTGATCAAAAACTGCTTTAAATCATGGTTGGTCAGCCACTGAGTAGATCTGCCAGTGCAAGCTGAAATTATATAAAAAGACTTCTAACTAATGACACAAAGAAGTTCTGGCATATACTTCGCTTCTCGGTGGCTGGCTCCACTACAAAAGAGATCATAGCGGCCCCTGGGGTGGCATGGGCCTCCCATATAAAGAACATTTATTGGGATAATAGGGTTCTGACACCATCCAAACTCAACCCATGAAAGACTAATGGGTTTGGCATACTCTCAAGGAAACGGACGTAGAGGCAATTATAAATACTTTAAAATCCTCTGCGGACACAGGTCCAGATGGGATGAGCAATTTGGTTCTTAAAGAAGACCCCTCTCTTTGGGCAGACCTATTACATCTTCTTTTTTCCCACATTTGCAAGACCGTTATAATACCGAGGTCTTGGAGGCAATCACTCCTGGTACTAGTTCATAAGTCTGGTCCACAGGATATTCCTTCCAACTTCCATTTGTTGGCTATGCGGGATAGTTCCTCTAAAATATTCACAAGCATACTGTTGGGAATGTTGACAACTTGAGTGAAAGAGAGGGGGTTGCTTCACTATTCGCAAATGGATTTCATGAACAATTATAGCACCTCTCACCCGATATGGGTCATCCAGATATTCGGGTTCATTTGACTCTGTTATTCGGAGCAGACTCTGGAGGAAGTTAAGCGGCTGGGGCATAGACCCGTTGCTCCTATACTTCCTCAAGATGATGTACTCCGATACAGAGATAAGAATCTGCCTTTCAAATGGATTGTGTCCTCCCACGTATTCCTCATCTTGTAATATTATTTCCTGGCAGCTTTGCTGCTTTGGAAAAAAAATTCTCGCCAGAGGGCGCTGTATGCAATGCCATTGCATTGATGTCCCTCGAGTGCCTCCGTCGAGCGTCAACGTCGTCCGTATAAATTGTGCATGCAGTACCCGTTGGCTTCAGTTCTGTTTTTCCGAAATCTTTCGCTTCAAGTGTTTAACTGTGCGCTTCCCTGAGAGAAGCATCAGACCCTGAGCAGGGTGAGGGAGGCTGGGTGTTTGTTCACAGTTAATGTTTGTTGTTCGGAAGAAGGCACAGGAGGGAGAGCGTACTTTACATGGATAATATGTTATGGAGGCGCAAGAAAACAAATGAGTAAAAAGGGAAAAGAGGAAGGTTGTGCATTACACCACCCCTTTGTAGGAGACACACGGCAAGAGGCTAGCACAAAATCTTGGGGATTGACCACAACAGCAAGAATCGTGCCCAACAACGGGAAGACAAGAGAACGGGAGACAACCAAGAAAACCGAAATAGACCCGTGGGGATGCAAGGGCCAAGACAGGATACGGTGATATGAACTCAGAATAGCTACCGGAATGTCCGGGTGCTGAATGCCTACGTTAAGAGGCTGAGGGTGCAAACTTGGCTCAACAAATCAAGAGTTGAAATTGCGATGCTGCAAGAAAGCCACTTGACGAGCCACACATTCCAAGATGGCGACCAAGTGGGGTGGCCAAATGTTCAGCTCAACCTATTCTACCTACACCAGAGGGGTGCTGACGTGGATAGTCCTGGGGGTCCCCTTCCATCTGTTAAAGCAAGAACAAGACAGAGAGGGCAGATGGGTGTTGGTGCACGGAATGCTGGAAAACAAGGAACTGTGCTTGGTCAATACATACGCCCCGAACCAGGATGCAACGACGTTCTTTCAGAAACTTGGACTACACCGAGCCCCACACAGGGAGGCAGCATTCATCTGGGCTGGAGATTTCAACTGTACATTGAACCCGCTCCTAGAACGTTCGGATGACAAATATAAGAAGCTGGCCCCACCAGCGAGAGTGCTGCAGAAAATCCTGGAGCAGCTCAAATTAGAGGACGTATGGAGGAGGATGTACTCAGATAATAGGGCCTAATCTACTACAGCGCCCCACACGGTACATTCACACATATAGATTACCTCTTTACTGGCAGCGAGACACCAGGGGAATTCACCAGTGCGCACCTCAGAGCAACAACACTCTCAGACCATACCCAGGTGACAGCAATATGGGCATACACACACAGAAAGGCCCCTATACCGACCTGAAGATTGAGAGCAGAAACACTGCTGAAGTGGGAGGTCCAGGGGCATTTGCAGGATGTAATAGACAAATATTTCCAACTCAACACAGGTAGCGTAGATCGGTCAGCAACAGTGTGAGATGCTATTAAGGTAGTAGTCAGAGACGCATTGGGTAGACAGCGAGACTTTAAGGGAGGGCCCTGACAGAACTGGGGCACATCAAAAGGGAAATGTAGAGGATGGAATCACAGGCGGGCGCAGTGGGGGAGGAGCCACCTGAACTTGTGTCCCTTAGGATAGAGTGCAACACCGTTTGGGAGAAACTGGGGAATCTGAATTATGGGAAATACCCACAAAGACTGCATGCCAAAGGGGACAAACCAGGGAGACTCTTGGCCTGGCTAACCAAACAGGAGACTAGGAAAACCCTGATCAACGTGATTAAAGATAATACAGGAGAGGTGGTGACGACCCAGGAGGGGATTAATCAAGTTTTCTCGCAGTTATACTAGCCTCTATACTCGAGAAGCAGATGACTTATATATTACAGACGCCCTAGACTAGATGCAGTACATGCGCAGATACTTGACACTCCCATAATGGTGGAGTAACTGGAAGCGGTTATAGACAGCCTCCCGACATCAAGACCCTGGGACCAGACTTGCTACCCGGAGAGTTTTATAAAACATACAAGACCACTTTGGCTGCTAATTTATTGGATGTGTACCAAGAGGCGTTTGAAAGAGGCCAGCTACCAGACAGCATGTGGGGAAACCGTAATATTACCTATCCTGAAGCCGGGAAAACCTTCCCTAGACTCTGGCTCTTACAACCTATTTCATTGATAAATCAGGACTGCAGAATCCTAACGGCAGCCCTCGCTAATAGGCGTAAAGGAGCTATAAACACACTGGTGCACCCAGACCAAACAGGCTATGTCCCGGGGCGCAACACCACGTGGAACTTACAGAGGGTACACCATGTGGTCGATCAGACCAATGATAGACGGGGCGAATGCGCAATAGCAAGACCTTTGACTCAATGAATTGGAATTGGTTGTTCAGAGTCCTGGCCCATTTCGGTATGGGGGAGGGTTTTCTTAGATGGATAAGATTACTGTATAAAGACCGCAAGGCCAGGGTCAAAACGGGCGGCATATCTCAAAAGCATGGAGGATACATAGGGGCACAAAACAGGGATGCCCGCTATCTCTGATGCTTTATATATTGGCTTTGGAACCCTTAGCGATCTTCCTGTGTGCAACATATGCAGACACAGGAATACGAATAGACAACATTACACATCTAGTGTCACTGTACGCTGACGATATGCTTTTGCTTTTGTTTGTCACAAACCCTTAGGAGAACCTCCCTCCCCTGCTGGAGGCAATAGGTGCATATGCCAGACTATCGGGCATCTCTATAAATAAAGAAAAATCCATCCTCTACCCCCTGGCAGAACTCAGGCAGGTCCCCATAGAACAGTTGCCACACCTTGGCCTCATGTGGGCGCCACGCGCCTTCTATTATTTGTGTATAGAGATACACCATGATCCTATAGATACACACACTGCCAACATGCAAGCGGCCTTAGACAAAACGGTGAAGTCCGTGGAATTCTGGAAGACGTTGCCATTGGGGATGATGGGGAGGGCAGCCCTATTGAAAATGATGGTCCTGCCCCCGCTGCTATATTACTTTACGACAATACCACACAACATACTTGGGACATGGTTTAAGAAATTAAACACGATAGTGCAGTAATTCCTGTGGGGAGGCGGGCAAAATAGGCTAGCTCTGGAAGCTCTACAAAGGGAATACCAGTCCGGGGGAATCAAAGTGCCAGATTATATGAGAGACTGAGATACAATTTGCAGTTGCAGTTGCAATTTGTGGTCCGATGGTTGGGGGATGAAGAATCCATATAGACTCAGCACTATTCCAACCAGCACTACACAATTGCTATTTACGAGAACTTATCTGGATGGTGAAACCCTGGACCTGAGGCCTGCCTACCCTATTCAGATTAGTACTAACATTATGGAAGAAGGCGTGGCAGACCCAAGGAATCCAAGACCCATGCTCCTTGCAGATCCCACTGGCGGGACTCATGAGCACCCGGCCCGAAGCCCTGGCAGCATATAGGACACACGGGGAAGCCAAAGGAGTGGCTCAGGTGGGAGACCTGTGGAAGGAGGGAAAATGGGTTTGACTTCGACACCCTCAGAGAAGAGAACGAAATACACAAGGGGCAGTTCATGCTGCATAATAGCATGATCCAAACTATAAAGAAGAGGTGGCCTGAACTCGCTGAAGAGGATAAACTGAAGGAAGACCTAGGCACATGGTATGATATCTCCGAAGGCGGGCATTCGACATCCAGGCTATATGAGCAGCTTGTAAAAACCAATAACATCAAGGAACTGCACATACAGGTCCACTGGGAGACAGAACCTTCACGGACCATGAATGGACAAGGGTCCTACGGTATACAAAGACGGTCTCGAGAAATGCAAGATTTTAGCAGACACAGCTCTGTCACCTACAGAGTGTACCACACCCCAAAAGATGGGGAGTAAAGACACTCGAACTTCCCCCAGATGTACCGCAGAAAATGCAGATAAACTCCACATGTTCTGGGAGTGCCCAGTAATACAAACATTTTGGGAAGGCATCAAAGCAAGGGCGACAGTGGGTGGAATACACTTGCAACATTGGATGCCGGAAAGCTACTTGTTAGGACTGTTCCCGAGCAGAAGCAAACAAGACACATATAGCCAAGATGAAGGACTTAATGTGCATTCTGGCAAAACGCTGGATTGCAATGGTCTGGAAGGCCAACACAGGGCCCAGCATAGAAGCATGGTGGGCTGACCTAAATCGTTGGGCCCTGGCAGAGACAACAGTATGGACCAGCGCAATACAGAGAGAGTCAAGAGAAAGTAGTGAGAATATATTGGCCTGGAACACACTAGTACAGCACATGCTGGGATACAGCGAACACTGCGATACTGAGGACTCTGACAAGCTGGAGAGCGTGGTCAAGAACCCGGGGAATCAAGACAAAAGCCCCATGGCAGGGATCTAACCAACCGCGGGTGCCATTCGTACATAAGTACACTGGGCTGGACGAATAGATAATGCTGCTGGAAAACAGAAACCTGATAACTGAACAAATGGACATGAGAAAGCGCTGTGACGACTGCAAATGTGAGAGGCTCCCCGCAAGCAGTGCCACTCCGTATGTTATGAGCTTGTTGTGTTGTTGTTTAGTGTTGAATGTTGTTAAAACAGAGTTTAAAAAAGGAGGCAATTGGAGAATGTCTCCAGTCAGGATTGGATACTGCTGACATGAGCAGATCCATGGCTGCTAGCACCGTACTACGCAGATTTGCGTGGTTGAGGAAGTCGGGGTTTGCACCGGAAGTGCAGGCCATACTGCTCAACATGCCCTTTGACGGCTCGAGGTTTGTTCGGCAGCAAGGTGGGTGAGAGTCTGGAGAAGCTGTAGACCTCCAAGGTGGCAGCTAAATCCCTTAGCGCCTCTGTTAGGCAGAAACCTGTGCAGTTCCCTTAGGGACCACTGCAAAAAGTTTAAGACTACAGGTGTTGGCAGTAAACCCAATTGGTAGCAGTCTGCACCACCCAGATTTACCTGGTAGCTGTGGCTGAGCAGTCGGACTTCTCTCAAGAAGAGTTAGGCAGTATATAGAGTATACACATTAGGTATAAAAAATACAGTAGCACAAGCAAACGCTGACCAGAGCTTCGGTATAAAAGTATATAATTATTTATTTAAAAAGACACTTGTAAAAATACAAACACAGTCACTAGCAATATATACACCTCCCTGATTAATTATTCGACAAGTCTTAGGAAAAGAACACCACTTATTATCAATACAGAGGTGAGCGCTTAACCAAGATGGCACTCCAATAATTATTTACAAAGTGAGGGAAAAGGCAGAATTAGGAAAGCACACAATACCAACACTTTTAAAAGAACCACAGCAAGTTAAGAATGGCAGAGTCTACTGTAGAGAAAGAAAGTTCATAGGCCAGGCCCACTCTTGGAGAGAGCAAGGCGGAATGTGCCCAAGATCACACAGTCGAAGTACACTTTACAAGTGTTTGCAGATAGTTCAAAAGGAGTTGGATCAGTTCAGAAAAGTTAGTTAACAGGTCCCAGGTCACCCAAGGTTAGAGAGTCAAGGATTTACGGGACACCTTGAACAGTCTGTTGCAAGGGAGACCAGGCGGGACACAGTACCTGAAATGGTAAGAAAGCTCCAGCGGGGGCAGTTGTTCCTGGCAGCGGGTGCAAGTCGGTGCTTTGTCCAGAGGAAGAGAAGATCTCGACGTGTAGGAAAACGGGAGGTCGTTGCACTGCCAGGGAAGAAACCAGCCGCGGAGGTTCCCGGTTAAAAGGTACTACCCTTTTATTCGCGTAGTGGTGAAGCGTGGCTATCCGGCCACCGGGGTGCTTGGCACGGACGATTCGACCACGAGACGATCCAGGAAGGCGAAAAGAGGGCGAACTGGTTAACCCCACCAGTTCAAAGGAAGAAGACTCTCCAGGAAGAAGATCTTCTCTGTCGTTGGGAAGCAGTGAGTCGGTTCAGCAGGGCTCCACCGGTGATGTCGTTGCAGGTCGGCTCAGCTTCTCCCTCTTCGGATTCTTTAGGTCCTGTGGCGACTTCTGAAGTTCCAGTCCCCAAAGCCCTGCTTTTATGCAGAAAACCCCCATTCACCAGTCCTAGCTGTCACTCAAACATGCTAAGTGGTGAGCCGGGGACGGCTCACCACTGGGCCAATCACACAAGAGTGCGACTTGAGTAGCTGAGGCAACTCAGTCCAGGGTGCCTATTCCCCCCTCCCACACATCCTGTAGACCCAGACAGAGTGGCACCATTTTTGGGGGCTTCTGTGTAGAAGCCCGCCAAAAGTGGAACAAAGGGCTCGACTTGAGTTGGAGTTACAGAGGCGAACACAAACGCCATTTTAAAACCGAGTCCTAACCCAGCGGTATCTTTAACATTGCACCAAAAAAGTTGTGCGTTTAAAATGAATGGGAAAATCCCATAGGAAATATTCCGGTGGAATATTTCGCGTGGTAACCACTGCCATCAGTCAGAAACTCGACGAGGGGGGACTGTACAGTGCCCCCTCGAAAAACAGACCCAGGGGCAATCTAATTACCCCTACCAGTGCTTCCACATTATGATGGTTTGTACTGGTTCTGTTCGCAATTTAAGACTAGTAAAGTCAGTGGTGACTTTACATGCCCTGGGAGACAGTAGTCAGTCCCCAGGGTATGGAGTCTATGTTTGGGGGCCACTATGACACCCCTGTGTTACTGCACTGAGGGTGCTGTGTAACACACATCCCAAAAACACATGAAGCCCTATGGAGTAAAAGACCCCATAGCCCATAAAACACATTACAAAGTCAAATGACATTCTCAAATCATGCTTAAGAGTGGGAGAAAAAGAGTCTCACTCTTAGCAGGAGAAAAAAATAAACCCCAAAAATCCAGCAAAGCTACTGTGGGACTCGCTAGGTTTGGGAAATTAGCCTATACAGAGAATTCTCCCTAACAGCCTCCATTCAACAACCTCAACAACCCTATTCAGGCTCATCTTCCTGGAGGCAGTCGTTCTTTTCGTTTCTAATCCTTAATTGGTAGAGGAAGAGGAAATGCCGGATAAAGGGGACAAAGATGATTACCTTGTGGTGGACGAGGAAGGGGTGCTAAATCCACCCCAGCAGCGGCAACTTTACTCTCTGCCGCTACTGCAGCCGCCTTTAAGCCACTCTGAGCCCTTGACCCTCAAGACCCCGGTGGGAGGCAGAATTTCTCCGCATCTGAACGAATAGCGAGGCATTACATCAGATGCTTGGGCACTGGAAACGGTAGCCCACGGTTACTGCCTTCCTTTTCAAAAAAGGCCTCAAGATCATCCACTGGGATCCAACTCTGTCAAAATTCCGGATCCGCTCCTTGTGCAGGAAATTTTAACCCTGCTAGAGAAAGGTGCAATAGAACATGTACCTGTAGCAGAGAGGAACAAGGGTTGGTATTCCCCCTACTTTCTCGTTCCCTAGAAGGACAGAGGATTGAGACCCATCTTGGACTTAAGAAACTTGAATAAGTTCCTTAGGAAGGACAAGTTTAAGATGGTTACCCTTTCTCTGTTACCCCTCTGCCGAGAATTTCTTTTCCGAAGCAGCAAAACTGGCGAGATATAATATCACAAGATGAGGAATACGTGGGAGGAACATCCAATCGAAAGAACGTTACCAGAGGCAAGTAACCTGTTCATCACAGAAGGCAGAACTATTGGCAAGCTTTTCTGCTAACAATGGTTTGAAACAGGGTTGCCCACTGGCTCTTCTGTTATACAATCATTGTTTCTGACTTTCCATAGTTTTTATAAACAGTTTGCAATAACCACCCACCTACCCATGGCTCAAACCCTCTGCATTGTCTCACCTATGTAGATGATACACCAATACTCTCCAGAACCCCTATTGGCTTGCAACGTTCAATAAACCAACATGCCAGTGAAAATGGGCTGGTAATAAATCTATCTAAAACTAAGGTTCTTATATTTGGAAAGTATGCCCAAAAGAATAACACCTTTGTCTGGCGGGTGGGTAATTTGTGAATTGAGCAGGCGGGTGTGTATAAATATCTAGGAATCGGGCTCTCCAAGGACCGATCCTGCAAATCTCTATCTAGTTGCATTAGAACTGAAGCTTGGAAGAAATGGATGGTCCTGAGAAGGATTAGTTAGCAGGATTGCTGGAGGTTCAATTGAAGCAGTGGTTCGTGCCTATTAGATTGCAATTGTCCCAGCTATTCTCTATGCCTTAGAGGTGTATCCTGAAGCTACAATCAAATGGCTGGTGCCTCTGGAGGGCAAAATACTACTCCATGCCGGTTGAGGTGATTAGATTGGAACTTGGGTTAACATTTCTAATTGGCCATTAGAAAATGGCCGCTTGTAGACTCAGGGATAATATAATGTTCTTAGAGGAAACAAGCAATCGGCTATTGAGAAATGCCAAGACACACCAGACAAGTCGTTTACAAAGTCATTATCATTACTAAATACTTGGTTCATACACCTTGACCAGATGGTTGGCAATAATTTCTTGTCCATTGGGGTGCTGCAGCTCCCAAGCAGCCTCACTGCGTTCATCTTTCCAGCTTGGTAAAAAAAAACATGGATTATAATTGTATTCAGTCCCTCCTACATCTCTCGGCTGAGACCAAATATCAGAGATATACACATCAGGGTGGATTTACAGATAGCCCACATAACTATCTAATCCAGTATCATTCTCCCTCCTCATACGCTTTATTGTATATTTAAGACTCAAACTTTTACCTGTCTTTAGCAACACAGGGGCCTGGGCTGGGCTCCCAAGAGGGGAACGGATCTGCAGAATTTGACAAAGGGAAATTGAAACAGCGAGACATGTACTCACCAATTGTTGCATACTGGTTGATCTCTATAAAAAGGGTTATGTCGAATTCCGGAATCATAAATCAGACCAGAATTGGAGTGCCTTATATGGTGCCGAATCGCTCGTGATTATGATGGCTGCTTTCCATATATGGAATCAGATCAAGCCCAGATTGATCAAAATTCGAAGCCTTGATTGCCTGTGTTGTAGACAAATGTTTTATGATCATGACGACTTGGGTCCTTTTTTAGCAAGATACGTTCACAAAGGGGAAACTTGTATTTTTTTTTCCTTTCCTAATTTCGAACTATTTTATGACTGTTTATAAGAACCAAAGTATTTTGTTTTAATCTGTGATATTTTGACATGTGATCATAATTCTTGTATGTTTAAAGGTTGTATAACCATAGACCCAAATACCATTTTTTTTAAAGCGAAAGGAATGGCTGGTCAAAGAGGCCAAAGAAGATTCCCTCATGGTGGACGAGGGAGCCACTCAAGCGGGGCATCTTTACCAACAGCCACTGCTTCAGCTACCTCAAAACCTTTCCGAGGTCTTGGGTCACGAAACCCCAGTGGGAGGCAGACTGTCTCAGCATCTGAAAGAATGGCAAGACATTACTTTGGGTGCTTGGCATTAGAAACCATAGCCAAAGGTTACTGCCTTCGCTTCCTTTCCTTTAGAGACCTCGGAACCATCCTCTGGGGAACCGCTTTTTTTTTTTTGGCCACTCTTGGAGGGTTCCAGATCAGCTCTTTGTGCTGGAAATGTTGACGCTGCTAGAGAAAGGTGCTATAGAGCTGCTACTTGTAGCGGAGGGGAACACAGGATGCTACTCTCCATATTTTCTAATTCCAAAGAAGGACGGAGGACTGAGACCCATCTTGGACTTGAGATATTTGAACAAGTTCCTCACGAAGGACAAGTTCAATATTGTCACACTTTCTCAGATCCTTCAGGCCCTCCAACTCGAGGATTGGATGGTGTCATTGGACCTTCAGGATGCTTAATTTCATGTGCCAATCCATCTCAAGCACAGGAAGTATCTGAGGTTCGCTCTTGGCAGTTCTCATTACCAGTTTCGAGTTCTGCCATTCAGGCTGACCTCCGCCAGAGGGTTTTCACCCAGCTTATGGCAGTGGTGCCAGCGAGCCTCAGGATAGGGGGATTCAAGTCTACCCCTACCTGGATGAATGGCTGATCAGGGCGCGTTCTCCCGAACAGGTCCTGGATCATCTCAACATCAGCTGCCACTCTCCACAGACTGGGCTTCTCCCTCAATTACTAGAAGTCCCACATGATACCATCTCAAAAGCTCCAGTTCATCGGGTCTGTACTGGATACATCCTTGAACGAGCTCGCCACCCGAGGTGAGGGCTCAAGACATTCTACAGATGGTCTCCAAGTTTCAGAGTCCCCAGCGTCACCCGGCATTCGACATTGTGAGGTTGCTTGGTTTCATGGCATCATGCATTTTCCTGGTACTAGATGTTTGCCTCAGAATGAGATCCCTTCAATGGGCTCTCGGAACACAATGGTCTCTGCTCTCGGGCAACCTGTCAGACCTACTTAGGGTTCCAAGCAGGGTCCCACAGGATCTTTTGTGGTGGGCCTGCGAGGACAATATTCTGAAAGGAGAACCTTTTTGGCTACCATGGCCGGACAGAACAGTAGTGACGGATGCCTCACTCACCGTGTGGGATGCCCATACCAACGATTTGACCATCAGCGGTCAATGGTCTCCATCAGAGTCCAAACTACTTATCAATCTTTTGGAGCTGAGGGAAATCAGACTAGCGCTGAAGGCCTTTCTGCCCTCGGTACGGGGAAAGAATGTTCTGATGATGACGGACAACACAGTGGCCATGTACTACTTCAACATGAGAGGTGGTGTAGGGTCACTACCACTGTGCAGAGAGGCAATGCAGCTCTGGTGCTGGGCAATACAAGAAGGAATCTCTCTAACAGCAGTTCACGTAGCCGGAGAGGAGAACACAGCTGTGGATGCTCTGACGGGGCAGAGCACAGTCTCCCACGAGTGGGAGCTAGCTAAGAATGTTGTTCAAGAGATCTTCACCCTTTGGGGAAACCCTCAAGTAGATCTGTTTGCGACTGGGGTCAACCGGAAGTGCGAACTGTATTGCTCCATGGAATTTCTCCCAAGAGGAGCTCTAGGAAACGCGTTTGTGGTGGACTGGGAATTTTCACTCCTGTACGCGTTTCCTTCAGTCCCCATCATTCATCATGTGATCAGAAGGTTGAGAACGTTCGGGAAACGCATGATCCTAATTTCCCCGGATTGGGCCAGGAGGACGCAGTACCCGGACATTCTGGACATGTCCATCTGTCCTCCACCCCAGCCAAGATTCTCTATTGTTGGTAGCAATGAACGAGCAATCAAGGCCTAGCTTCTCAGGAGGTGATGCAGGCTGGTTCTTAAGTACAGTGTAGTCCCTAAGCCCCCACAAAGGAATGTCCACACGCTGTATTAGTTAAAACACAGTCTTTATATAATTACGGTTCAAGGTAATATACACAATCACAATAACTCACTTTGTGCTCAGTAAATCTACAATGGCAAATATATACAGTTCTAAGTGGTACCACAATTATTATCAGATTTCATTGAAGTGCATCAACTGTACTCTGGTTAAATGTCACACAAATCACTTAATAAAGGTAACCAACAACAGATAGGAGGGAAAGCAGTTGATTAGAATTATTGGAAGAATACTGGCCCCTACCATTAGACACAGTTCTGTGTGGAGATCCCCCCCCCCCCCTGCCTGGGCAACCTGTAAAATAAAGATACACTACAGGCCCAGTCCATATATTGTTCAATAAGTCTTATTTCCTTCTACAATGTTTTTACCACCCCAATGTAGCTGGAATAGCAGAGTTTGATGACGAGTCATCAATGGATCCTTCTTGAGCGAATCTCTTTAAAGCAGGAGCCACAGATCGTCGAGATCCCTCGAAGAAAGTGAACTTGGCGTCCTGCAAGGAAGAGTCGTGCGGTGCACCTCGATGTTGATAGTTCAGGACCACAAAGAGATTGTGAAGAACTGTGGCCCAGCAAGGGTGTCGAGTCGTCGGGTGTCTCTACGGTCTTTGGGTGGCGGGAAACCCACCGTCGAATGCTCTTCAGCGCGTCGACGGCCTGGCCTTCTCCGGCGGAGATAAGGCAGGTGGCGGTGCGGACGAGCGGGTCTATGAAAAGTCTTAGGCAAAGGAGCGTTGCGGCTCCAGTCGTCGATGGCACGGCGTCAAGCGGTCCCTGCTTCTGGGCAACACAGCTTCGACGGGCCTCCAGCGGTTATTGTAACCCTGTGAATCCTGGTTGACAACGGTGGACGGAATGTCCGGTGCTTATCTTCGTTCTCCTCGGTGGTCCCCGTCTCCGGTCGGCAGTCTGTCGAGGGTCTGACTTGCAGGGAGCTTCGGCGAAGGTTAGCGGTGCTGGATGGTCCCTCGGAGCACGGGAAGAGGGCACCTAACCCGGTCCTCTCTGGGATCAGTCTTGACGTCACGGCGGCTTTCAGATTTCGGCAAAGGGAGACAGCAGTCAACCTTCTTCTTTAGGCTCGGTTGTCGGGGATCAAGCGTCCGTTTCAACTTGAGCTTCTGAACGAATTCTAGCAGTGAGAGGCCCCCAGATATACTAGTTGATCTCCCATCTTTTATTCAATCTGCTGGGTCACACTCCAGCAACCAATCACTCAGAAGGGGATTCAGCAGTCAGCCAATCGGGGATACCGTACATTCAGGCCATTCACCTCCCTCACACAAACTCACAACAAGGAATGTGTATTGGGACAAGTACCCAGCCATTCAATACTACACACTGCATTCATACCAGTTTCGGGCAGGGCTGTCTCAGTCATTGTGTTCCATACTAGAAACCAGGCATCCACAACAAGAAGTGCATATTGGTCACACACTTCATACCCACAGGGTGTACCCACAACATACAATCACTGGGAAGGCTCCAGCCAGTCTGGCCTGGACTTCACACCAACACTATATATGGAACTTCCACCCAACAGCCAGTCAGGGGGGAGGGACAGAGTCAGGACTTCCCAGGTCTTTGGGAAAACAAGGTAACGGGGAATAGAAAGCAAGAGGCCACAGAGGCCATCCTGTTTCCTATCTGGAATCAACTGAGTCCAATGGCAGGGCCTGGGTATCGCAAAATGGAGGATACTCAGAGCACCTGTCAAATTCAGCATGGAGCTGCCACCAGCCCATACCCTGCTCTGTGGGCCACACACAGATGCACAAAAACATACACTAGGGGCACAGGGTTGTACCCCCACCCATGGGTGCTATAAGGGTATCCCATGGGTCTGTGCACCAAACCAAAAATAGGAAGAGCTGCACTGTCAGGAGTCCCACATGGACTCCTGGGCAGAAAACAATACAGAACACATGAAAAAGGACTACAGGACAAGGACAGGGAGGCCCTGCCCCTCCAATGCATTTCCAGCATCACAAGGACCTTCTCTCGCGAGAGGAGGGTTGGGTTCTCCATCCAGAGGTCAAAACACTCAATCGTCATGCTTGGTTTCTGAGAGGCTGAGATACAAGGATTGGCACCTCCCGGATGACATAATGGAGATTTGGCTATCGGCCTGGAGGCCAGCAACAAAGTCTTTGTACCTTTGCCTTTGGAATAAATTCTGCAACTGGTGCAGAGAAAAGAATGTAGATCCTTTTCTATGTAAAACACTGGATGTTTGATTTTTTCTTCTATCTTTAGCCAATCTGGTGGTCCAGATTGGTACTATTAAAGGCTACTTGGCGGCGCTGTCCATATTTAAGCGCTCGTCAGAGGAATGTTCTTACTTCAAAATTCCACTGGTTACACAATTTCTAAAGGCGCTCACCAATGTCCCCCCCCCCAACCCACCAATCTCCTTTCCAGGTTCCAGTTTGGGACCTTAACTTGGTTCTAAAATGTCTAATGTGTGACCTTTTGAACCTTTACATACATGTCCTTTGTTTAACCTTTAAAACCATTCTATTGGTAGCTCTAACATCAGCCCATAGAGTGAGTCCAAGCCACCCTTTACTATTTCTGATTTCCATATAGGACAGACAATTGTTCTACCTTCTTTCTATCCCCCACCTCATCCTGGCAAGGAGGAGGAAAGATTACATTGGTTAGACCCTTGTACAGCTTTAAGCTTTTATATATCTAGAATGTCAAAACTGCATATTGATGACCAACTTTTCATTGGATATATGGGTCATAAACTGGGTCAGGCTGTCTCCTAGCAGACCTTATCCAGATGGATAATTCTGGCCATTTTAGAATGTTATAGGTTGGAAGGAAAGGAGCCTCCGGAAGGTTTAAGGGCGCATTCCACCAGGGGCATGGCTACCTCTACAGCCCTGCAAATGGGCGTGCCTATTAAAAACATTTGTGAAGTGGCAACGTGGTCTACTATCCACACATTCACAAAGCATTATTGCCTGGAATCTTCCCTCAGTCAGGATGGTAGCTTTGGTAAAGCAGTCCTGCACTCGGTTCATGAAAACATATAAAGTCAAATTCTACTCCCTCCTCCAAATCAAATACTGTTTTGGGAGTCTGTCAAAAGATGAGGAATACCTGGGAGGACACGATCCATTCGAAGAAAAGTTACTTATCCCTGGTAACGTTCTTTCAACTGAATGTTCCTCCCACGTATTCTTCATCGTCCTCCCAACCTACCCCTCAGTAGAATTTCCCGTGCTATTACAGCTTCCTTTCCATCAAGGCAGAGTACGGTCATTCCCGTGTTTTGCAGGTATTTCTGCTGTTGCTGTTGAAGGGTAAAAACAGAACTGAAGCAAACGGGCGATGCGTGTGCTATGTATGCCTTCAATGACATCCTCCTCGACGCAGGCCTTCGAGGGACATCGAGTCAACGCCATCGACGCATAGCGCCTTCTGCCGAAATGTTATTCTGAAGCAGATGAAGCTGGACATAATATGACAAAAGTTGAGGAATACGTGGGAGGAACATCCAGTCAAAAGAACGTTACCGGGGGTAAGTAACTTGTTCTTCTTTTTTTAAACTTTATTTATTCAAGCATATAGGCAGTCAGATTGGATGCAGGTGAATTCCACACACAATACTTATAACAATATACATCGTAATGGTTCATTTTCTACATAGGTTCTCTTCAGATGGGTCTCGGGAGGATAGCTCAGGGGCGACGTGCTTGCTTTGTAAGCATGACAATGCTGAGCAACACAGGTTCGATCCACAGGTCCGCGCTTAGAAACCTCTGGGTATTAAGCGTGTTATAAATAACCCATTACATTACAATCTATTTTTATACATTGCTAGACTGCACTTTACTCGGGCATTAATGCAGGGGTTACTGGTTGCACTAACAGTTGCAATATATATCCCTCCTCCCTCTCATTTTCATATGTAAGATCCTTTAGACATTCTGCACTTGATGGTGCCACCTTGGATTTCCATTTCAACAAGATACATTATTTCGCAATCATGCAACTTATATTCAACAGTCTACACTTTTTGGTTGAAACTTTACCTATGTCTCCCAGTAGGTATTTGAGGGGGTGTAGTACTGGTGGTATTCCAGTCATGAGGTACAATATTCCCACTATGTCTTGCCAGAATTGTGATATTTTTGGAAAATGTCCAAAACATATGTATTGTGTCTGCACCCTTGCTCCGGCACTTTGCGCATTTACCGTCTGTGTCCGGGGAGAAGCGGACAACCCTGATAGGGGTATAATGTAATCGGCTAAGGACCTTGAATTGAATTAGGCGCTCTTTCGTATGAAGACCATATATGTGGCATTCGATGTTGTCTTTGTCAATACCTAGTGTTTTTTCCAATTTGGACTTTGCAGTGTGTCTCAAAGGCTGAGCAGGCTGTACCACCTTATATAATTACGACACCAATCCCCTTTGTGGGTCTTTCTGTACCACTACCTCCATGCATTCACTTGTTTTGGGGAGGGAATGATGGCCATTTTCTATGTGCCGCAGCTCTCATACGGTAGTATTGTAGCAATTTAACACGGTTATCACCTAATTTTTGGGAAAACTCCTCCTGCGTCACAAACCTCACTTTGGGGAATAGGTCTCCTAGTGTCATTATGTCCCCGGGATCCCAGGACCTCTGTATATTGGGATCGTATGTGGGGGGAGACCAGGGCAGCGCCAGAGCCCGCTCCCACTGCTATATGGTATTGATATTGCTAGGTGCCTAAAAGTTTGGGTCCATGCATTAAAGGTTGCGTGTACAGGGTCGAATGTGCAAATGTCAGAGTAGCGGTCGTCAAGTATAACTGATCGAAGGTCTGTTAGGGCTGCAACATATCTTTCAAGTGCTAGGTGTACTGAGCCCGGGTCAGGGGCATTTCAATGTCCAGCTAATTGTGCCTGAGCCACTAGATAATATAACTCGAAGTCTGGCACGGCCAATCCCCCTTCTCGTATGGGTCGGTTAGTCCCTCCAAGCTCATTCAGGATGTACTACTCCCCCAGGCAAATTGCACTGGCAATGATCGGAGCTTCACAAAGGAGGAGCACCCCGGACAGATTGGTATTCAAGTAATACAAAAGTTTAGGCACTGGCACCATTTTCATCAGGGATAAACGGCCATATAGGGAGATTGGAAATGTAGTCCACAGTGCGAGTTTAACCGCTAGAACATTCAAGTATGTTTCCATCGTCTTCCAAGAGGCTTCATTGCGTACGAGATACTGTGACCTGCTGGTATTAAAAGGAGTTCGGAGCCCACCAGAATCCTCTAAGGTCAGCTGGTGTTGCTGTGTTATCTGTTAATGGGAATAATTCGGATTTAGAAGTGTTAATCTTGTATCCTGAATGATTAGTGAATCTGGCAACTTCTGCCATGATTGGACCCAGATTTTCATTCGGATTCCGTGTATATAATAAAGTATTGTCTGCTTACAATGATATGATTTGTGGGGATCCAGCAATATGTATTCCCCTATGTGCATGTCGATTCTTGATTACTCAGGCTAGTGGCTCTATCGTTAGTGCAAAGAATAATGGGGAGAAGGGGCAGCCCTGACGGCTACCCCGGGCCAATGAGAACACTCTGGAAATTGTGCCGTTTGTGCAGACCCTGGCTACTGGGTTCATGTACAGCAGTCTTACATACCCAATGAAGTTTTGGCCAATCCCGAAGTGTTTCAGCACTCCAAACAAATAGTTCCATGATACAGAGTAAAATGCCTTTTTGGCGTCTAATGATGCTGCCACTGCTTGAGCCTGTGGATTTATTTGCGACATAGCAAAAAGTCGACCTAAATTAAGGGGTGTAGATGTCGTGGGAAAAAAAACGATTGGTCAGAGTGCACCAGGGTATGTTATAAGTGGTAGGAGCCCGTTTTCAAACACTTTCGCAAAAATCTTGGCATTGATGTTAATCAATGATAATGGACTGTAAGATGCAACCTCCTTTGGTGGTTTAACTGGTTTCGGGAGTACTGATATTACGGCCTTGGTGAGCGTGGGTGGGAATCACCCTTCTCTAAATGATTCCTCCATGACCCTGAGCAGGCGTGGAGCTAGTGTCTTAGTGTATGTTTTGTATAGTTCTATGACTAAACCAGCAGGACCGGGGGCCCTGCCCAATGAGCGAAGCGATGGCTTCCGCAATCTTATCAGTGGTGACCGGGGCATCTAATGCTTTGGATGTTTCCCGGTGGAGACTCAGCATCGCTATCCCTTCCAGATAGCGCTCTACCTCCTCCTCGGTGCAGGTGGCTGCATTTGCATACAGTGTCTTGTAGCGCATACATTCTTTGTTAATTGCCTTATTGGATGTGACCAACCCTCCCGTCACCCCTTCTATCACGGTAATGGGTTTCACCCCTCTCTCCCCCTTAATTATATTGGCCAGAAGGTGTCCGGGCAGTCTTCCTCCCCATATCAACGTGCTTGAACAGGTTTTGTCATATATTTTACTTCATGATCAGCCAGTGCCCGGAATTTCAATATGTTATCCTTAATTTACCCGCCAGTAGTGCCTTATTGGCAGTGGTGCCGTACTCATTCTCTGGTCTACGTAGCCCACTTTCTGTCTCTGCAAGCTCCTATTTAGTGGCTTTGAGTGTTCTGGATTTGCCTTAAAGGTTTCCTATACTGTGGCTTAACTTGAGACCGAGTTTTCGTTCTCAAAAAACCCTTCTATTTTCTCATATAGTTCTTCAATCAGTGTGTTGTCTAAAGGAATATACTGTGACATGGTCCACAGCGGGCAGGAGCAGGGTGGATCAGTAAGTTCCAGTGATATCACCACAGGGGAGTGGTCTGAGAATTTTCGAGGCAGGCTATTGCTCCCTCGTAGGTGTGGGGCCAACGTGGATGAAAGTAGCCAATAATCAATCCGTGATACAGCATGGACTGTAGAGTAGTATATGTATTCAGTCGTCCTAGGGTGTTCTTCCCTCCAGACGTCTATAAGATCCAGTTGTACCATTGCTTGTTTAATCATGTTAGCTGCGGCAGTAAGGACATGTTGTGTGGTGGTAGATCTGTCCTTATATAGGTCCAGGATCGTATTAAAGTCCCCTCCCCATATAATGGGAGCCTCTGCCTTCTTTGCCAATAACCCTGATATCTAGCTATAAAATCCCAGATCATCTGTGTTGGGTCCGTATGTGTTTACAAGTATGACCCTCTCACCTGTCATCTCCCCTCTTACTATGAGGTACCGTCTTTCTGGATCCGTTATTGTCTCAACTGCTTGAAAACCTATGGAGTGGTGTACTAAAATGAGTGCCCCCCCTAGCCTGCGAGGAGTAAGTTGTGTAAAACCTTTGTCGGCCCCATTTGGGTACACACCCCTATGCATCGGTCCCAGCGCATGTGTTATTTTTGTCTTGAGTAACAGATTTGCACATAGTACCTCCCACATTCAACAATCCTCCCAACGCTGTCTGCTTTTAACTTCCCATTTGTCTCCTCCCAACTGCAAAATTCTACAAACTCCCTTATTTGTAACCCTGCCTCAACATTCCGTCATGCCCTCCTGCCTCACCATCTACCCCAATTTGGTGATGTTTCCCCAAACCAACTGTAGAATTCTGCCGGTGATCGCTGTGAGCAGTCATTGCTTGCACCGGCTAGTTCCACTGCCTTGTGCCCCGGCTTCAATCAACAATTTAACCTGTCAGAATCAAATATCGTTACCTTGAAAACCTGTGTGAGCTTGATGTTCAGTCTCCCACATCGTTGCAGACAACTTCCACATCAGGGCCGTGATTTTGGTCATTCCCTTGAGTGTGTGGTGGAAGTGGGATCATTGCTTCGAAATAGGCTATGGCCGTTGAAGGCTTTTCAAAGAAATGTTCCCTGCCTCCATGTTGAATAGGCAATTTTGCAGTAAACATAAGGGCATATGGGAGACGTTTTGCCCCAAGTAACTTCTTCACCAGGTCATACGATCGCCTCAGGACCTGTACTCCAGCTGCAAAGTGCAGGTAGATGTGGACGTTACTGGATAAGTGTCCCTTGCTCCCTGGCTAATTTCAGGATGAGGTCTCTGTTTGAGTTGTCACACTATGATCGTGCGCAGAGGGACCCCTGGCCTAGGTGCAAGAGTTCAGTGGGCACACTCAACCAAGAAGTGTGTGGAGAATTTGGTTGGCCTTAACATGGTTGTCGGCAAGCTTTCGACGAACGGCTCCATGGGCCCCTTGCAAGCCGCCACAGGTATGTATGTTGTTTTGCCTTGAGCTCGACTAAGGGTCATCGCATGTACTTTTGTGTGTTCGGACCGTAGTTCATCTATGTCTGGGTCCTGTCATTCCACCGCATCTTCCGCATCACCGATTCTAGTTTCAGACTCATTGTTATAGGCAGTCTCCTTCTCAAGCTTGGACTTCAAAGATCAAATCGTTGCCACAATATTGTCAAGTTTGACATTAATGGACTTGAAGCCACTCTGCATTGCCTGCATCAGTTTGTCTTTGCGATGTTGTTCGAGCTCTCTCCTTGCATCTGGTTCACCCGCGGCAGGGCCACTGGTTGGGCACTGGTAAATTAATCTATCGTGCCTTTCTTCTTTCCAGCTCCTTTGGTCATGATGTCTTACGGGTCTCAGGTTCTATCTATTGCTTTGTGTGTTTTAATACGCTGCCCTGCCAAGTTGCTGAGTGTGATGAGGAGCTGTCCACTACGTTGCTGCTGTAAAGTAATGGGTGTAGCGGTTTAGTGCTTGGTTTGCGATACGCCGATCCCAGCGGTATCCCTCTTTGCCTGTTTAGGTGTGTCTGAGTGCACGGCCTGCTGATGTGCACAAGATAGCATGTGATTAGGATATGTATGTTCCAGGTCATCTCTATTCCTGATGATCTGCAGTGACTAACGGCTGACCAGTTCAGTGTTATTCACTCAGTGGTCGATGTCAATAGGGCCAATCCTGTATCTCCTATCAAGTAGTGGGGGGTGGGGGGGGAATATGTGTCGCTTTAAGCATAGAATAATGGTGGTGGTGAGGCACGTAATGTACCTGCTGTGTGTCCCGGGGTTTATCAGCTTCTTGCAGTCCCAACTGGTGATTATCAAGAAGGTCCGTTATTACCCCCACAGAGGATTGATAACAGGATTTGTATGCCCCAGGGACCGCACCAGTACCAGTAGGCTGTCCAGTTCAGTATGTATCCACTCAATGGCCGGTGTAGATAGGGCAAATCGTGCTTCCCCCCATCAAGTGAGAGGGTTGCGTGCCGCTCCAAACACAGTAAGGTGGCGGTGGTAAGGCACGCAGTGTGATTTCCACTGCATGGCCCAGGTGTATCGCCTTACTTTAGCCCTGGCAGGTGATTATCAGGCAGTCGAAAAGGAGGGGGGCCGCCACAGTTACTGTGTGCTTGGCTGGCTCTCACCGCTGGGAAAGGAGCAGCTGCGGCAGCGAGAGCACCTCACGTGGTGTCTGGCTCACTTGCACCCCTCCCCACTTACTTCAGTTTGGGCAATCAAGCTCCACTGCGGTCTGCAGATGTCCACGGGGTAGCTGAGTCGGGAGTGGTTGCCACCTCTGCCGGAGTCCATTTGGAGCTCCCGCTGCCATGTATCAACGCAGAGCGGATCGTAGTATTTTCGGCTCCTTCTCTTTTAGGCAGCATCGCTGCGGCGTCTGGTTCCTTCCTCACCAGTTCTGGTGGATGTGAATGTCGACATTGTTCAATCCGTGGCTCAGCAGGATCTGTGAGTGGTCTGTTCTCTCTCCCCAGCTTATAGATCAGGACCAGACTTGGACAGGGCTTGTGTCTAGGCATCAGCTCCATCCGTGTGTGGTCACAGTTGCGACATTAACAGGATATTTCTACTTGCAGGATTTTGCCGTGACTGGAACTCTTTTAGACTTCCGTTCCCTCTGGCTGCTCAACAGCGCCCCGTGTTTAAAAATTTTTGTTGGCCAATTTGCTCCATAGGCTCCCCCTTCATTAATGTGGTATAATAGTTGGTTAGCAATGTCATTTTTACCCTTTGTATCAATTCCTTCCTCGTCTTTAAGGAATATTATTTCTTTATTAAATTTAGTTGCCCTAAATTTATATGCGAGGAGGTGAGAAGCCTTGTTACCCTGGGTGCAATAATAATATTCTTTTAAGAGGGCTTGGGAAGTTTTTTCCGCCAAGTGGGCTTCCAATTGGGGCCCATTTTTAGCAGGTCCAGAGGACAAAACGCCTCCTTCCCCTTACGTCTCCCAAATATGACCAACCTTCAATTTTTAACACAACTGTGGCTTAGACAGGTTCAAATGACTTTAAGAATTTGAGTTCTGGTGAGGTATGTTTCTGAACAATTATGAAGACCAAAACCACCTTTTAGCTTATATCAGGTCATAGGTGGAAGTCGTGAGCGGGGCTACCCATTACTTACCAGTCGTATCGTTCTGCCAGTTCTACCCTGGAGGACCCGAGGGACGCATGTGTTCCCCTTTTTCTATCCCCAGATCTACCCACACTAGTCATCTCCCGGGGCAGGGAGCAAAGATCCCAGAGGTCTGCTGGGCCAGTCTGTTAATCCAGGTGAAAAGGGAGCGAAGCATCTTTTGGTGTTATTGACCATTGCTTGCCTTCCAATCAAAGATTGAGAGGGCACAGAACTGAAAATATATATATATATACATAAAAATATTATTCTGCTTCGAACTGAGCCATTCTGTCACACCTCCTGAGAGATTTCCTCTTGTGTGTTGAAGTGGATATTTCCTGAAACATGTTTGTGTCTCTCAGAACAGAAACTCTGTTTGCTGTCTTGCATTCCTCCTAATGTGCTCATTAACTCTGTAGACGGGAACCCAAGTCATAGTTATGTAGAAAATATCATTCCCCTTCTTGGGTTTGGCGGACTTAGCAGTCATCTTCAGTGGTAAGCTATGTGAGAGTGAGTGGGTGCTTATTGCGAAATCTACTTGACTACTGTGTTTGGTTTAAAGCCCTTATGCGCAGCTCTGCACTGTGGGGAAGAATCGGTTTTATTAATATTTCTCTGCACAGGTTCTGTCTAAGCATCGTTTCGGGGCTCATTCGGGTCAGCCCATGGTCTGTATTGACTGCATTTGTTCGGGCGCACCACCACCAGCGCCCAATGGAAGCAGGGGAAGGAAGGGCACCAGCTCACGTGGCACAGTCTTATGCTCTCATGCCACCTGTCACCACCGTAAGAGTTGCTGGTGAGTCGTCCCGGACCTGATGGGACCAGAGGTTCGAGCGATCCCACTCCGCTGAGTTGGCACCGGGATGAGGGCTGGCTGTTCCACTGTCCAAATCTGCTTCAAATCTTCATTCTACCTGAGCTGTGGAGGAGAAATCTCTGGGCTGGGCGGACCAAGTTTGAAATGTTTTACATGGCACCCAGCTAAACCACACAACCCAAGATTTAGGTTTTTAGCTTCAATCCCTTTTATAACCTTCAGTAGATTTGCCAATGTAGATTTGGTCACCGCTGGTCTGCTTTAAAAACCACTAATCCTCGTTTTGGCCTCTGTTCCAGAGCTTGCATTGTCTACACAGGCTTGTTATATTTCCACTTTAATGGTTAAATAATCCAATTTTGTACCATTGGGCTCGAATCCGGCCCTCCTCTCCGACAGCATGCTGGCGAAATCTAAAGATTGTGACGATTCATTGGCTAGAGTGCTGATATTACACTAGTTCCCTTAGCTACGGATTGTTTATTAACTATTTGTTTTGGAAAGTTGAAGCAGATTTGTCACTTATCACTCAAGGCCAACAAGCAATCTCCTCCCCCTGAAACTAGGTTATTCCTGTAGATTCACAAGGCTGTTCCCTCGAATGGAAGAGTCATTGTCGATAGAATTGGTACATAAATGGAATTGTCTCCACTGAGAAGACATGATGTACGTGGGCCTGCAAGACGAAAGTTGACCTATCAATCTGATCTTTGAAATGGGTGGTATCACAGTAATTCCACTGATGGCGCAAGGTTCAAGGAGCTTCCCCAGAACTTCAGCCACACTGCACACCAAAGACTGCAGTAAAAAAAACAAGATTTGTAACACAGGCTGTTGCAGCAGTTAAGAAGTAAGCAGCAGTTGTTTGGTACCAAATCTCCTTGAGGGCCAGCCAGGCAACTCACAGAAACAACGCACCACAAAACATACACATTTGAGAGAGCAGCTCCTGGAAATGGGCCCAACATCACAGGTCTCATGGCACCTAACCTACATTCTTCCCATTGTGTATTTTAATGCATTGCTGGATGCTGCAGTGCTCACAGGAGGCTTCAGAACTCCAGTTTCTCTGATTGGAGCTCATGTCTCGGATGCTTGGCTATTGCACCTCTCTGCCCCTGGCTAACCCTGACATGTACCTCCGCTTCAACATCCCGGCAGGAGCATTGAGCCCCCAAACAGCATATCAATGTATGTTGACGGAAGTGCAGAGATGTGTAGGCCTGCTCTGCATAACTCACTCATGTATGTTGCCAGATCCTAAACTGTTCCAACGATCTATGGTCTTTAGTTTCCACTTAAGGGAGCAACCCTTTCAACCTTGCTCACTTGGCAATCCAATAAGCCGCTGATCCACAGCAGGGGCTTCGCCAGGGTCCCAAGCTTCACCAGATGGCACACACTCAAAATGACGGCTAGGCCAGCAGGGACTGCCAGTGGCTCAGATAAGTCTGTGTAGCCTCTGTACTTAGTGTGGAATAAGACCATGGGGGTTCTGAACACCCCACTATCGGCACTCTAGGCAGCAGCAACTAGGACCAGAAACTGCAACGATGGTGGTGGTAAATTAGCATATCTGCATTACGATACAGCCATTTTCCTGGGTTGCGCCATCGTGCCATTAATATATTTATTCTTTAGGTGTTAATTTGTGGCAAGGGACAGAAGGGTCTCTTGAATGGAAAGCAGGGGGGAGGCGAAGGCAGTGGTACAGGAGCAAAAGCAGTGTGTTTTTGTCATGGATGGTGCTACAAATGTCCTCACTATGAAGGATGGTTCAAGTGTCTTTAATTCACAAATAGGAAAAATTGCAGGATTTTATTCTAGTCTGATTGTGGTCAGGACACACTAATGGGCTTCCTTCTCTCAACCTCTTGTGGGCTCCCTTCACGCTAACCCAAGCATCCCTAAAACCCAGTTTTGGCAACTAGAGATTGGCAATCCCTACTATCTAAGCCTAGGTATTGGCGGGGGCCTAATGGGCAAGGTCTTATCTATGTGGCTCTCTCAAGGGTTCTTACAAGGTTTTCCTAACCAAACCCTCTCCAGGTTTTCTAAGTAGGAATGAGGTTTCCTGACGTTCCAATACGGACACCCTGGTCCTTTCTCTCATTCATTTGCTCCCTTTCCCTTCTCTCCATTATCTTCGCTTCAAACCTACAAACGGTATCACTCTCTCTCTCACAATCGATACCCAATACCTCACTTGCACTCTGCAACAACTCCACCATCATTCCTCCGCCTGGTCTCTCGGTCCACCTCCACTCCTTTCGGCCTCACCAATACAACCCACACTCTCTCTCATTCACTCTCCTTTTATACTGTTCTCTTCCTAGTTCCAACCCTCCTCCTTGGTTCTAAGACTTCCGTGACCATGTGGGCCAGTCTGTGGCTTTTCTTTCCCTGGGGCTGGGATACACAGGTGCAAGACTATTAAAAAAAAAAACTGCTTTGCCTTTTCCTCCTTTTCGTACAGGTGTCTGGCTCCAGTTTCTGCGGCTTCATTGGTGTGTTGTGGGTTTGGCGTTCATACAATTTGCTGCTGTTTTCTTTTCGACTGCATTTGGAGTTGATTTCTTGTAGCGTTGTGTGGGCTGTGTTGTGCACAGGGTATTTCTTTCTTTTTTCTTTTTTTCTTTCTTTCTTTTTTCTTTTTTTCTTTCTTTGTTTCTTTCTTCTTGTGCTTTTTAGCCTGCAATTCCCATACTTGAAGTCATGAAATACAAATGAGAGAACTCTGGCCAGAAAATGTTCTGGGACGCATTATTTGATTTAACATAGGTGGTACTGGTAATCGGTTAAAGCTGCAGACATATGCCATCTAATGGCCCATAATCTGTTAAATTTCAATGTTCCTGTCTCTTGTTTTCAACCCACAAGATTGTGTCTGCCCAATACACAATTGAGATAATATAATTTTTAGGGTTGACAGAGCGCTTGGTGAATTTGTTTTAATCATTGTTTTTACTGATGTTTGAGTGTTCAGAATTTATATCCGAACCGATGTCATAAATTGTCAATCATATCATTTTTGTTCTATTCTAGGCTTGTGTTTACAATTTTATTTTTGATATTTCCATAATGCTGTTTTCAATGGATTGCCTTTCTTCTGCAGATTCCTCATCAGATAGATATTCCTTCCAGTGTCAGCTGCTCGGAAACTTTTTCGACAGAGGTTTAGTGTTCCTCGACTCGGCAGTCGATCCCTCTTGACTCGATGCTGCAGTTGTCGACTCCGACGTGACATGAGTTGTCGTACATTGGTATACGCCCCTGTATCCCAGTTCCTTTTTTCTGCATGCTCAGCAGGCTGCTCATAAGGAACAACTTTCTCTAAAAGAATATTTATTTTCATGCAATATGTCAGCTCCCATGCCGTCTGTCTTTAAGCGATGCACAAAGACTGCAGTTCCAAGATGTCCATTACGGACCCACACTCGGTCTGCATGTGGTGCCTCGGCATGTCATGAGGACTGTGGTTCTTGCCCTGAGATGAACCCGTAATCACTAGAGGAGAGGTCTGCGAAACTAGAGTTAGGTCGGCCCCAGTCAAAATCTCTGATCCGCTTGAGCGTCTTGTTGTTGGAACTTGAGACGGAGGGACCCACTCTGGAAAAGGAGCATAGGCACCATAAGAAGGCCAAAAAGTGTTCACATGCACACAGTCATTCCTCCTCCTCCTCCTCCTCCTCCCATAAAAAGAAACTGCGTGATCGCCGCAGGCATAATTCCGGTTCCTGTAACTAACGCAGTAAGTTGGCTTCAGGGCCCAAATCGAAAGCAGAGTTGGAGGATTTTAAAGATCAAATGCTCTATATTTTCAAGAAAGGGCTGCGACTACGGTTACTCATCGAAGCCGCATGCTCCATCGGCTCCAGTAGAGCCTGGAAACCCCATCCCCGAGGAGACCGTACCAATGCCGGCATCAACGCCATTACTGGCACTGTCAGTTGTGGATCTGTAGATGCCCGACCGATCGTGTACACCTCAGTTTCGATTCAAATTTGGTAGCACTATCGCGTCATTCTTCGAGGACGCCCTCGAGCCGTTGGGTGTCGATCCCACATATTCGGGCTCTGAAGGCAGTGATTTTTTTTCTCAGATTCGGCTGACTTGAGAGCCTTGGCGGAGGTCATTGGAGAGACAAGGGGCCTGGACACTTCCCCTGATGTGAAGACACAGGATGCCCACACTTATGCTCGCGCAGGTGGGCAGTATCGTGCTATAGTGGATAGGGTGGTGGAGGCCCTGAGCTGGGGTACCCCAGATAGGCTTCTGACAGGATATGAACTCACTGATATTTTGGATGAGGGAGCCCCTACGGAAAGAGCCATGCCATTCAATGTGGCTATTGCTGGCCCTATTGCCACGTTGTGGCAGAGGCCTTGTACTACACTGCCTGTGAATTCCGAATTCAAGAAAAAGTATAAGCCGGCAAGGGGGGGTTCCACTGTACCTCTCCTCCCATCCTACGCACAAGGGGTTACTAGTACAAGCAGCCACAGTCAATACTAGACCGTCCACCTCAACTTCCATTCTCCTTATGGACAGAGAAGGTGAGAAATTTGACACCCTGGCAAAGAAAATATTTTTGTCAGGTAGTATGCCCTTAAGGGCTGCCAATGCGTCCTGTGCATTTGTGAAATACAGCTTTGGGCTGTGGAAAGCCAGAGGGGAAGCTTTACAATATATACCCAAAGGAGAGATGCAGGAAGGCTTTCTAAGGTTGGTGGAAGATGGAAAGGAGGTGGCCCGGTAGTCTTTGCAGACAGGCCTGGATGTCTGTGTCTGAAGGTCATTGGGGTCAGCTATGGTCTTGAGGAGGCAGGCCTACCTCCATACTTCAGTTTTCCCGCCAAACGTCCAGAATAAGATGCTGCATGTCGCCTTTGATGGTGAGAATCTGTTTGGGCCAAAGGTGGATGATTCCTTGGCAACATTTAAGGACTCAAAGCTTGCCGCAAAACCACTGGGCCTAGCTGTGCATTAACCAGCAAAACCTGCCTTCAGCTTCGCCTCTTGCGGTAGGTGATACAGGCATTATGTCCCCTTTGGCAGGAAGGCACAGCTCCCGCAGCTCAGGCAAGGACAGAAGCATTTCCCATGCTCTGAGGGGCTTTTAGGGGCCTGCCGGCGGCAGCAGCGGCTGGGATTGCGCAGCCCTCAAAGCTGCTTTGAGGTCTCCACCTCCCCCCACCATGTTTAACCAGTTGTAGGACAGATAGGTGAGCACTGACCCGAATGGCGGAAGATTACCTCTGAGGCCTGGGACCATCAGCTCGTCCTATGGGAGTACTGTCTGCCCTTTCTAAAGAGGCCTCCTGACAGACCACCTCCTCCTTATGCTCAACAACCAGAACAGGAGCTCCAGGAAGAACTGCAAGCCCTGTTTTTGAAGGGTGCTGTGGGAGAGGTGCCTCCCGAGCAAAGAGGATTGGGCTGGTATTCCCAGTATCCGGTACTCAAGAAAGGGGGAGTACTCCGTCCTATCTTGGACCTCAGGGCCTTGAACAAGTTAGTTCCTGAGAAAGTATAAGTTCAAGATGGTAACGTTGAGAGAAATTCTCCATGCTCAGTCTTCAGGACTGGCTGGTGTCAATAAATCTCTAGGACGCAAATTACCACATGCTGATCCACCAAAAGCACAGGAAATTCCTGAGATTTCTCATAGGGGATAAGCACTACCAGTTCAAAGTGCTCCGTTTTGGGTTGACCTCCGTCCTAAGGATTTTCATCAAGCTAATGGCGGTAGACGCGGCTCACCTCAGGAGAATCCAGTGTCCTTGTGTTCCCATACCTGGATGACTGGTTGATCTGAGGGAAGTCGACGGAGCAGGCTTTGGCCCATCTTGAGGACACTCGCTTGCTACTCCACAAGCTGGGCTTTTGCCTGACCTTACAGAAGTCCCACACAACACCAACGCAAAGGCTCCTTCCTCCCCCAAGGAGAGAGTTGTCAGTGTCAGACGATGGTTCAGCTGTTCCAGAACCATGTCACCGGTTTCCTTCCTCTGCCTATTAGGTCTCATGGCCTCCTGCATTTTTCTAGTACCAGAGGCCAGCCTACGAATGTGGTCTCTCTAATGGCCAACAGCAGCGAGAACTTGATGCCGAGGGAACCTTTCAGGCCTCTCTGGTCCCAGGCCAGGTTGGTCATGAATGTGTCTCTGAAAGGTTGGGGCACTCGCCTGCAAGGATTTGCAGGAGCGAAGCCTGTGGTTCACGATGATAACCCCTTTGGCAAATCAACAGGCTGGAGCTGCGAGCTATCGGGTTGTCTCTGAAATCATTTGTGCCCTCTATCAAGGGGAAGCATGTCCTGGGTATGACGGACAATACTGCGGCCATAAGCAGGGAGGTGTGTGTTCCCTTCCCCCTTTGCAGAGAGACAATGCAGTAGTGGTTCTGGTTTTTGGAGTTTTGGAGAACCAGATCTGTCTCGGCAGTACACCTGGCGGGGACATCGAACGGATTGACGGCAGCTCTGTGCAGACAGAGCACAGTCTCACACATGTGGGAAGTGTGCCAGAAAGTAATAGATGATGTCTTCATTCAGAGGGTCCAACAGAAAGTGCAAGCGGTTCTGCTCGATAGAATTTCTGGCGAGAGGCGTAGTGGGGGCTGCATTCCTGGTGAGTGGGTCTTCAACCTCCACTATGCCTTCACTCCGATTCTCGTCATTCCATGGTATCTCAGTCGCAAGGTCGGGTACTCCACCCGAACCCGGAATCCCTCAGCATACCTGTGTGGCTCTTGAGAGGATGAGGTATGGTGACTGGGACCTCTCAGATGAGGTACTGCTGGTTGCATGCAGACCTTCAACAAGACTGTAGTATGCATGCAGGTGGAAGAGATTTGAGGCGTGGTGCAGGGAACGCAAGATTGACCCTCTCTCTCTTGCCCCACCACTGCAGGGAATGGAGTTCGTTCTGACACTATCCTAGGCAGGCCTTCAGGTTACAACAGTCAAAGGATACTTGGCATCTTGGTTTTCAAAAGGTCTGCGGATCAACAGTCTTTCTTTACGATCCCGGTTATGGGCCAATTCCTGAAGGGTCTTGTGAATACGTTTCCGCCTGTTACCTTTGTGGTCTCAGACTAGGACCTTAACTTTATTTTTTTAAAAACCTTTTTATTGCTTTATAAACAACACACCAACTTTACCAACATATTGGACATTCACATGTATGCTTCACATATTTGTTTTCACATGTTTTGCATCACAGTCCTCCCCCTCCAACCCCCTTAACTCGAGCCCCTACTTCAATACCTTAGAGTTTGTTCTTTAGGGTTTATCGCCCTCCTTGTTCTCAAGCATGTCATCTTCGCTATGTTCGGCATGAGAGAGTCCCACCATCGTGTCCACCAGTTGTCTCCACTCTAACAGGGGTCCTACCTCCTCCTCCCCGCCCCTGGTGACAGCTTCATACCATGCCGCCGTCTCCGCCTCTGCCCATTTCAGGACGTCGGCCCAACACACCTCTATTCTGGGTCTTTGGGCTGCTTTCCAGCCCATTGCAATTCTCTGTTTGGCCAAGATGTAAGGTAAGTCTTTCATCTTACTGATGTGCTTCAGGTTGCGCGGACTGACAAAACCCCCCAGCATGCATGCCCATACTGACTCCACCTCCAACTGAATCCCCTTTTGGGCCAGACGTTGTTTAACCTCCATCCAGAATCTGCCCACTTCCGGGCATGGCCAGAACATGTGAATCATCTCGGCATCCACCTCCCCACAACTTGGGCACTTCTGTATCACTGAGCTTCCAAACCTGGCAATTCTACTAGGGGTCATATACGCCCTGTGGGTGATGTATAACTGGATCTGCTGTAGCCTCGCATTCTGGGACACCTTCTTATACCTCTGGGCCCTCTCCCATTGTCCGTTTAGCAAGGGTTCTCCCACCTCCTCCTCCCAGTCCCGCCTCAGTTGGAGCAACTCCTTGCCCTCCTTGGTCATCAATAATTCGTAAATTCGGGATATTTCGTGCCCGCCCTCCGAAATATCGTACATTGTCTCAATGACTGTATTGGGTTGTTCCGCTAGTACCACCTCAGGCCACCTTTCTCACAGTCGCTTAATACTTTTTGTATATGTAATGTATTGTCCCTTGTGTACCCCGGTGTCCTCCATTATCTTCTGGAAGTCTAGTACCTTCCCCTCTTGCCATATGTCCCCAAGGGTCACAAGGCCCATCGGTTCCGACTGGGACCTTAACTTAGTTCTCACTTTCCTCATGGTGGCTCCCTTTGAGCCTTTGCATTCTTGCGCCATTCGCTTGCTTACTCTTTTATTGCTGGCCGTTACGTCAGCCAGACGGATCAGTGAGCTGCAGGCCCTATCGTGCAAGCCACCATATCTCCACTTTTTCAGGGAGAAGGTTTCTCTTAAGGTTCGACTGGGATTTTTACCCAAAGTTGTATCTGAGTTCCATCTGTCCCAGGCTATCGACCTGCCTGTTTTCCCCCGCCTTCTCATCCCTCTAAGTTGGAGAAGCAGTTCCATAGGCTAGACCTGAAAAGGGCTCTCTGCTTTTATGTTGCGAGAACAGCAGAGTTTAGGAAAACGGACCAACTGTTCATAACCTTCTCATTGGCAAGGAAAGTTTTGGCTTTCTGCAAGCAATCCATCTCTAGGTGGATCACACTTTGCATTTCTGAATGTAACCTCAATACAGGAAAAGAATTACCTCTGGGCATCGGAGCCCTATTCGCTAGTGGTGCGGCAGCCTCTTCAGCTCTACAGGGGGGGGTTGCCAGTGAGAGACATCTGCCGAGCGGCGACTTGGTCCTCACTGCATACCTTCACCAAGAATTACTGCTTAGATGTGGCCTGCGGAGCTGATGCTTGCTTTGGGAGAGCGGTTTTGCAGGGATTCCTAGTATAAGGACTTTCATTCTGCCTCCTTGATATATACTGCTTGGGATTTCTGAGGAGGAATTTGCTGGAGAAAGGCACTCCATTGAAGGAGAAATTACTTACCGGTAATTTTCTTTCTATCAATTCTTCTCCCGCAGATTCCTCCTCACCCTCCCATCCAACACTGCTATGAAAGTGCCTGTAGTTTGATGAATGCCTTCTTTACTTTAAGAAGGAGACAAGCTCCCTTATGAAGAACTTCTTATAATTAATTGTATTTTGACATTTCTTATGCTTCCTTTCTTCACCTAAAAAAAAATAAAAGTAAAAGAAACCCTCATTTGGTTAATCTGTTTTAGTGAAAGGAGTCTTGCTCTTTCATGTGAATTTTATTCAATTCCAGACTTGTGTTGAAAATATTTTTTATAACATTTTGCTAATGCTGATTTCCATTTGTTCAATATATTGAAATTATGAACGGAGATACTCTACAAAATGTTTTTAATAATAAGAGACCTCAACACGTGTTTCACCACCCGGTATAGTGGCTCATCAGGAGGATTTTAAAAATTAATTTTGACATGGTGCTTAATTCACATGCTATTCCAAGTTTTCTTCATTAAAGTGTAATCTCTCACTGTATTGAAATCGTTATCTGCATGTGATAGTCCAGATGACAGCGGATTGAGAAACACTGTTCTGCATGAACTGTTCAAAACCCCCGCCCAACCCCGATCTGCCACAAACTAATTAAATGTGTAATTTTTGTACATAAACCAACTCCTCACTTCTTCAGAACTGATGTATTCCTTGCTTAAGGTAAAGGAGTAGAAGGGCTGGTTAATCACTTTGGTTTTATCTGTTCAGGTAAGGTCAAACCTGCTGTGTTCACAATGACTGAGTCTTAGTTTTGTTCTGGAGTCTGTTTGATTCCGAGAGAAAACCTGCCCCTATTGGGCCAATAGCTTAACATGGAGTAGCTGAGTGTTAGGAATATTGAATTGTAAGGTCTAATTTCAACAAAGGTTGCATCCCTAAACCAATGTAGTGTTTGAAGAGGGGGTGACAGATGAAAGTTGGATTTTGCCTTTGTGTGTAATGGGTGAGAGGGTGGGATGGGTGGAAGGCTGCACCATTGGTAATAATTGTATGTGAATTCTTTAGCTATCTTGGGGGATGAATAGGGGGAGGACACTCAAGTTGTTAACTTGGATGCTGATGGAAAGCAGGAATGACAGTCTGGCTGGTTATAGAATTCTTTTTTCCATCAGATACCGCTTAGAGGGTGAGTGATCACCAGTGAGGGTGCTTTGTATTTTGTTGATTAAGAGGAGGGATAAAGGTTCCACTTCTCGCATTGTGTGTATGGGGATTATCACATAGAGAAGCATCACACTAAAACCAAAGATGAATTAAGTATAACAAGTTTTATTCTGAAGCCAATAGCACAGAGTAAGAGTGGGAAGACAAAATGATTCAACCTCAACAGAATGGGCATACTTAGCACTGTTAAATATTGGTATCAACTAAAGAATCTCCATTAAACACAAGTTTGTTGATGCTGCGAAAATCATTGACCCATCGCTAGTTTCAGTGAGCTAGGTCTCCCCTCTTGCTCAAGCGGTCTTAGAATATTATGGTATCCCAGGCATGAAGTTCCCTGTCCTCTTATATCTTTCTCGCAACTCTGTGTGAGGCCAACTACTACTGAATCTACGAGTAGAGCAGAAAAACAAAATGGAGTGTTTTACATCAGGGGAGTGTCAGGGGGGCTGAACTTAACTTTAGTGAAGGGGCCTATTGTAAAAGCACACAAGACCAATGTCCAGTCCATAAAACTAAATTGCAAGCTTCTGGTGCTTTCACACACATGAAAGTATCCTTCAGGTCACTTAAATTATCAAATAGTTTTAAGTGCCCCAGCACACTTCTTTGTCTAGGCCTAGTGAATCCTAGCATGACATAGGGCCTCATTATACGTTGTCCGGTACACCGTAAAAAGTGCCAGTAATAATGTTTGCCCGCACTATTACCAGACAGGCCAACTACAACTTTACCAGTAGGGATGGAGGATTTGCCTCCAGCTCAGAGTGCAAGGTAAATCTGACCCCTACCGGCATAAAACTGCCATTACCACCGGCACGGTAATACCATTGCCAGTAATACTGGAAAAAACCCCCCATGGAGTCCTATGGAATGGGGATTTACCATTTTAAACTAGCACTGGTAATCTGCTAGTAATACAGGCTGACAAGTGCTGATACCGGCAGGGTACTGGCAAACTTGTAATGAGGACGATAGTCTTCAAAGATATGTCCTTGAACTCCTGTCGGGTCAAGCCCTCCACCATTATCCTTCTTGCACTAAGAAGGCATGATCTGTAGATTCGCCTCTTGCTCTAGGGGTTATTCTGGTTAGAGATTTTGACGCCCACCTAGGCATTTGTAAGATTGCTGTAATTATGACCCACAGCCAAAGGTATCTCCTACACTGTGAACTTCCTTCAGTATCTATACTAGAGACCCCAGCTGGGTATTCTTCAGCTTTTGCTCTCAAGGTCTGGTTTCCTAGCCTTTGGGTCCAGGGTCGTAGCAGTTTCTAGTGTCGTCTTCCATTTCAGCCTGACGTTTTCTACTTTGAGGTTCACTTGGCCTAGGTGTCTCCTTCTCTGGATCTTCCTTGCCTTGCTACATTACCTTGTTGGTCTGGGTGATTTAGGTTTGGTCTTTCTAGCTTTTTTCCTTCTCCCACCTACCTCAGTTCATATAGGCTGTATTAGTGATTGCTTCAATGAGTTCTCTGGTTGCTGACCCATGTTGACCCATTAGTTTCTTCGTTCATGATAGGTTACTTACTAATGGTTCCACTTCCTCCACAGATGATAGCCACTTTGTTTAACTTCATCTCATGTGTGGTCCTTGTTTAAATGCTTGGATTTCGCCTTTGCCCCAACTCCTGCGGTCCTAGGTCTTAAAAGACCTATCTGCCATGTTGAGATCAGGTAGCAGAGTTATGGCACCCGGCCATCCCAGCGTTTGGGCTTCCCAGTCCACAGTTATGTTGGTTCTCTCTTTGTCAATGTCCTTGCCGGGCACAGACTCTGCTGTATGTACTCCTATGCGCCGTCCCCTTTCCTCCATACTGCATGGTCGTCCCTGTATAGGGACGGGACCAGAACCATTTTGACTTGAAAAAGACTTTTCCCCTTTAAATTTAGCATGCATGGGCAAGGCCGCAGGCATGTCCATGCTCTGCTAGCCCCACCCACTGGCCCCTCACCTGAGTCATCTTTTCCGCACGGATGGTTTCGGACCAACCCTGTGCAAGCACGTGAAATTTTAACGGTGTTGCTGTTTTTTCCTGATCTTTTCTTCACCTTTTCACCGGCCTCTGCGTCTCACTCCCTGGCGTATTTTGGCCGCAAATGGTTTTTATTAGGTGTGCCTCCTGTCAGGGATCCTTCTCAGCGTCGGACCCCCATTTGCTCTGTTTAGTGTGTGTAGGGCCTGATCACTGGTGGGATTCCTGTGCAGCATGTGATGCGCTTACTCCCAGAGCACCTCAAGAACTTCGCTCGACGAAAGACCAGGAATGTCAGACAGGTAAATCCTCATTCTTTTGCAGTACCTCAGTGGACTCCTTCCACTGAGAGGGGGTCCTAGAGATCTTCATACCGACGCTCGACCGGAGGCCTCTCAGGGTACTGGTACACATACCGAGGGATCTTTGGATCCTACCAGGTCGGTTGTTGAGGGACTGGCTCGTCCTATTACCGGCCATCGGTCCGAGAAACATAAACGCTCTTGTACCGGGTGTTAGGGAGAATTCTCTTATAAGGCTAATTTCCCAAACCTAGTGAGTCCCCCAGCAGCTTTGCTGGATTTTTGGGGTTTGTTTTTTTTTCTCCTGCTAAGAGTGAGACTCTCTTACTCCCACTCTTAGGCGTGATTTGAGGTATGTCTTTTTGACTTTATGTGCATATGGGCTATTTGGTTTCTATTTACTCCATAGGGTATCATCTGTTTTTCTGTATGTGTGGTACACAGCACCCTCAGTGCAGTACCACAGGGGTGTCACAGTGACCCCCAAACATAGACTCCATACCCTGGGACTGACTACTGTCTCCCAGGGCATGTAAAGTCACCATTGGCTTTACTAGTCCAAAATTGTGAACAGAACAGTACAAACCATCATATTGTGGAAGTACTGGTAAGGGGGAATTCGATTGCACCTGGGTCTGTATTCAAGGGGGCACTGTCCCGTCCCCCCCTTGTCGAGTTTCTGGCTGGTGGCAGTGGTTACCACGCAAAATATTCCACCGGAATATTTTCTGTGGGATTTTCCCATTGATTTTAAACGCACCACTTTGTGGTGCAATGTTAAAGATGCCAATGTTAAATATTAAATATTTAATATTTAATATTAAATCACCGGTTGGGTCTGTTTGCCAGAACTCGATTCTAAAATGGCATTTGTGTCACTCTGTAACTCTGACCAAGTTTGAGCCCTTTGTTCCACTTTTTGGCGGGCTTCTCCACAGAAGCCCTCCAAATGGTGCCACTCTGTCTGGGTTCCACGGGAGGGGTGGAGGGGGGAATTGGCACCCTGGACTGCGTTGCCTTAGCAACGCAAGTCGCACTCTACTCTGATTGGCCCAGTGGTGAGCCGCCCGGCTCACCACTTAGCATGTGTGATTGACAGCTAGGCTGATGAATGGGGGTTTTTCTGCATAAAAGCAGGGCCTTTGGGACTGGAACTTCAGAAATCGCCACAGGACCTAAGAATCTGAAGAGGGAAGAAGCTGAGCCATCTGCAACGACGGCACCACCGGTGAAGCCCTACTGCAACTACCTCACCACTTTCCCGACGACAAGAGAAGATCTTCTGCTGGACGAGTCTTCTTCCCCTGAGCTGGTGGGATCAACCAGTTCGTCCTTTTCGCCTTCCGAAGACCTCTCTTGGTCGAATCGCCAGTGCCAAGCACCCCAGTAGCCGGATAGCCAAGCTCACCACTTTTGACCGCGAATAAGTGTGTAGATTAGGATGAGTATGAGGACCAGATGAGTGTATGGAGCGCATGAGTTTGTGGAGCAGATGAGTGTGTGGAGCGGATGTGCGTACAGAACGGATGAGCGTACAGAGTGGATGAGTGAAATGCCTGATCTCGAACGCCTGAAACGAATAAAAGTGCATAGAACGGACTTGATCGCATAGAATTGCGTAACGTACGCAATATGCCTTGGAATGCAGGGAACATTTGAAAGAGCATATATCCCATCATACCACACCCCACGCTTACTCTCTTCTTTACACCACCACTCAACTAGAACACAGAGATACTATGACACCATTCGGTATAACTGTTCTCATATCAACATCTCCCGCTCACTCCCCATCACTCTATGTAAACACTGCTGGTTACACATCCCCCAGCCAGTTTTCTCCTCAGGCCTAACGCAGCCACACTCGGTCTGGATAAATCCTGCCAGAGCGAACACATACTCCTGATCTCTCAAACACCACACCTACCGCTATGAAGCAGCTACTACACGAATTCTGCACCAGCTGCACACATACCTGGTGCGCACACGCACCTTTGGACTCTCGACTGACCCGAACTTCGGTTCCCAAGGGCGTTCAACCTACCAGCGCCTTCAGACCATACCAATGGTATATAAGGCGCTATATAAATTCAAAATAACATAACATAACATAAAAGGACTGCACCTTTTAATCGGGAACTCCGCGGCTGGTTTCATCCCTGTGCAGTGCAACGACTCCACATTCCCTCCTCGACGAGATCTTCTCTTCCCCTGGTCGGAACCACGAACTTCAACCACTGCCAGGAACAATGCCCCCGCTGGAGCTTCCTTTCTCGTTAAGGTACTGTGTCCTGCCTGGCCTCCCTTTCTACAGATTGCTAAAGGTGACCCTTAAATCCTTGGCTTCTAAACTGGGTTGGCTCCAGGCCTTCTAACTATATCTTTTGAATCACCCCAACCTCTCTTGAACACTCTGCAAAGACTTTCAGTGCACTTTTAACCGTGTGATCCTGGGCACATTTAGCTTTGCTCCATTTAAAGTGGGACTGGCCTATGAACTTTGGCTCTACAGTATAACCTGCCTTTCTCCCCTTGCTCTGAACTCTTAAGTGTTGGGAACTGTTTTATTCTTATGCTCTGCCTTTTTCTCACCCTTTAACTACATTATCAGAGTGCCATCTTGGTTAAGCGCTCACATCTGTTCTAACGAATAGTAGTGTTTTAACCCTGACTTGTCTGATAACTATTAAGGGAGGTGTGTATACTTTACCGGACTGCGTTTTAACTTGCTTTTGATTGAGAGTGCTAGTAAATGTCATAAAGTGTGTTTTAAATAAATAATTATATACTTTTTATACAAAGCTCTGGTCAGCGTTTGTTTGCTCCACTGTGTTTTGGCCCTATTATGTATACTCTGCATACTGCCCTACTCTTCTTGAGAGAAGTCTGACTGCTCAGCCACAGCTACCAGGTAAATCTGGGTGGTGCAGACTGCTACCAATTGAGTTTACTTCTTACTCCTGTAGTCTTAATCTTTTTGCAGTGTTCCCCAAGGGAACTGCACAGGATTCTGCCTAACACCGGGCCTAGGCCTTGTTAGGCAGAATCCCCTGCAGTACCCTTAGGGAACACTACAGACAATTAAGTCCACAAGTTGCAGTACAATTTCACCTTTGGTACAAGCCTATATTACACAGTTATAGTGGTAGCAGTAGCAGAGCAGCCAGGCTTATCTCAAGAGCAAATGAGTAGTAATAGGAATTACACAAAGGACTGCAATTACTGTGACCCAAACAACAAGGTTTCTGGTTAAAAAATATAAGTACATTTATTTTTAAACCATCTGTTCACAAAACACTTCACTTATATTAAACAAAACCACAATCTACAATATACCACACACAACCAATTCCTTTGGTTCAGGTCAATTCAAGGTAAGTACATTAGGATTTGACAGATCGGTGTTGTGAAACAAAAGATGTTACCCGGGATTGAGCAGCGCTCACTTTTTGACAGTAACGACAGTTTGGTCTTACGAAAGAAAAGCGTACCTGCGGGGAGAATTGTAACAGTAGCCAAAACACATTTAGCACATTGAATAAAAACCAAGGCAAAGGGGATAAAAATCATAGGCAATACTTTTGTCAAGGCACATGAATCCCGGGACGTATTCTAAGAGACAGATAAAGTCAATAGGCCTGCGCCAGTGTCAAATGGAGCAGGGCTCTGTTGCCGAGGATCACACGATTAGAACAGTTCGAAATTAACGTTGCCAGGAGTACTTGGATATTGTCAAAGGGAGGCAAAAGTTATAAGAGGGAAGGAAGAAAGGACAAGTCTTCGGTAAGGAAAAGGGTTCACCCCGATTCCTCAAGGTCGGACGTAGAGAACGACCAAATGGACACAGCACCTTATTCGAATGAAGAAATCTGGTGCCACACGGCAGTTGTTCCTGGTAGTTCCTGCAGACTCAAGGTTCTTGAAGCTTCAGTCGTGGGGACAAGGACGACGACGTCTGGAGCGATCTGCACTACCCAGGGATGAGGCCAGCAGCAGCAAAGCAATGGTGAATAAAACGTGGGCTCCTTTAAAACAGGAGAGGGCTCTTCGGATGGCTATCCGGACCACTACAGCTTCGTCGAGCGATTTCGACCCAGGAGAGGATTCTCTGGCTGTAGAAAGGTGAGCTGGTTGATCCCACCAGGCTCAAGGGAAGAAGACTCCGGACTGGATCTTCTCTGTCGTTGAAGGGTAGATAGCTCAGGACTGCAGCAGGACTCGGGAGTTGCAGCAGCCGTCTTCTTCTCCGCTTCTCTTCGGTTCTTGTAGTTCCAGTGGCGGCTCTGACTTCCAGCCCAAGAGTCCTGCCTATTATGCCAAAATCCCCATTCACACAGCCTGGCTGTCAATCACACAGCAGGGGGGTTGTCCAGCCCGGACAACCACCTCAGCCAATGGACACAAAGTGCGACTTGGGTTTCGAAGGAGACCCTGTGCAGGGGGTTACTAAACCCCTCCCTCACATATAGCCCACCTAGACAGCCAGACGCCAAAGGAGGGCTTCTTCGTAGAAGCCCGCCAAAGGAAGACTAACAAAGAAGGCAAACCTGGTTTGCCGCGCAAAGTAAAACACAAGAAGGATATTAACACATAGAAATGGCAACTAAACCCGACTGGAGCCAAACTAAAAAGTATTTGGTCAAGCGGGTTTATGTTTGAGGCTAATACAATAGCCTAAAACAGTACCACGTTTATATAGTATAATCGCAGTCGAAAAGTTAGGGTAGATACCACTGCCTCCAGCCAAGGGAGCGAAACAAGGCTCCAGGAGGTACAGACAAAAAGGGATCAGTGTTAACCCTTTCCAGTACTCCATGTAAGATGGGGTGTACTGGGTCTGTAGGTTAAATGACTACATAAGGTAAATGGCAACTTTACCTGTTTCTGGGGGACAGTAGTCAGCCCCAGAAAAATGGAGTCAATGGGAAGTCTTAGAGACAACCCTGTGTTACTGCACTGAACGTGCTGTGTAACACACACAAGAAGTTGGGCTCCTGGAGTGGTGTGGCTCCCGAGCCCAAGATCACACAAAAAGTAGAAATACATATGGCAAAACACATGTAAGAGTGGAAAAAGGTTCATACTCTTACCAGGTGGAAAAAATAAACACCAGAAATCCAGCAAAGCTGCTGAGGGACTCAATAGGTAAGGGAAATTAGCCATAAATGAGAATTCTCCCAAACAGGCCTGGGGTGGGCACCTAAACACAATCGGACTTCTGGGCAAAAGCCTGAGGGCGTAAAGCTCCTGGTGGTTCCTCAGAGGTCTGCATCAGCACTGAGTCACATCTCAAGAGCCTACAAAGGACTAAAGCTCAGGGCCCTGCACTGAGCACACAGCCTCCATGTATTCCCCTTCAAAGCTTCCACACCAATGGCAACTAGCCGTTCAAGGGCACATACTGCCAAAATGCGATGTTTACATTGTCCCTCCATTTGCAGGGAACCGTGTATTGGGCCTAAGTGCTTGGCTAATCCCCCACTTGTATTATCTGAATAGCAAGCCTTTCCTGTAGTTTCTTCCACTGGGAATAATGCTGGACATTTTTATCTCCTTAACCAGGAGACATATTTCACCTTCGATTACATGAGTGATTTTCCCTGAACTAGGTAGCTGAGGACTGGAGTGTCCACCAGGTACCCCCTCCAAAGTCGCATCACTTATAGCTGGTGGCATTCTGTGGATCCAAGAGTTCCTCACTCTCCCCCTCAATGGGCGCTGTACAGGTGACTTTGTCCCACAATGTTAAATCGCCACTTGTCTCTGCTTGACCTTTTGTATGGGAAAGGGGTTTTCCTTCCCTTGTCCACCCTCAGCCACACTGACATGATTGTTTACACCCTCTTCCCACTTGCTGTTTGTCAGTGATGGGGCAGTCAGAGGAGTATGTGATTAATAGTCCCATAGCTGTTACTGAAACCTTCTTAAGTCTCAAAAAAAAGTTCACCTTAATGCTGAACCTTCCTTTAATGAATCAGCTGTATCATTTTCAAAAGTCAATTTGACCAAGTATTCAAAACGCGTGTGCATTATAGGGGGAGTTCATTGCTGAATTTGGAATTGTGTTATACACCACTTTGTGTTATCTAGTACACTGTCACTCCTCCTTTGTTGCCTTTTTTAAATTGCATTTCTTGTCCCTCTGACACATGAGTCACTTGATTAGGAGTATACTTATTTTTTTGTGATGTCACTTAAGCGAAGCTTCTTTAGAAGAAGGTTAATTTTCATCTTGCATTCACAAAAATTAAATGAAGGAAATAAGCAAGTCAAATGGTAAGTAGCAAATGCACAGGGATGTCCATGAATTCATCAAATGGGAAATGTTTGAGTGAGAAAACAAACCGAAAGTTATTTGAACAAAAATGACAGTTTTTTTTTTTCTCCCGCAGACATTTCTGGTCACCCGCCCCCCACACCCCTTACTTACGTTTTGGCGGCCCACTTCGCTGTGTGCCGCCGACTCCTCCATCGCTCTGCAACGCCGATTCCCTTCATGTACGTTCATGGGAACCGGCTCCGCAAGGTCTTTTTTTTTATTTCTTTTTTTACCTTTATTGTGCAGGCAGTGGGGGACACACCTGCAACCCCTGCTACTTTGTTTTTGTATGTTTTTATTTATTTGTATTGTTTTTACATTGACAGACATCGGCTTCTGTTACTATAAATCAATGGACAATTAACATGACCAGTCTGCCTAGCAGCTTCTCCCTTCCCCCCCATCCCCTCCCTCCAACTAACAATGAACGTGTGCACAGTTCATACTTCTGAATAATTGGGTGCTAGACATTTCCGCTTGCCTGTGGATCCGTACTGCCTTGTTCTATGTGTGTCTGTCCCATTTCCTCCATAGGGGTCTAGGCTTGTGTGTGTCATGGTCATGAAGTCAGAGGCACAGGCATGCAGGGGTCGCATACACAGGAGACCTGGGTGGACACTGTCTGGCGCTTTTGGCGCCAGGCTCATGAACAAAAGTAAACAAGAACATCCATTTAACACCAAAAAGCTTTTATTATGGACATAGCACTTCAGATGCATTAACCTTGAACGTTCCATCCATTAAGCAGGATGCATTTACCTTGAACATTCCATCCATTAAGCAGCCCCAAGTGTATTCTTGGGTGTGGTTGCTATGGATTGCCTTCGCACATGCTCACTCTCTAGGAGTGGCAGGGTGTGACTGGTAAGCGGGCCCTAATGGGCGTGCCCATGATCTCAGCTATATAAGCTGCCCCGATCGTCAAGACAGACGCTTTGCGTTATTCTGCACTTGCAAGCAGCGTAACGCTCACCGTCGCCTGACGTCAGACTTACCTTTGAAGATCCTGCTTCCTGAACATCCTGCTTCCTGCCAGCATACTTACCAACTGGGGGAAGCTGTTCTTACCTGTACATCTCTTCGGCGAACCAGTATTCATCTTTACACTTTATGGAGCGCCAAATTCTTCATCTTGGCACCACAGCATGACACGCTCCATCGTCGACAGCAACGCCTGCAAGGAAAAAACAGAAGACAAGGTTAGACATCGAAAAAAGTCAGTTTAAGGTTGCGCTTTGCCATACTTCGCGCTTTTCCTTAAACCATCACCTACCTGCTGTCGAACACTGCGGTAGCATCCATCTTCCATCCGGCCGCGTCTCACGTCTCACAGCTGCATTGAGGCCGCGTTTCCATCTAAGGGAAGAAAACAGAAGAGGGACATTATTGCAGGCATAAATGGGAGCAACATATAAAGACATTAAACGGAACGAACAGCATCACAAGAGCTCAAGAAAGACTTACCAATCATAAGGAGAAGCATAGACGCAGCTGGACTGGACTAATCCTTATCAGAGATCAGTGAAGGAACTAGCTCCCATTCATCGCGCCCCTGCCAGAAGTAGCAGGACGGAGAGCTTATCTTCCATAATTCACAGGTGAGCTTTATGGGCCGGCATATGCTCACAGAAACCGTACTTTGGAGTGAAGGTTTCGAGAGGTACAACAATCGTAGATTGGCGTGCTCACACACTGTTAACTCCACACAGGAGCAGTATCACCACGTACCACCGCTCACAGCTTTTCTACTGAGGGAGAGGCCTGAAGGGGGTGATTCAAGTTCAGGGAGGGCTGCAACCGTGCCCCAACGCCTCCTCCGCAGAGTCCAGGTGAGCGCAACAGTGTGGTAGCAAACACCTCTTGTGGTAACTCTCCAGGATTCAATGTCTGTGCCTCCCTCCCCTTGACCATAACAGACCGCCTCTTGCCAGACAGCGGTCTCTGCCGTAGTACACCTCTGCAGATCCCTCCACCATAGTCCCACGTCCGGACCTTTTTGTGCTCTACACCTCATTGCTAGCCTGTGCTTTGCCAACACATAAGCCAAGTCCTTCAGTTTACAGATGTGCCTTGTTCCTTTCGGGCGTGGAAATATCCCTAGCAGACAAGCGCTGGGTTATTATAACTTTTAGGCTATAGCAGGCTATAGGCAGGCCCAGAACATATGTAGCATATCCGCGTTCTCCACTCTGAATTTGGGTCAGCATTGTATGTGTATGAGTGATTGAATTTCAACATTTTTGGGGGCCTCAGATGTGCCCTATGAGTAATATACAGCTGTAGAAGTTGCAGATTTGCATTTCTCGACACTAGTTTGTGGTATGAAATCGCCTGATGCCATTCCCTTTCTGTAAACTGTTCTTGCCGGTCTCTTCCCCACATTTGGTGGGCGTGTAGTGTTGTCCGCCTGCTTGTCTAGGAAGAGTTTGTATAACCTAGATACTGCATGGCCTCCTTCTGATATATCATACAGCGTTTCGTCTACTTCTTTTGCCTCCATCCTCCATTCAATTGTAGGCCATCTCTGCTTAAGTTCCCAAGCAACATGGCATGCATAATATACTAACCCGGTTTCCGCAATGAGGGTCTGGAAGTCTGCTACCTTCCCTTCTAGAAGCAAATCCCCTACCATTGCTATGCCCTTGGGCTCCCAGTGCTTCCTAATGATTGTTCTACCTTGCTTGTTGTTCGCTGTCAGTGTAGCCAGCGAGATCTGAGGTGAGTAAGCTGTCGTAGTCCCTATCAGTTTGCAGGTCCTGTGCCATAAGCTCCTCTCCAGTGCCAGCAGATGTGGGGGGTGTTGCAAGTGTGATGTGTACCCATATCACTTCTTTCAGGAACAATGGGCTGCAGGTGGGCTGTAGTAGAGCAGTGTCCTGAGTTGGTTCATCGGACAGCCATCCCGTGATCAATTGCATTTGGCTTGCTATAAAGTATAATTCGAAATGAGGAACTCTGATGCCCCCCCTATTCATACAGTATTTGGAGTTTCTTCAGCACTAGCCTACTTCTTCAGTTGTGCCATAAGAACCTCCTGCATGTTGTGTCTAGCTTTGCGAAGAAGCTTTTGGGGATGTTGTGTGGGACCGCTAGCAGGAACAGGCACGACTTCTGTCTGCTGATCGTGATGCCTGAGAGTTCGGCAAATCTCTCTAGGACGTCTAGTATGTATTGTAAGTTAGTTTCTGGATGTGTATATATAATAACATGTCATCCACGTATAGGGACAAAAGATGCCATTGCCCATGTATGTTTATGCCTGCTTCCTTATATTCGTTGTAAAGGTATATTTCGATTGGTTCAAGGCCCAGGGTGAACAGCCTAGGGGACAGTGGGAATCCTTGCCTAGTGCCTTTCTCTAGTGTCAGTTGTTCTGATCATTGGTTGCCTTGTTTCACTCTGGCTGCCGGGCTACTGTACAGTAACTGTACCCATCTGATATACGTGAGCCCTATGCCAAATCGCTGTAGTGTGGCTAACAGCCATGGCCACCTGACTGAATCGAGCAACTGCATCTAGCGAGGCCACTGCATAGTGGTCTGTACTGGCGTTTGTGCAATCTATGATGTGATGTAATCTACGTAAATTCCATGTTGTAGTCCTCCCTGGCTCATATCCTGTCTGGTCTGGGTGTATTGGTTCTGTTATTACCTTTTTAAGACTGTTCACTAGTAGGGCAGTACGTATTTTCCCAACTTGATTTTACAGTGATAGTGGCCTGTACAAGCTGCACTCCGTGCCGGGTTTATTCTGCTCGAGTAGTGGAATTATGATGGATTCCCTCAGTGACAACAGGAGAGCGCCTCTCTCATATTCTTTGTTTAGCAGATCTCGTAGTGAGGGTGTTACTTCGCTCACATACTCTTTATAAACTCGCTCGACAGCCCGTCCGTGCCTGTAGTTTTGCCGGATGGCATTTCCCTGATCATGGCTGATCATTTTTCTAAGGTAATGGGGGTGTCAACCAGTGCTGCTGCTGTGGTATCTAACCTTGGGAGTTCAGTTTGGGCAAGGGCTTCCTCTATCTCTGGGGCGTGTACCACTGATGTGTCTATGTATAAGGCTTTATAGTATTTGAAGAAGGTCATGCTTAGATCTGCTTGTGTGGTGCATAGATCGTCGTCTTTGTTCATGATTGACTGAATCATCTTTTTTATAGAGCCAGGTTAATAGCCTTCCTAGTTTATCCCCCTCGGCGTGTTTTTCTCCATATATTTTGCATAACTTAGTGTGCCCAGCCTGTCCCAATGTTTAAGGCATTCTTGTCATAGTCTGATCCTGTCAGGGGTACGGTCAATAGAGGCTCCTGTTCTACTTTCTATGTCTTCTAGAGCTTTCTCAGCCTTCGATAGTTCTTCTGATATCCTTGCTTCTATCCCCCCTGCTTTTGTCTATGGCCTCCCCCTGACCACTATTTTGAAGGCTTCCCACAATACCCCTGTGGATGCCACGCTTGCGGAGTTATTTGCAAAGTAACCATTGATCCTCTCCCTAAAATGACCTCTGAACGCTGCGTCTTTTAGGGATTCCCCTCTCATCCTCCAGACCGGGATACATACTCTTCGGGGGGACAGCTTGCCATGCGACTAGAAGCGGGTGTGATCCGACAGCAGGCAGGCTTTAAAGTTTGCCTCTGTGAATTCCCCAAATGTCTCTATGCCTGTGAAAAAGTAATCTATCCTGGTGTGTAAATCCTGTAGGGGGTATAGTGTGAATATCCTCTGTCATGTGGGTGTATCTCCCTCCATGTGTCAACTAGGTTGAAAGCTCTCATCAATGCATTTAGTGCTTTGGCTGGGGGGCGGGTGTGTACATTTGTTCTCAGACATATCTAGTAGGGTGTCGCAAGTGCAGTTGAAGTCTCCTCCCCATATGATGATGCTGTTTCTGACTGTGCCCACTCTGGTGTACAGTGAACAGAAGAAAGTTGAGGTGTCTTGGTTTGGGGCATAGTTGTTGATGATACATACTTCCTTGTTCTCTAAGAACCCCTGATTGAGACCATCCTGCCCTCATCTTGATCGTTTTAAGCACCCGGAAAGGCACTGTGGACGCCATCCAAATTAGAACCCCTCCTCGCATACGCAGAACAAGGTGAGCCTAATGTAGTGCTGCTCCATTTCCTGGCTAACACTGCTTGTTTCTCTTGGGTGAGATGGGTTTCCTGCAGGAGTGCGAAGTCCACTTTGTTCCTTTGGAAGTATGTAATTACCCTATTTCTTTTATATAGTTATTTAGCCCCCAGAGCTATTTTCGGCATGCTCAGGCATCCCTGCTTCTAACTCCGGCACCATCTAGTCCAGTTCTCCAGTGACGTTGTGTAGCGGGTGAATACGTAACTGCTAGTATCACAAAAGTGAAATGTCTGTGGGTGGAAGACACACTTCTTTGTCTTCTGCTCCCTGGTGGTGTTCCTGATTCTTGCAACATCCATGCGTCAGTTTGTGCTTTTGCTGTCTGACGTTTCTTGGTTAACCATTCCCCCTGGCATGGACTGTCAGGTTATCACTTCATCCTGCTGATGGGCCTTCGGGATGTAGGTCATAGTGTGGTCTGGTCGTCATTCCGGCACAGGTGACAGGAGTTAGGTATCCATCCATTAATGTGTCTCCTCCAGTGTTTGGAAGAAAAGAGCGCAGCCCCCGTAAAGTATAGTTTGGATATGCAGTGATTTTTGCTGATGCTCTCATGATCGTACCTCCCATCATAAAGTACTCCATTATTTTCTCTCTGTCCTTGTAGTTTAATATCTTCGCTATTATAGGCTGCTGAGGTGCCCCTGGTGTTTTTTTTATTTTTTTTTGCGAGTGATCTGTGTGCTCGTTCCACAGTAAAGCCTTGCGTGAGGCTACCGAGGCCTATTTCTTGTAATAACATGCTTTCTATGTAATTCGTGGTGTTCGTACGTTCCTCACCCTCTGGATGTCCAATTATTCTAACATTATTTCTCTGAGCCCTCCCTTCTGCATCATCCGCTCTCTTCCAAGTTCCTTATCCGTTGCTGCATCACCTTAGTGTCTCTGAGCATGTCTTTTAGGTCTATCGTGTTTTCTGCTGCTTGTTTTTCAAGCGTCCCAGTCCTTTCCGCTAGTGCTCACGCATCCTGCCTGAGGTCCACATCAGTGATGATGGCGTCCATTGTGGCTTTTAGTCCATTGTGGATTTTAGGGCTGCTATTGCTGCCAGGATATGTTGGTCTCCTCCATTCTGCTCCGCCCGTGTCGCTTGATCCGAAGTCGCCATGTTTGTAGACACTGCTGTCCCTACGGTCTTCACGAATGTGTCAATGGTGGGCTGTTTCGACCTATGTTTGGACGCTTTGGGAGGCATATGAAAGGACCTTAAGTGTTGTTGGTGCTCCGCAGTCATGGTTGAATTGTTGGGCTCCTCTTAGTCTAGTGGTGTGGCCTTTTGGCCTCCTTCAAGGTGCACTGTACTGACTGTCCGCCAAGTGTACCTCAGTGCGACTGTTTGGCCCGGGTGTGCTACATGTCACCTCTCTTTTTGAGCCCAAGGTATTGTGTGCCAGCCATACGCGCCACGGTGCTTGACTGCGCTCCCCAGATGTGAGCTTAGGTTTCTGTGTGCCACGCTTCTCACGTGTACATGAGTTGCCCCGTGTGGGGAGTCTCAGGCAATCACCTGCGCTGCATTCCGCACATTAACTGCTGTGTAATTGTTTTCCTCAGTTCCCGCCACCATGTGTCACTGGGTGCCAGGCCCCCTACACCGCACGCACTTGACTATATGTTTCTTGTGCTAATGCTCTCCTCTGCTGGTAGCGCCTTTCATGCCGCTCCTGTCTGTTTATGTTGGTTTCCTGTGGTGTGTTGGGCCACGTTGCTACTCCGGGGCACACTGCCGTCTGGTGCCACAGGCAGGCTTTCAAGCCTCCCGTGTCCCAAGTCCTACCCGGGGGGCCTGCCGACTGTGTTCGCTTACTTTTGCGATGCCCAGGGACAGGAGCCCTTAGAATCACGCCCGGCTCCCGGGCGAAGAGTCCCTCTTCACACAGGTAGTCTGTCTGCCTCCTACCTCTAGCGCGTCTGCATCAGCTGCGTCTCTACTAGCTCGAGCTCCGGTTGTCTTTGGTTCCGCTCCTCCTTGGGGTCGCTGATGCAGTCTGCTCCTGGTGTCTCGCTGATTGAGCTTGCGGTGCTCTCAGGATCGCGGTCTGTTTCGGAGCCTGCGCTGTAGGCTCGCCGCCATCTTGGTCGCTCACTTGGCCTGCTGAGGTCCTGGTGGGTCAGCTGCTTGTTTCCGGTGCCGTTGTCCCTCACAAATTGGTCTTTCAGTGCCTCGGGTGTTCCCTCATTGCATGCAGTCACAGCTGGGATCTTGTTTGGCAAGTGTCCATTGCTTCGACTCGGATCTGGACAGATCAAGCAGGAAAAGCAGAACATGCCTCCTCACTCCATGGCTGTAAGCCACCAGCTCCCCCGCTCCCTTTGATCACTATAATGGCACCGATTGGGATATTTGTCTGAAATTTTTGTGAAGCCGAAATTCGACCAAATATCGCATTCGTTTTTTTTTTCTATGGATTCCAATGCACAGCTCCACTCTTTAGGGCAAGGGCACACCACTTAAGCCTAATCAAAATCTCTATGCTAGTCGTTAATGAATTGTCATGGACTAGACAAATATGAGCTCAAAATCTAGGAGGAATCCCGGTTTTGCACTTATTGAGCTAATAACTAAGTGCTGTCTCTTATCTATTTCCGGGGAGTATATTCAAACATATAACAAATGAGATAGCGACCAAGTCTTGACATTTCAAGGTACTAAGAGGTGCTCCCCTTTCCTCCATACTGCACGGGCGTCCCTTCCTAGGGACGGGAAATGGAAACCTTTTCACCAGAAAAACCTTCTCCTTTAAATTTAGAGGAGCACGGGGGTGCAGCCCTGGGAGAATGCGCTACACTTACGCCGACCCCCCCCCCCCCCCCCGCACCAAACCTCAGTCCCCTTTTCCGCATCGACTGGAACGTGCCGATTTCACCAGCGCTCCTGGGTTTGGCCCTGCAATGTAATACCACGCGTTCTTCCCCGGATTCTTGTTCTATCTTTTTGTCTTTTATTTGTCATTCAGGTACTTGGTCCTCTAGTGTCACACTCCTCCCCAGCGCATGTCGACTTCAGCGGGCTTCAGCAGGTGTCCAGCCTGCGAGGGGCTCTTTCCTACCTCTGACCCCCATGCTTTTTGCCTCTGCTTCCTTGGCCCCGACCACGGCTGTGAAGGTTGTACCGCGTGCAACGCACTGACTCCACGCGTACTGAAGAACAGGTTAGCTAGGTGGAGGGAGCTCTTCGAAAGGTCGCCTCCAGAGGTCGCCTCCCCAACCACGGCTGGGAAGGTTGTACCACGTACAACGCACTGACTCCACGCATACTGATGAACAGGCTAGCTAGGTGAAGGGAGCTCTTCGAAAGGTCACCTCCAGAGGACTTGAAGAACTTCGTCAGACAGAGATTGGACTGTTATTTTCCATCGCACCCCGTAAGGGCGACTTCTACCCGAGGAAACGCCGAGCGGGAGGAACCTCTCGGATTCTGGTACCAGCACACACACCGAGGCTAGTTCAGCTACCGGCCTCACGGGTGAGGGGGTCTTGAGATCCTTCCGGACACAGTGCTGAGGGGCCGCAAGGTTCTTTACCAGGTGTACACCCGAGGGGCTACGCCCTAGTACCGGCTCAATGTCCGAGGGGGTGCCTGCAGGCAGCCCTACCGGCAATACACAGGACCTAAGCCTGAGGTGCAGGGTAGACCTCTCGCTCCACCACCAAGAGTCTAGGAGGAGGCCGGGCCCAGGGAACCATGCACCACGACTTTTGCACGCAGCTTAACAAAATGGCTGCTCATCAGATGCCACTCCTAGGAACAGATCAGGCGGGTGAACGAGTTTCAAGGTGGGACTGGTGTCAAACAGGTACGTGCCTATAGTTTATCCATCAGCAGTGCAGGGTAGGTTCCCCCTGCAACCTAGGCACAGTACGCTCCGATCCCAGCAGCCCCCAGCCACTCCGTCAATATCTCCTGCCACCTCTTCAGCCTGGCACTGAAGCGAAACCCTCAGATGGGGGCCATCTTGCGGGATGCAGTCAGGGACTTGCTCCCTCCGGTCACCCCACCTGCCCCCATAGTCATTCCTCCCATGGCTCTGGCGCCACTGACCCCAGCGCAGCCCCCACTACCCCTGCGGGCCCCTTTGATTTCCGGCTCCCCTGCCTCCCACAGTTCAGGGGGTTCCACAACAGCCTCTGGCTCTGGTCCCCACACCGCAGCCCATGGCGCCGAGCACTCCTCCACCCGCTCCGGACCAGCCGAACACTTAGGTGGACACAGATGAGAAGGAGGACCCTGACACACCGTCGTCAGCGAAGGCCTTCCACGACAGGCTTGCAGGTTTGGCAGAATATTTGGGACTTCTTCAACCAGAGGTAAAGTAGCTCGAGGAGGGGGGTCTTAGCAGACGTCCTCACCCTAATACCCCTTACAAAGACAGGTATCCTGATGCAGAAGGACATCGTGGCTCTGGCCAAGAAAGGGTGGCTCAAGCCATACTCGGCCCAACCTGTCAATCAGCGCCTCGATGCCAAGTGTAGACAGATGGAGGGGGATACACTCTTGCTGTCGGCGCACCCCTAGCAGCGCACCCCTAGCCGCATTCTTCAGTGATCGATGTGGCGTCAATCTACTCTAAGCCTCGGTCGTCCTCGGCCACCTTGTCCTCAGTGCTACTAGGCAAGGAGGAGAAGATCTTGGAGGTGTACAGGAAGAAACTGTACTCCAATGCCTCCCTGCACCTGTGTCAGGCCAACGCTGATGCCATGCTGGCAGCCGCTAACCAGAGGCTTTGGTGGGAAACGGCAGACTTCATTCCGTCTCAATCAAAAAGCATGACGTGTCCCTTCGGGTCCACGTTTCTCCAGTCGGTGGTAGGCTTGCCTCTCACGTGCATTTCTGGCACCAGAACTTTGCGGACCCCTGGATGCTCTCTGTAGTATCCACAGGGTACCGCCTACCGATACCTCCCTCTCCTCCCCTCCACAGATTGAGACGGCAACTCTGTCGGCGGAGATCCAGTCGCTCGTCGAGAACCAAGATGTGGAAGAAGTACCAGCCTCCCAGAGAGGATTAGGCTTCTCTTCCAGGATTTTTGCCATACAAAAGAAAATCCACGCTGACCTGAGATTTGTGTTGGAGCTATCCACCCTCAACCTCTGCCTCCCGCTTCTGAAATTCAAGATGGTTACGCCAGCACTCATTGCAGATACACTAGACAAGGGAGACTGGATGTTCTTGCTGGATCTGAAGGACGCCTACCTACACGTTCCGATTTGGCAGCCACATCGCTCCTTCCTATGCTTCAGTATCATGGGCTGTCATTTCCAGTACAAGGTGCTACCCTTTGGCCTCAACTCGGCCCCCAGGGTATTTACCAGACTCATGAATGCAATGGTAGCCCTCCTCAGGGCCCCGGGCCACCAGGTCTACCCATACTTGGACGACTGGCTCGTCAGGGTGAGATCCCAGGAGGGGGGTTATCCACACTTTCTCTGCACTTATAAGTACACTTCACGACCTGGGGTTTACTGTCAACCTCAAGAAGTCTCAGCTTCAGCCCAGGCAGAGCCTTGCCTTCCTGGGCCTCATCCGGGATTCGATCTCTGAGAAGGTTTTTCCCTCGGAGGACAAGATTACGAACATCAAGAACTACGCACTTCCTTACCAGAGCAGTGGTACCAACACTTACTGGGTATCATGGCAGCGGTCCTCCTGGTCGTGCCACACACAAGACTCCGGATTAGGAGGCTGCAGCTGCACTTTGCAGCCTCGTGGAATCATGAGAAGGGCTCCCAAGCGGAGCTGGTCCGCATACCGACTCCTGCCCAATTGGACCTCACGTGGTGGTCCAGGGACTGCAACTTGCGGATGGGCAAGCCCTTCTGGCAGCCATCCCCACAGGTCACTATCACTACGGACTCCTCCTTAGAGGGCTGGGGAGCCACTCGGGACCGCCACAGTGTCCACAGAGTCTGGATCCGGCAGGAGTCGCATATCAACTGGCTGGAGATCAGGACCATTTGGCTAGCCCTCAGAGCCTTCCTTCCGCTCATTGGGGGCAGGACCGTCCTTATCCAGACCGACAACTCCACCAGCATGTACTAGGTCAACAAGCAGGGGGGGTACCAGGTCCCCTCCGCTGTACAGCCTAGTGGTCAGTATGTGGGAATGGGCCCTGGAAAACATCTGCCGCACGGCCGTCCACCTTGCGGGGGAGGCCAACTTGAAAGCGGACAGGCTCAGCAGACTGGGAGCAGACAATTACGAATGGCAATTGAATGACCAGGTGGTAGTCAACACATCCTCAGGTGGATATATTTGTCTCCTGAAAGAACAAGAAGTGCCATTAGTTTGCGTATTGGCTGGGGCTGGGCCCCAGCTCCCTGGGTGACGCATTGCAGAATCAATGGGATGGCATGACAGCCTATGCCTTTCCTCCCCCACCCTTGATCCCCAGGGTACTCCTCAAGATAAAGGAGGCTTGTCACCTCAGCATTATCTTGATAGCTCCTTGGTGGCCGGCGATACTGTGCTTCTCTGAATTGCTCAGCCTCATGGACAGACCACCCATTCACCTCCCGCTGGGTCCAGCACATCTCCTGTCCCAGCAGGGGGGCAGGCTCCTCTGCACCTCAGAATTTAGCCCTTGCAGCGTGGTTCCTGAGCAGAACAAACTCAAGCACCTGACCCTATCATGGGCTAATTTGTAGATCATTCAGGGCGCCAAGAGCAAGGCTGCCAGGAGCCAATCTAAGAGTAAATGGAGCAAGTTCTGTCACTGGGCGGACTCTAAGGAGCTTGAACCCCCTGACGTGCACGCTGAATGATGTGCTCTCCTTCTCAGCACACCTTGTGCACTCAGGCGTTCCTGTGGACACTTGTCACACCATCTGGCAGCCATAGGTGCCTACGGAAATTCAGAGGCGGAGGTCTACTCCTCTTCCAACTTGATAGTCAAACATCAATGTGGGACCTCAATGTGGTGTTGGGCGCCTTGGCACACAAACCATTTGAACCATACCACTTTCCACAGGGATAAGGTGGTCCTGCTGACTCACCCGGCGTTCCTACCTAAGGTACCCTCCGCTTTCCATCTAAACAAGGAAATAGTCTTGCCTACATTCTTCACTGACCCCAAGGACGAGGCTTGGAGAGTTTTGCACTGTCTGTTTGTCACACGCGCTCTGAAATTCTATCTGGACAGGACCAAGAGCTTCCGCAAGTCGGACGCACTTTTTGCCACCTTTGGGGGCTCCAGAGCCAGTTATCAAGCATCCAAGGATTCTATTGCACGGTGGATGGTTGCAGCCATCAAAGAGGCCTATGAGGGGCAGCACAAGCTGCTGCCAGCCAACATGCACGCTCACGTGGTCAGAACCAAGGCCACGGCCATCGCATTGCAGCCTCAGGTTCTGTGGCAAGTCATAAGCAGGGTGGCCACCTGGGCCATCCCTTCGGCTTTCTGCAAGCACTACTGTTTGGATGCCGCCTCCAAGTCAGATGTGGCTTCGGACTTATTTGCTTAAGGAGGGTCTGCTCTCCACCATGGGGCTACATTCATTTGTAATTGTCAGATCCTGGTTCTTCCTGGCGCAGAGGCAGCACAAACGCCTCCCTCCTTGTTAGGTCTTGGCACCTGGGAGAGGATAACACAGGCCACCTTGACCCTTCGGGGAAAGAGGGTTAGGGTCCGTGGAGTGGATAGGTAGAGGAAGTTAGGTACACCGGAAAGAGGTTTAGGGAGGTGTTGTGGATGGGTTTGGGGAGTTTAGGTACACATGCTCCTTGGCTCCTGCTCCTGACTCAGCGGTACTCCGCCCTTGCACTCTTCTCTCATTCACACAATATGCCCCAGGGTCTGTAGGGGGCCTCTGTGCTGGAGCCCCTAAACCAGGACACTGTACATCTTGTGCTACAGGTGCTAATGTTCTATGCACTACCTTACATTGCTTCATGCAAGGTTTCCAAACGTGACCCTTGCTGCTGCTTAACAATTCTGCATTGCCTTCATGCAGTTATACAACGAATATCACATTACCCCATGCAATACTCAAGGTACACAATCCTTAAAACACTTAACTTCGTCTTCTGTCCTAGCAAACGTCCTTTCAGGTCCCTGTAGTACTGGCTCCCCTCGGTGGCACCTCCGGTGTCAAGCTCCGCTGAAAGGAGGAACAATAATGTCAATAAGAGAGCACGTACCCTTGCGTGGCTCTACCTTAGCTTAGTTTTTCTGAACTGTGGATTCATGCAACAAAGCACTGTCTAAGAACACATGCGGCGGATATCAGTTCCACTCTCATGCGGGTTAACGCGTATGCGCCAAGGTTCCATTCACATGCGGGGTTAATTCGGGAGAGCCTAGCTTCCCCCTGTCATGCTTTCCGTGGGTCCGGAGTGCAGATTGGCTTCAGGGGGTCGATTTCTAACACCGGCCCTTCAAGTTATGTTAGCGGGCTGCGTGCGTTACTGCAAGCGGCACTTATCTTGATGTGTATGCAGGGCCGGGGTTTCTACTACGGCGGGCAGGTGCCCCGCGAAAGGCGTGCCACTGGAGCTCTGTTGCCACACGTCCTTCCTCTGCGCTGGTCAGAATTGCGAGCCCCGTTCCTTGGGCGTGGCTCGCGCATGCGCGTAAGTGCGGGTGCAGCTGGGGGTGTGGCTATCTTCCTCCCAGCAGGCTCGTGTTGAACACGGCCTGCTGGGAACTGTAGTATCCAGGCTGTTCTCCGTCCCAGGGCTTCAGTCCTGTGAAAGGGATGGAGAACACGCCTGGAGTGCCTGGTTGAAGGCTGTCTGCACTCTGCGAGGGCAGCAACCACCCTGGTTGTCCTGCCCACTACCCTCCTTGCCCCAGCTCCGGCCTGAACCCTGACAGTAATCGCGCATGCAGTATGTAGGAAAGGGGATGGGGACGTAAGAGTAATTATAAGTTACTCACCGTAGTGACTAACGTACTCTTAGTCCATAGTCCCCTTTCCTCCATACGTCCCACCATCCTCCCCCATAATAATACTGGTGTCATTAGGCAATGTTAAATATTGTCGACGCGTCAATGGGGACTGAGGTGTGGCACTGGTGGGCGGAGTCAGGGTAGCGCATGCTTCCAGGGCTGCAGCCCCACATGCCTCTAAATTTAAAGGGGAAGAAGGTTTTTCTGGTGAAAAAGGTTCTGTCTCCCGTCCATGCAGTATGGAGGAAAGTGGACGAAGGACTAAGAGCACATTAGTTACTACAGTGAGTAACTTATAATTTATAAGTTAATCAGCATAAATAAAATCTATTATATTACAAAAAAACAAGTGCGATGAAACTATTAAAATAACAAAGCACTGGTGATGATACAAAGTATTTCAACAATCTACAAAGGTGAAATCAATGTTATACAGACACAAAGTTGTCAGTTTTATCAACATGTAGAGTTCTGGTTAATAAAACTAGGAACTAAGAGTTCAAATTGATGTTGTGTACTCTAATTCGTCCTATGCCTGTGTATTAGTCCACAGGTAATCTATCGTCTTGACATGTTTCTGTTCTTTTCTAACAAATAGCAAACATTCTTCAGGAGGTTTCACCCAATTCACTTTCTATCGCTGTGCTTGCAATTAACACGTGGCTTTTATGAGTACTATAAATTTTCTTGACCTGCACTCGTTCTGTGGTGGCAAACAACACTGGTATCAGTTGTTGGGAGGACTTTCCTCTCGTCCTATTTCTTGCCTGTTGACCGGGTATCTTGTTAATTACTCAGTGTTATGGCTCCCAGAAATGATGTGAAGTCCCTCTATCTTTTTGATAGATGTCTAGGAGGATGTACACATCATCTGTGTTGCGTCATTTATGCCCTCCTCGCAAGTTGTTGCTAGATTAGTTGTACTCCCTTATTGTGCTTATTGGAGCGCGTTCTTTCAGTATTCGCCCGATCCCAAGTCTTCTGCGCGGTCAGTCTTTAGGTTAGCCAGCGTCCGGTTCTCACTTAGTGAGGATAGTTCATCGCCTGTTGTGGCTTCGTCTGTCACGTCGTGTTGCATCGTTCAGCTCTGCGGTATGTTCTTACGGAGTCCACAGCATTTGTTGTCAGATTAGTTTGTAGATCTGGCGAGGTATCGGCGCGGCTACTGTCCCCATTCTCATAGTTCATATATCAATTTGAACTCGGAGTTCCTAATTTTATGAACCAGAAATCTTCTATGTGTTGATAAAACGGACAACTTTGTGTCCGTATAACATCGATTTCTCCTTTGCAGACTGTTGCAATACTTTGTATTATCACCAGTGCTTTATTATTTTAATAGATGTATGTTTTACAGTTTAATCGCACTTGTTTTTTCGTGATATAATACATCGATTTTATCTATGCAAACATGAGCCATAATCTGCTCTTATATGTTAGTTTTGTCCCAGAGTGCTAAAGCTTTCTCGCCTGATCTAAAAATATGTACTTAGTAGAAATATATTTGAGACATGTCCAGGGACCTGGCACTGTTAACAGTGGATAGGGACCCCTCTCATACTCGGGCAGGAGGCTTAGTGCGTTGTTTGCCAGGGTAAGCGGGAAGGTGAGGGAGGTGGGAGTGCCCCAGTCTCTGCTGCTTGCAACTGTCAAGTACCCTTGTTATCACCCCATACCTGCCATTCCTGTTATGGGCACTGTTCTTTTTCCACTCTTCCAGCACTATGGAATTCCAAAGTCTGCAGCAGAAGAGAGACCCTGTAACATACCAGCGAGAGAGACGGCAGCGAACAGCAGGGCAGTGGAACAGTATGCACTGGAAACCGTCAACCAGGAAGCTCCAGAGCACCGGCCTAAGAACTTTGAGATTAACTGTTTGTCACAGGCTGCCATTACAGAACTCTGGTGGACCTGTGTTAGAAAAGGGATGTAGCTTAACAGGCACTTTAAGCCTCATACCTTTGACAAGTCCCCAGGGAAAGATCAAGGTATTGATTGACCCGAGGAACCAAGTGGGTGCCAGGACATATGAGAGTGAGAGGAGGGGTATAGACGGGGACACAGGAAATAAGGCAGTGTGCATTGTTCAGGTGAGGTCAAGGAAGGAGGAGGCAGGGCGAGAGATCAGGCAGTGGAGCATGGAGGAAGATTATAGAGAATTTGTGCAAGGTGAGGTATTGTTTGTTGAGAGAAAGTGATACTTGGGTATGAGAGTGAGTGTATGACAAGTACGCTTGTTACCGGTGGAGAGGGCATAATATTGGAGTCGAGAGTGGTAAAAGGGAATGTTGTAGCAGTTGATGAAGGAAAATGTGAGTGACAGTGGGAGGAAGGAAAGAACATCGGTGGTAGGAGCGCAAGGACATGAGCAAATTACCAAGTGAAACCTGGGTGATTGAAAGGCACCACTTTGTAGGGCCGCTGTTTAGGATACACTAAAACATTTCCAGAGGGAATAAGAGAGATAAGGCAATTGTCTTTAGGCCCTCACTACTAGGCAGCCAGATTATAGATAGAAGGGGGTAACCGAACTCTAGTTACCACCTTGAAATTAAGGGATGCCTGTCTAGGAAGGGAGAAGAGAGATAGACAGACCTTGGTGAGAACCAACTTAAACATTTTAATTAAAACAATTGAACCGTCTTCGAGAGTTGGTGTACCCTTGAAGCCATCTAGGATGCTATAAAACAGCAGTGAAATAGGGATTTTGAAATACAGGGTACTGATATTAGACCTATTTATTTTTTTACTTATTTTTTTTATTGAAGTTTTGATTAACTTGCAGTTCATATGACATCCTGTAACTATTCATTGAAAGACAACATTACATCAAATTCATTTTTCTTTTTTTTTCTACAGACATGTAACTGTCCTGCTTAGAGTAGCTGTTTACTCAATAGGTGAAGGTTCAGAATTAAAAGGGGGGAGAGAGGGTATAGTGAAGAGGGGGAGAATAGCAGGAGGGGGAGCAACAAAAAAAAAGGAACGGTCCCAAAATCACAATGCCAAACGTCAGGGTTTCATCAGGTGTTTCAGCAGTAGCGGTTGAAAGAACATCTGCTCTTTGTCTGACACACAATCCAAAAATGGCCCCTATGTTCGTGTGAATTTAGGCAATTTCCCTTCTACCGTAGCTGTGAGCTTCTCCATCCCCAGCAGCTACCAAGCCTTTACCCACTAGTAAGATGTGTGTGGCCCCTCTACAGTTTTCCAGAAGCGTTCTCGTGTGATTCGGGCGACTGTGAGTAATTGAGAGGTCAACTCAGTTCTGGGGCCCATCATCGGGAACGACCCGTCATCCGGGACATCCCCCAATAACAGGACTCATGGCTCCATGGGGAGCAAGGCACCAGTAATTTCTTTAATTTTGGATCGTATCTCCAAACAAAATGATTGTATTACTGGGCAATGCCACCACTTATGGGCTAGGTTGCCTCGCTCTCCAGAACCATGCAAGCATGTATCAGGGCAGGCGGGGTTCATAGCATGCATTCTTCTCAGGGTTAGGTACCAACGGAAGCAAAGTTTATGAGCTCCTTCCTTTACAGTGGTTCATCAGGAGCTCTTCTGGGCCCTACTCCATATCCTCTGCCAGGACTCCCCAGAGATCTCTAAGCCCAATTCCCTCTTCCACGCCATCATGTAGGGGAGTTTCTTTTCTAGCAAGACGTTTTCTAGGAGCCTATAGAGATGGCCAACCTATGGGTCTATTGCCAATCCAGGTTTTTAAGTTCTATTCCCATTGGGGTTCTGGAGACAACCTGTCGTATGGCTGTATTGGACAGCCAGTGGCGGAGTTGTATGTATCTGAAACGTTCAGATTCAGGCAGTTTGAATTTCTCCTTGCATTTTACGAAAGTTAGGGGTTCTCGATCTTCATATAGGTCTCGAAACCTCAGAGGCTCTTCCGACTTCCAGAGTTGGAACAAACTAGCCTGGAGGCCTGGTGTGAAAGCCGGATTTTGGGTAATGGGCAAGAGTGGGCCAAGGCCTGACCTGATCTCCCCCGCCCCACCTCTGCGCAGAGGCTTTATCCCAATTCTGAAGTGTCGTTAAGGTGGTAGGTAGGATCGTGCCACGTTGTTTATGGGTTTCCCTAGGGAGAAATAGAAGGTGACCTAGGGGGAAAGGGCTGCGGCTTGCTCGATATCTCACCATTTAGGAGCTTCTGCTGTACCCCCAACTCAACATTACAGTGACCTGGGCTGCTCGGTAGTATCGTGGGATCGAGGGGAGCCCCACACCGCCCAGCATTTTCCCTCTTGTGAGAAGCTTGCAAGGGATTTGTTTTATTGCCCTGCCATACAAATTGGCCCACCTCTTTCTGTAAAGCGAGGTCGTCTCCTTCTGGGATCATCACTGGTAAAATGTGAAAAATATATAAAAGCTTCGGGAGGATAGTCGTCTTAACCGCACTAATATGGCCCAGCCATGACATTTCCTGGCAGTCGCATCGTAGAAGCCACTCCTTGGAGACCGGGAATATTAGCCTTTTGGATTCCGGAGTACGTCGGGGTCCGCTGTATACTCCTACGTCCCATCCCCTTTCCTCCATACTTATGGGACATCTCTCCGTCCCATGGGACGGGACCGGAGCACTTTGTAAAAAGCATCCAAACATTTTTTTCAAAAATGTGTCCTTCCTCTCTTTCTTGCGTGGGGCCCGGCATGCGGCCGTAACCCCGCCCACCTTGGCGCCGCCCTGCGCATCGCCCATCAGTCCTTTTCTTCGCTCGTTCGGGACTGGACGCACTTGCATCTGCGGAAGATTTTCTTCCCTTTTTTCCTCTCTGGCTCTCGCTAGCGATCGTGTACTATTCTGTCTATGTCGTTCAAACTAGACTTTCCAGATTGTTTGTGTCACCGACGCTTCGCAAGGCCGGATCCCCATCCTCTTTGTTTAGAGTGTTTGGGTCTGGATCACCGTTGGGACTCCTGTTTTTACTGCGATTCCCTTTCGGTCCGAGCACTTCAACGTCGGTTGGAGCGGTGGGAGGAGGTGATCCGACAAACTCCTGCGTGTTTTCAGGCGTTCATCGACGAAAAGAAGAAACGTCTGGTAAGTTCTTTACTTTTCAGAGCACCCCGGCCGGGGGATACCTTTCCGGGTTCCTCCCGGGCCGGGAGGGTCGTTGATCGTTCTGTCACCGGGGATTGCCCTGAGGTGCCGTTGGGCCTAATAATTGTACCAGAGTTTACTCGGAGGGTCTCCCTAAGGGGCCTGTGGATACCGGAGCACGCTCTGAGGCCCCTCCTGTGGGGGCTGTTTGTAGACCCAGTTCTACTGAGTCGTGAGGTACCGGAGCTCGCTCTCAGGCCTCTCTATTGGCTTCCCTTAAGAGTAAGACTGGGGTGCGCCCCGAGGCCTTGGTTGGGCTTGGTGTCACGGAATGGATGTTCGAGGCCCGCGCGAATAAGGCTGTTACCGGACCTGGGTCCGAGGTCCCTCGTACAGAGGCTAAAGCTACCAACATTCCTGAGAGGTCTGACAAGGCCTTATCGGTGAAGGCTGTTTCTCACCATTCCCTCTCTTGCGGCGACACCAGATCTGTTGAGGGGGCAAAGAAGGAAAGTTCTTCTTTTACCGGAAGTGCCGAGGTCCTTCCTGTGAAGGCTAATTTGGCATTTGGTATGTCGCAGAAGTACCGGCTCTGCCGAGGTTCCTTATGTTAAGACTAAAGTTAAGACCCCTGATCCATCGACGGGGACCTCTGCCTCACTTCCTCACGTGCTGCAGTTCCCCTCAGGCGATGACAAAATGGCGCCCGTTCCCACCACGACAGCCATTTTGGGTGCTACCCCTACAACTATGTCATCGGCCTCAGGTGTAGGGCTTGATTCCGTGGGTGAACATAAAATTCCTTGTGCGCATCCTTATCGGCCAGTTTATGATGCCCCTTCCGCACAATGTTTTGTTGCCTGCGGGGTCGGCACCTTTTGATTTATGTGGATACGTCGATGGAGGGGCCGGTGTGGCACCCTTCTCCGTTACGTTCCTGGAATTATCCTCCTCATGAGAGGCCTCCTCTGGTTCCAAAACAGTCCCTGGAGGACACCTTTTTCGGTAAATTTCAAACGCTCATCCGTACCGACCCCATGAGGGAATATTTCAAAGGGCTTTTTAGCGAGATATTTCTGCCCGCGCCTCCGTCTCCACCTGTTCCTCCGGTGGCTCCGCCGGCGTCTCTCTTGCCTACGGTGCCTTCCCCGACTCTTCCGCCTTTGCCCCCATTTTCCCCCGTGGACAAGGCAGCGCCCGACATGGCTCAGCAGGATCCTGACCTGTCAGATGAAGCGCAAGGTGATCAGGACAACGAGGACCTCCCCCGCTCTATCAGAGCGTTTCATGACCGGGTACTGGACATGATGTGCTTCTTAGATGTTCTGGTGCCCGAGGCACCCGCTTTGCAGGTGGGCGTGCTTTCGGGGGCGTTCACCCTGTCTCCTTTGGAGCGTACCGGCCTGTTCTTGCAAAAGGACGTTCTGGCCGAGGTCCGCAGGGTCTGGGAAAAGCCACACTCTGGACCTTTCGTCAATAAGAAAATTGACACGCGATACAGGCTGCATTCTTCGGAAGAGGTGGCCCTGTCATCTTGTCTGCCCCCCTACTCCACAGTGGTGGCTGCGGCCACTTTGCAGTCCAGGCCTGCAGCATCCTCTTCCACGACGGCTACTCAGGTTCTGGGTAAGGAGGATAAGCTCCTTGACTCCCTTGGGAGATAGATTTTTGCCAACTCGGCCTTGCAGGTCTGGCAGGCCAATGCCGAACTGGTGTTAGCAAGTGCTAATATGCGGATGTGGAAAGGTCTGTCGAAGTTTGAGGAGTTCATCCCGGTCGAGAAGCTGGAAGACTTCAAAGCGGGTTTATCTGACGCCAGGGTCTTGGCCCAGGATCTCCTGAAGGCTGCGGCTCATCACGTAGACACCTCGGCTCGGAGCCTTATGCTGGGGGTTGATACCTCTCGGCGGGCGTGGCTGCATGCAACTAAATTCTCAAAAGTGCAGGACAAGGTGTTGGACCTTCCGTTCGATGGTAAGGAGCTCTTTCATTCTACAACCGATGTAGAGCTCACCAAGACGAAGGATAGCACTCAGACAGCTAAGTCCTTGTCGGTCCTTGTTAAGACCCCTTTCAAAACCCAGAGACTGTTGTCGCAAAGCCGACTCTCCTCTGGCTTTAGGGGCTTCCTAGAACAGAAATCTCGCAGAGTGGAAACCCCTTAGGGGAATAACCGCCGTAGGCAACAGACTCTGTTTTTCTCCTGCTGCTCAGCCTCCTCCTCAGGTTCAGGCGGCAACACCACTGAAAAACCTACAAAAGGAGGGTTCTCCAGGCTCGCACGAGACCCCGGTGGGAGGACGCATTGCGTCTCATTGGGAGCAGGCGTGGCAGACCATCACAGAAGACAAATGGGTCTTCGCTCGGGCGGGCTTCCGCTTACCCCTACCCCACCCTTTTCAGCTGGCGGGCTCGCCCTCTCTCAAAGCCGAGGTTCAGAAACTTCTGGACCTCAGAGCTGTGGAACCCGTTCCCCTTGGGGAACGAAGGGAGGACTTCTACGCCCGGCTGTTTACGGTGCCCAAACCCAACCAGGCTGGCCTGCGCACCATCCTAGACCTTTCCCAGTTCAATCTTTCCCTACCCCAAGAGATAATCAAGATGATCACGCCCAGCCAGATACGGTCCTCCTTGCAGATGGGCAATTGGCTCAGTGTGGTGGATCTTCAGGATGCGTACATGCATATTCTGATTTGGAATCCACACAGGAGATAGCTCCGTTTCTCTTTGGGAGAGGAGCACTTCCAGTTTCGAGTTCTTCCTTTTGGCCTCAGCTCGGCGCCGCATGTCTTCACGAAGATGATGTCGGCAATTGCTGCCTATCTTCGTCTGCAGGGTATCCATGTGTATCCGTATTTGGACAACTGGCTCTTATGCAGTCCTTGCCCGTTGAAAGCAGCAGGCAATCTTCAGTCTCTCCTTCAGCTCCTGTTCCATCTGGGGCTGTCGGTGGACTGGCGGAAATCTTCCATGACGGTCTCGCAGAACTTGATTTTCTTGGGTTTTCGCTGGAACACGATCGACTGCAGAGCGTAACTGACCGGGGACAGAATGGCAGATCTGTCAGCCACGTGTTGGATGTTTGCGCAGTCGGAGAGCATGTCGGCCTGGTGGTTCCAGAGGCTTCTGGACCTCATGGCCTCGTGCGTGTTGGCTCTTGCTCTTCTCAAGATGAGGCGGTCCCAGATGGCTCTTCGGAGTTCTTGACGTCACGCTGTGGACCCGGATTCCAAGCTGATAATGATTCCGGCTTCCATGAGAGTGGACCTGGAATGGTGTTCATCTCTCAGCAACCTGTCGGTGGGTGCAGGGTTTCAGGACCCAGCCCCTACGGTGACAATCACGACGGACTCCTCCCTCCTGGGGTGGGGTGCAACGTTAGATCTTCTTCAGGTCTCGGACCTCTGGTCGCCTCAGGACAAGCTCCTCCACATAAATCATTTGGAGCTTCTGGCGATCTTCCTAGCGCTCAGGGCATTCAGACCGATCATAGCCAACAAGGTGGTCCGCATACGCACGGACAATGTGGTGTTGATGTATTACATCAACAAGCAAGGGGGAACCAAGTCTCCCCCTCTCGTGGACCTGTCCATCCAGATTTAGGAGTGGGCTGTGCTTCATGGTGTTTGGCTGCTTGCAGTGCACATCCCGGGCCAGCTGAATGTCACAGCGGATGCCCTCAGCCGGCGGACAGTGGTCAGCTACGAGTGGGAGTTGAAGGCGGAGGTCCTCTCATGGATCTTCTTGCGTTGGGGCCACCAGAGGTGGGTTGAGTAATGTCTGATGAGAAAAAATTGTCATCAGACCTTGGGTCGCCAATTGTAGTGAAAACTACTGATAGATGTTGAGTTCATTTATGTCTTGAAGATGGATGAATTTCAGATAATCATGTAACTCGAATATCCATTATTAATGACAAGAAGGGAGAAATATCTCTATCAGTTATTTTTGTAAATGACTTCTTTAATTTGTAAATTTGGAAGAAGCAGAAATAGTATGCCAATGCATTTCGGACCCACACCTGGTCCTTCATCAGGGCGAATTTCTGAAAACATGTATGGTCTTGTCTCTTGTTCATCACATTGATGTTTCAATTCTCATCAAACAGAAAATGGTGCCATTATCTCCAAAATGGAAACATATCACAAATATCTTACTGATTTCGCCATCTGATCTCATGTAGACTAAGTATGGGCAGCTTTGAATCTGGTTGTGCGTATTGATTTATAAAAAAAACTCTAGTGGAATGCACGTTGCTAATCAAGGCATACGTATTGCTTGTTTAAAGATAGCCCTTCATGGTAGGTATGCTGTGCCTGTCCTCTCTCATAAGATCGTTTTCTTTAAGCGGTAGCAATAGATAACATTGCGCACGCTTATCCCGTTAGTTTGGATGCATATATGCCTTCTCACTCTGGAAATGATGCAGAGTCTCTATTGGAACTGGCTGCCGATTAAGATGAATATCGGTTTAAACAATGGACTTTCCTAACTTGCCGGAGGTGGACCTCTTCGCTATGGCGGTAAACAAGAAGCTTCCTCACTGTGCCTCCAGAGGGGGGCTCGGAGTCTCCTCTCTGGGGGATGCTCTCTAGATTCCATGGCACAACATGAGAGCTTACGCCTTCCCGCTTCTGCCTCTAGTCCATCGAGCAATTTGGAAGCTGAAGAACTCTGTGAACTGTTCACTTCTACTCATAGCCGTGGTGGCAGGCCAGGTTTTGGTTCTCAGAACTTCAACACCTGTCGGTGTACCCGCCGATCAGGTTACCAGTGACCCCCAATCTTCTTCATCAAGGGGAACAGCAGATGTGGCACCCCTCCCCACAATCGCTCATCTTGGCGGCATGGTACCTGAGTTCAAGTCTTTAGAACATCTTAACTTGTCTGCGGATAACATGCGTATTATCCAGGCAGCCCGGAAACCATCAACTAGATCCCAATACAGAAGTAAATGGCTAGGTTCTGTCATTGGTGTTTGGAAAAACAGTTGGACCCAAGGGGGGGGCTTGGATTGACACGGTGCTGTCCTTCGTATCCTTCTTAGCAGAGTCGGGTGTTCATGTTCTGTCATGCAGAACTTACCTTTCAGCGGTCTCCGCTTACCTTTCTACGGACCAATGCTCTTGCTCTCTGTGTAATACAGTGGTTAAGAGGCATTTTGCAGGCTTGATAGGCCTCTACCCTCCAATTCGTAGTCCGCATCCGCCGGGGGATCTAAATGTAGTCCTGACGGCGTTGTGCCATAAGCCTTTTGAACCAATGGCCACGGTGGACCTCAGGTACCTATCCTGGAAGGTGTCCTTTTTGGTCGCCGTTAAGTCTGCGAGGCGGGTGAGTGAGCTCCAGGCCTTGTCGGTGAAGCATCCCTTTTTGGTCTTTCACAAGGATAAGGTAGTCCTACGGATGAATCCTGCTTTCCTGCCGAAGGTGGTAACTGAATTCCATCTGAATCAGTCGATCTCCCTGCCAGTCTTTTTCCCAAACCCTACCTCAGAGGCAGAAAGGGTTCTGCACTGTCTCGATGTCAAAAGGGCTCTTAAGCTCTATCTGGACAGAACTTCCGAGCTTAGGAGTTCTTCTCAACTGTTTGTTACTTTTGGTAACCCTCAGGGTAAGCAGGCGTCTAAGGCGACTATTTCTCAGTGGATCGCCGCCTGCATTACAGAGTCTTTCACCGTCCCAGGGCTGAAGCCTCCTAAGGGTATTCATGCACACCTGGTGCGGGCCAAGGCAGCCGCGGTTGCTTTTCAGAAATATGTCCCCTGGGAGTCCATTGTTAGGGCAGCTACTTGGGCCTCCCCATCTGCTTTTTGTAAGCATTATTGTCTTGACATGAGCTCAAGAGCTGATGCTCAGTTTGGTCAGGCTGTGCTGAAGAACCTTTTTCAGTAAGGGGTATTTCCATCCACCGGTAGTTCCTTGGGAGTGCTTGGGAATCTCCCATAAGTATGGAGGAAAGGGGACAGGATGTAGGAGTATAACCAGGTTACCCACCGTAGTGACCACCTTACTCCTAGTCCATAGTCCCCTTTCCTCCATACGCCCGCCCGCCGTCCGCTCTAATAAGGTTCCTCTGTTATTGCTAATAGGTCTCTAAACTGGCGATAGAAAAGGACTGATGGGCGATGCGCGGGGTGGAGCCAAGGTGGGCGGGGTTACGGCCGCGTTCCGGGCCCCGCACAAGAAAGAGAGGAAGGACACATTTTTTAAAACATTTTTTTTGGATGCTTTTTACAAAGTGCTCCGGTCCCGTCCCACAAGACGGAGAGATGTCCCATAAGTATGGAGGAAAGGGGACTATGGACTAGGAGTAAGGTGGTCACTACGGTGAGTAACCTGGTTATTACCAAGTAGGGGATATCTGTGTCTACCGGCAAGAGGGAAATGTTTATTGGAGGGATGCCAGCACAGAGGGGGATTCCATGAAGCCCATGCCCACTGATTTCGTTGGATTCACTGCAAACCCTGAGTCCGCTGCAAATTGAGCTAGAAGATCACTTAGGCCTTAGGGAGAACTGGGAGTAATATTTAAAAAGCAAAGCACATCATCTGCGTATAGGGCAGCTTCATGGCATTGTCCCCCATATTTGAAGCTTAGGAGTTTTGGATGTAGGTGGATCCGCTGGGCTAGGGGCTCCATAGCTAGGGTGAAAACCAGGGGGGGGACAGAGGGCAACGTTGCTCAGGGTTATCGGAGGAGACCACTGCAGGTTGACCTTAATGCACGTCGACTGGATTGGAAATTTGAGAGAATCAGAACCTCGTGCCAAAACCGAATCCCCTTAAAACTAATTTCAAGTATTCCCAGGACATGCTATCGAAGGCTCTCTGAGCATCTAAGGATAGCAGTGAAAGTTTGCCGGGGATTCTGGGGGCTAGGCCGATTAGGTTGATTGCTCAGCGATTGTTGTGTGCTGAGCAGTTTTGGATAAAGACCATCTGGTCCTTATCTATTAGCGTCGGGAGGACATCCCCCAGACGGCTTGCTATTATTTTGCTGAAATGTTTTGCGTCTGTGTTGAGCAATGCAATGGGGTGATGGGATGTACATTCCGTGGTGTCTTTTCCTGGCTTCAGAATCAATGTGCTGATGGATTCTGCCATGGATTTAGTTACAGATGCAGCAGTCTACATGGCATTAAAGAGCTTTGTCAGGGGCGAGATTAGGTCTGAGCTAAAGATTTTGTAGAATTTATTCGTGAAGCCATTAGGGACTGGGACCTTTCTGAGGGGGGGAAGGATTGGATTGCCAGCTCGATTTCCTGAAGGGCTATGGGCTCCTTAAACTGATCCCAGAGTGCCAGAGCGATCTGAGGTAGGTGCACATTGAGTATAAAGTCCTTGGCTGTTGGGGTGTTGGTGGGGTGGGGTGCTCCCTGAAGAAGTCTTCTACTTTGTGGAGTTTGCCCTCCTCTGAGGAGACACATTTCCCTTTAGCTTCTCTTAGGCTTTCTATGCAGTTACGCCTGGTTTGTTTGTTCAATTTTGCCAGCAGAAGCTTATTGGCCTTGTTCCCTTTCATATACAAGTATTGCTTTGTGTGCATTAGAGAGTAGGCTGCTCGCCCATGTGATGCGCCTCCAGAGCTGTCTGTGCTATACGCAGGTCTCGAAGCGAATGCTGGGTTCCTTTTCCCCTGTGTATTCCTTCTTGTCCTTGGACCTCTAACTCCAGTTGGGTCCGCAGATGCTTCCTGACCCTCCCTCTCGCTGCTGTTTGATCTATGATGTGGCCCCTGATTTCTGCCTTCCCGGCGTCGCACGCTGTCGTGTCCCATCTCCCCAGTGTCGTTCTCACTGAAGTAGAGCCTTATGGCTTCTGAAATGTGGGATCAGAACAGGGGGTCTTCCAACAGAAGCTTGTTCAATCGGCAGGGCGGTTTGTTGAAGGGAGTTGCACGGGGAGTGCTATCGTGAGCATTACTGGGGTGTGATCTGACAGGGCTTTTGGGAGAATTTCGATGGCGATTGTGGAAATAAAGTGTCAGATATGAGAAACATGTCTAGTCTGGAGAACCCCTTGTGTACAGCTGAGAAGAAAGTGTGAAGTTGCGTTCCTCCCCGTGGAAGAAGCGCCACGTCTCTGAGTGAGTGTTAGCGCAGAAGCGTGGTGAGTGATATGAATTTTCTTTTTGTCGTTGGTGGTTGGAGGTAGAGCTTTATCCACTAAAGGGTTAACTACTGCGTTAAAATATCCCCCTCTATCACCCAGAATAAGGTCCCCTTCTGCATGTTCCCCCAGTGTCCCAGTGTCTTGGATAATGAGGCAAAGAATAGCTCCTGATGGGCGTTGGGAGCATACAGCGAAACCAGGGTCACCTTCTGCCCAAAACGCATTGCTACCAACAAAATATATCTCCCTTCCCCGTCCCGCAGTTATTTCAGCACTTTCAAGGGGTTACCCTTGCTCACCACAATGGCAATCCCTTGTTTCTTCAGGCCGCTGGAGGCGCAGAACTTCGTGGGGTACAGTTTGTTATTGAGGCGGAATTCATCTGCAGGTAAGAGGTGGGTCGCCTGAAGGAACAGGAGCAAGGAGTTAAGGGTGGCCATTCTATGGAGCAGAGCTTTTCGTTTCAGAGGGGGAAATTTAGGCATTGTACATTCAGGGTGAGGCAGTTAATGTCGGGGGTCGCCATTCTGAGGTCGCTCGGGTGTTTGCGTTGCACTATAGATGACTGTCCCCCTACTGGAGAGCCGACACCCGAGGTCTCCCGCACCTGTGTCCTCAAATTCGGGTGGTGTGTAGGCGAGCCAGTCATGGATCATGAATTGGGGCACTGTAATGCTTGTGCGAAATGCGAGCTAGAACAACATGGCATCGGTGCGCTGCCATTTTGGACACTCCTCTCCCATCACTGTAATAAAATCCTGTGTCTCTGCGGCCCTCGCAGAATAAACAAGCATTTCAGTAGCGAAAGCAGAGCAAGGTCACGTAACTACATAAATGTTGTTGCTGAGTAAACTTGCAGTGGAGAATAGTTATGGTATTGTCCACTGAAGGACGAATACGTCAAGGGAGTCGGAGTGTCCTGCAGGTGCATGGTAAGGGGTTCTGGAAATGAATGCGAGGAGAGGGGAGCTGGGTTTTTCCACTCTCTGCCCCTTCCACTTGTGATCTGCTCTTCGGCAGAGGGCAGACACTACTGAGAAGGGCGGAGACATGCCCCCGATAAAGAAGTGGGCATTGTGTGGCAAAGTTAGAACTTGGACCCCCTGAGTGATGCAGTCTCGCTGAGAGGTAGGACACTCCCCCTCAGACCCTGTTAGCACGAGTGATCTCTTCGCCTACCTGCTCAGGGACTAGGCAGTGTCGTAGTGGCCAAGATAAAGGTGTCTTCTACGTCTTTACTAACAGTGAAGCAATTTATATCTATATTTATATATATCTAAGTGTATATGTTTGTTTGTTATATGCTAAGGTCATATATACATTGTGTGTATAAAAGGCCTATAACGAGCCATTTTCATTTTACTATAATAATGAGTCTGTGTGGTTTCTTGCTTGTCTGAGTCCAATAACTTGTTTTGCCTGGGGCCGGGGAAACGTAAGTGTCAGTGTTTTCCTCACGTGGCCAAGCAAAAGCAAAACAGGCACCAAGGGGGGGCGGCCCGGCGGTTGTCTGGAGTCTCCAGAGGGTGATGAACTATGACACTGTGTCAGAGTAGATTTGAGAGAATGCAGTAGGCGTTGTGTTATGGCATAAGTAGGATTTCATGGAAACATAATAAAAACAAAAAAGGTAATAAAGATTGTGGAAGAGCTTATCTGGGCCCTCCCTATCTCAATCAACATTAGATTAACAGTAGTGGGCGCAATCAGCTCAGTGTGCCCGATCAGCTTCAACTTCTGTTCCCTCCGCTTCTCATCACAAGGTATCCAATACTAGATCTGCAAGTTCGAGTATGGCTTCCCAGTTAGTGTGTCTCGCTTGGTAACTTCTAGTTCATGAGGATGCAGCCTTTGTTCGCCTCAGCAGCCGTTCTGCTGCCCAGAGCATTATTCAGGGATGTGTGGTGCCTCCAGGGGTTTATCACGCTTTCATGTGGGGTCTGCGGTCTCCGGCTCCAAACGTGGGGACCCCCACAGAGGGCCACGCCTTAGGCTTCCTTCTATCTTTTGGCATAGGGTCTGGGCATGAGACCCCCGGCCCTCTGGATCCCGGAGTGCCATCATTGTTGGTTTCAAGCATTAAGTCTTTAGCTTCTTCCTCCGAGCTAATGGTGTAGATTATGTAACTCAAAGATCAGCCTGCATGGGAACCCCCAGCGGTAGCAGACTTTCTTAGCTTGTAGCCATGCTGTAACATTTTGCAGATGCCTGCAGCTTGCTAGAGTGTATGGCGAGAGATCCTGGAACAACGCTAGGGACGACCCCCGGAATCTCACTGGTTTTGACCTTCTAGCCGCTGCCATGATTTCTTCTTTTTGGTGAAAGAAATGCACTCAGGAGAGGACGTCTGGTAGCAGGTTCCGTCTCTGCTGGGTAGAGGAGTAGACACGGTGGGTCCTGTCTAAGATCAGCTCATCTGCATCGTTAAGGCCCAGCAGGGGCTTAAAGAGTGCTCTTACATAGTCTGGGAGTTCTTGGTGGGAGACTTAACGCGGGATGCCACGCAGGCGAACATTATTCCTTCTCAACCTGTTTTCCAGGTCAGCCTGCTTCACCCATACTTCCTCAAGGTGTTCCTCCATGATCTCCATTCTATTGGTAAGCTCCGCACAGTCATGTGCTTGTTCGCAGGTTGTTTTTTCCAGATCATTAACTCTGGCCTCCAGGCCCATCAGGTGGGTGTTCAGATCAGCGTTTGACCGTGCCAGAGAGCCCTTAGAGGTTTTTATCTCCAGTTTTATTTCCTGTGCAATGTTTGAAACCCCTCGGTATGTCTTCAAAGTCCCATTTGGAGAGAGCAGAGTCTGGGGGACGAGGCGGCCACCGGGGGCGAGTGGATGTCAGCCTTTATTGCCTGCATTCGTGGGTCCGTTGATGCTTGAGGCACTAGGAAAGCCGTCATTTTGTTAGTCTTACACTTCGCTGCTGCCTTGGGCATTGTTAGGGGGTTTGTAGGCGTATCCCTTGGAAGAATGGAGGTGCCCCCGTATAACAGCGTTATCCTGAGACCTCAGGAGATCTTTTGAAAGTCCGCCAGTGGGGGCGTTAAAAGACCCAGCACTGCAGAGGGGATTCCGCTTAAAGGCCAGCCCCCAGTTCCGGCGAGGAAATTGCAGTTAGGGCTGAGCAGGAGAAATGGCACTGCCTGGGGAGAACTGTGTAGAATGGGAGCATCGTCCTGCGTAGTAGAAGTGGAGACCTGCTTGTCTGTCCTAGCCAGGTAGCCTGTGATTCTTTATGGTGCTATCTTCAGGTTGCGTGCCCTTAATGTTATATGGATTTCTGTCTCACAGGGATCACCTCTTCTTATCACCAAATATTATGTACAAGCAGGCTCCCAGCCCACCTCGTTGCTTTCAAGCCTACTCCCCTTTGTGCAGCTATGGAGGGGGAGAGGCTCCCAGCGATGTATTGCGGCGGATTCCCTGCTCGCCGGTTGCTATACCGCTCTGGTGGTTAGAGAGTAGCAGGCGAGGGAGAGGGCGTGGGGCCGAGCCCTCTGCTCCCGGACCTTGCGTCGCTGGGGCTCCAGGCTCGCTCTGCTGTTTTATTAATCTCTGTGGGAGAGCGGCCGGCAAGAGAGAGGGGGCGGGCCGGGTCCTCCTCCCGGACCCAGCATTGTTTCCAGCAGCCCCCCAGCACAGCCCAGCTCTCCGTTGCCCAGCTCAAGCGCACCGGAGGCAAGGGATCCCGCAGGAGGGGCCCCTCCCTGGTATCGCCGCCCGCAGACCACTCCCCCCGGGGTATCTGCCCCCGCTCCTCACCTAGGGGCACCAGACATGGGCGTTGTTGCCAGCCCGGCTGGGCTCTCGCTGTGGGTCCGCTCTGCCCGCCCACAGCTCACGGCTCTTCACAGGGCCAATTCGGCTGACGAGGGGGCGGGGACAGGATGGGGATCAGTGCCACACTGGTCGGCGCCTCACATGGTCCGGGGATCCGGATGCCAGGGTTTTGATGGTCATGCCACCATCTTGTTGCTGCTGCAGGAGATGGGTCCTCCTTGGCTAGAGGAATGCACTCCAAGGCAGCTTCTCACGCTGCGATTATGCTCGCCGGCACGGATCCTCGGTCCGGGACACCTTCACCTTCAGCCATCGGAACGGAGGGGAACCGCTTCTTTACATCACTAATATCAGGGTTGGGCACCCTAACGCGGAACTCACGGCAGACACAAAGGAAGGAGCTTTTAGAAAATAGATATTGTAAATCTATGCACTAAAATGGTTATTATTTATGGTGAAATATAAGCAGAAATCAGCTGTGCAGTAAGATATTTATAACGCTGGACTCTAAGAATGAAACATTAGCTTCTTCAGAAGTAACGTTCTTGAAAATGTGATTATTAAAACCCTTGTTGCACGCTAAGGAAGTGTTTTTGGATTTGAGTCCTTCTTGGTAAACGGCAACTGTAGCTAGGATAGCTGCTTCTGCTCAATCTTTTTCCCCACATTATACATGCAGGTTTAGGTGATGAACTTTTCAACATGTGAGGCGCAAAGAACCGCTCCAAATTGGACCAATGAAGCAAGCCTGCCTGTTGCCAAGAAGGATTGGGTTAGATGTCTCCACAAAAATATTTTGAAAATAATCTGCAAAATAGAGCAATGTACACCACATTTTCCTTTAGACCTTGGACACAAATCAGTAGGATTTTGAGACTGTTATGAAGAGTGACACATTAGATGTTAAAATAGATCACATGCTAAGAATACCATACACACTGGCAAATATTTTGGCCACATCAAAGAACAGTGACTAGTGCAGCGTGCCAGTATCCCACTGAAAAAAATATCATAAAAATACATGCCAGTAGAAACACCTTTTTAAAATGCTGCGCCAGGAAATATAATTAGCATTTTACTTTGTGCCCTTGATAAAAAACAAATAAAAACTGCCACCAAATATCAGGTTGGTTGCAATGCACATGTATATTAAGAGTTGAAATTCCAAGCACAAGTTAAACCTGAAGGAAAAATATATGCAGTCATTGGAACTTGTAAACATTCACAGGGGTCCTACCAAGATTGTCCTCTGGTATTGTTTGTCCTTTTTCATATGTGGCATCATTCTCACTGCCATGTTCACACCCATAGATGTAAGTGCTTAATATCTACTGATGCAAGCCTGTTTTTGTCTATGGTAAAACAAAATGTATTCACACACAAGTCTTCAGTGCACCAAATGTTTGTATGTCTTAAACAATGTGTGCTTTATCAAAAATCCTAGAAATCCATAGAGTACTCTGCCGTGTGTCATGTGGAAGTCTTGTGTTTGTGGATTCTAGTTTTGTCATGATATTCTTGAAAAATGATGTGACTCATGTATAGATTCAGATTTTTGCTGTTTTTTTGTCAACTGTAATCTGAATATGCAATTACTTTGTCCTTGTTTTCTAAAGGTTTCTACAGCAGACAAGTGTCGTTCATCCCCAAAGACCATGATTTCCTGCAATAAGAAGTCACTATATCTTCCACAGGAGATGTCAGCAATTCATATTGAATTCACTGAGTACTATTTCCCGGATGGAAAAGATTATCCTAGTAAGATTTTAATGTGTTGAAACAAACATTTTATGTACTTGTTAGATCAAGCCAAATATGTTAAATACAAATACATGTATAAGCAACTATTTAAAAGCCAGCATTATGTATGTTAGCAAGCTGAGAAAAACGTACCCAGGGTCCTTGCATAACATGTTGGGGATAATGCATTTGCCATTTTAAAGAATTTATTGTTACAAAGCCCTCTACGTTTTTACATGTTAACAAAAAATTATAAGGTAGTGTGTTTTTTTCTAACTTTGAAATTAATGTGACATGAGACACTAAGAATACTGTCTGTAAATAATAATTATGTGCATGGATTGCTCCAATTATTAAATGAGAAGTGTGAGGGGGCTGACATAGGAGTCAGAAAAATGCCTCACTAGCCCTAAATTTATGAGGGGTTTCCCTGCCTCAACACAACTAACTAATGAAACAGTCCTAGTCAGGCTGTCCAAAATAAAGTTCTCCGTCCTGTGTCTAAAACCTAATCTGACCCTCACACTTTGTCTCTACAAAAAAGGTATAAACAAGGGGAAACATAAAATGTCTCTTGGCTGCCCACCTGCAGCCCTGCAGATTCCACCAAACTAGAAGTTCCACTTGAATAAATGGTGTTCTAAAAAGTGCCGAGCGGGACAATCCCCTTTCCCTGGTCGTCTTCACACAGGCCTAGAGGATATCTCCCTGTCTTTGTGGCCTTTTCCCCACTTGTTTCAGGTGTTTGTTTCTTATGATACACTTGGTTTACTCGCCTGCCAAGTGCACAAATTATTGGTGCCTGTTGTGACACACTTGGTCTATTCTCCTGCCAAGTACGTTGGTTCTTATTCCCTGCTCAACCGAGTTACAGCTTTGGTGTACTCTCCTGCCAAGGTCTGTGTATTTTGGCTTTCAGTCAACTATCCTTGGTTTCCGTGGTCTAAAAAGAATTTCCAATTATTTTCAACAAGTACTGGGACAAGGGAGACTGGTACCATTTCATAGGCGGGCATGTTTCAGTTATGCCCCTTTTCTGTATCTTGATTGCTCTGGTTGGTTGGGTGTACTTTCCAGCCCAACTACCAGCTCCTTGCAAATATTGTGCTTAACAAACTCTTTCTTTTGAGGGGATTGGGTCCTCCGACGTATCCCATATCTATGACAGGTAATGTCCACAGCTGTGCTGCTTCGGAAAATCTTCGGCTCCTGCGTCGATGCGCCGTCCCCGTGGACCTCCCCCGACGGCCGACATCACCCGATGTGATAAGTAGGACGCACGACGCCCGTAGCCTCAGTTCTGTTTTTTCCGCGAACGTGTTCGCTTCGTGAATCTCGGTACACCTCGACTCTTTGGAGTTTGCTGTATTCTTCTCGGTTCGTTGAACCTGTGCGGTTTTTGTGACGATGTCTACTTCGTCTTCAACCCCGAGTCCGGGCTTCAAGAAATGCGGGGACTGCGGGTCCAAGATGTTGGTCACGGACTCGCACGCCGCCTGCCTCTGGTGCCTCGGGGAGGCCCACGATACAGACAACTGTGTCGACTGCCAGTCGCTCACGGCCAAGGCCTTGCGGGAGTGCAAGAAGAAGCTGTCGGTAGGTCGGATGGCTAAGCCCCGGAAGTTGAGGTTTACGGGGCTTTCGACGGATGACTCGAGAGGCGACTCTCCGCGTCGTCGTCGGAAGTCCAGTGGCTCTCCTTCCAGGAGTCGGTCTCGCCACTCCTCCGCCTTTTCGAGGCATTCCCGGCATCGGTCGCCTTCCCCGTCCTCTTCCGAGGACTCCGCCCGTCGGTGGGTCGCTTATCCCACCATGCAAGCGACACCGGAGGAATGGGCTTCCTTCGGGAAGCAGATGTTAGCGATTCTTGAATCGCAGGGCACCGGCCCGTCCGTGCCTCCAAGTGGGGTCGGTCGGCACCGGTCGAGAGACACCGCTCGTACACCTTCGGGCTCGGGTGGTCGGCACGGCTCGCGGGAAATGTCCCGCTCGGACAAGGGTAGCCGTTCTCGCCATGCCCGTTCCAGGTCCCGGTCCTTGACGCGCTCGAGACCGCGTGATCCTGTGCTGTCTTCGAGGAAGACGTCGACGCCTGTGGCGCCTAGGTCGTCAACGATTTCTCTCGAGGCTCCGCCTCTGAGGGGGTCGTCGACGCTGTCGGCGCCTAGGTCGTCGAGAGACACGCTCGGAGCTCCGGCTTAGAGGCCTGTGTCGACGCCGTCGATGCTGGCGGCGCTGCAGCTGACGTCGACGCTGATTCGCTCGACGCCGATTCTCTCGACGCCTTTCGAGGCGGTGGTGTCGGAGGGGCCCCGTGGCACGGGGTTAGCCCCTCGAAAGGCTCTGGCTAAGGTCAGGCATAGCTTTGGTCCCCAGGTGTCTTCCTCTCACCGCCTGGAGTACATTTCAGAGGGTGATGAAGGCTCTGATGAAGGCTTGGTTGTGGTTACGGTACCAGATGAGCTTCTCTCGGGCCATAGCCAGTTTGATGACCTGAGGCAGTCACAGCATGATGCCAGTGGACTGGACACCTCTCCGAAGGTGGAGGTTTGTAGGCCGGAGCCTGGCACTCATGCCGATTCTTCATACCGGCGCCTTATGTCTCGGGTCACTGAGTACTTGGGATGGTTGGCTCCCCCAGGGGAGTTCGTTCAGGATGATCTCACAGACATCCTTGATCTTGGTCCCCCCACTGACCTGGTACTGCCGTTTCATATGGCTCTGCAGAGAAGGGTGGCGGCGGCTTGGACTGCGCCGGAGAGTCTCCCGGCAGTGGGCAAGTCTTTGTCACGAAAATACCGTCCAGCCACTAGCGACCCCTGCTACTTGTCCAGGCACCCCACTCCGGAGAGTTTGGTGGTGCAGGCGGCTACGGCCCCGGCAAAGCAGGCGTCGTATCCTACCATCCCTCCGGATAGGGACGACAAACGTTTTGACGGCTGGGCGAAGAAAGTGTTTTCTTCAGGGGGTATGGGGCTTCAGGCGGCCAACTCCATATGTGCCTTGTCTCGTTTCACACACACTCTGTGTTGCATTAGCGGCTGAACATATTCCCGAAGGGGACGAACGGATGGTTTCCTTGCTATGGTTCAGGATGGCAAGGATGCCATGTGTGAGGCCGTTCAGTCGGGTTTGGACATGGCAAATTGTGTCAGCCGGTCCATGGCGGCGAGCACCGTAATACGCAGGTTTGCGTGGTTGCGGAAGTCTGGGTTCGCTCCTGATGTGCAGTCCCGGCTAATCAACATGCCCTTTGACGGTGAACATCTTTTTGGCAGCAAGGCTGACGAGAGCCTTGAGAGGTTGCAGACCTCCAAAGCTGCAGCAAAGTCGTTGGGCGCTGCAGTTCGACAACCTCCGCCTTTTCATCATAGGGGACAACAATGGAGGGGAGGTTCCTTTCGCTATTACTCGTCCTTCAGTAAAGTAAAAGGAGCTGTCAGTCAAAGAGGCCACCGTAAGAGTGCCAGAGGTGGAAAACAAGGTACTCGAGGTGCCAAGGCTGCTCGGGCAGTTGCCTCTTTGCCCTCAGGCAACGTCACAGCCGCTACCACTCAGTCATGAGGCCAGGTCCCATGGTTCGCCGGTTGGGGGAGGAAGGCTGGCGCAGCATCTTGTAGAGTGGCGTGCCATTACTTCAGATGTGTGGGTTCTGGAGATCATAACCCACGGCTACTGTCTTCCTTTTCGGCAGAGGCCTCGCAACAATCCACCTGGGAACCTCTCTTTGAAGAGTCCGGATCCACTCCTTGCGCAGGAAATTCAAGCCCTGCTGGAGAAAGGCGCCATAGAACTGGTGCCTGTAGCGGAGAGGAACAAGGGATGGTATTCCCCTTATCTTTTGATTTCGAAGAAAGACGGGGGATTGAGACCCATCATGGACTTGCGCGGTTTGAACAAACTCCTCAGGAAGGACAAGTTCAAGATGGCTACTCTCTCTCAAGTCTTCCAGGCCCTTCAACTTCAGGATTGGTTGGTGTCTCTCGACCTCAAGGACGCTTACTTCCATGTGTCGACCCATCCCAAGCACAAGAAGTACCTGAGGTTCGCAGTTGGCGACTCGCACTTTCAGTTTCGGGTCCTACCGTTCGGATTGACCTGCGCCCCGAGGGTTTTCACCAAGCTCATGGTGGTGGTGGCAGCGCATCTCAGGAAAGGGGGGATTCACGTCTACCCCTACCTGGACGATTGGTTGATCAGGGGGGGCTCTCCCGAGCAAGTACTGGATCATCTGTCCGTCACCTGCCACTCCCTTCACAAGTTCGGTTTCTCCTTCAATTTAAAGAAGTCCCATTTGACGCCAACACAGCGGCTCCAGTACATCGGAGCAGTGCTCGACACATCCCTGGGGCTGTGTTTTCCTCCCCAGGTGAGGGCTCTTCACATTCAGCAGATGGTGCACAAGTTTCAGCTTGCCCAGACTCTCCCAGCGTCCGAGTTCTTGAGACTGCTCGGCCTCATGGCATCCTGCATTCTTCTGGTGCCAGAGGCCAGGTTGCGGATGAGATCTTTGCAATGGGCACTCAAGCTCCAGTGGTCTCAGTCCTCTGGCAGGTTGTCGAACCCTGTTCAGGTGCCGTCCTCGGTCGCCCAGGACCTTCTGTGGTGGGCCGTCGAAGGCAATCTGATGAAGGGGGCCCCATTTTGGCTGCCCTGCCCGGAGGTGACGATCGTGACGGACGCATCCCTCACGGGATGGGGAGCTCATGCCAACGAGTTGACAGTCAGCGGTCATTGGTCTCTAGACTCCATATCAATCTGTTGGAGCTGGGGGCTGTCAGGCTAGCCCTGAAGGCTTTTCTGCCGACTGTGCGAGGAAAGAGTGTCCTGATTCTAACAGACAACACGGTGGCCATGCACTACCTCAACAAAAAGGGGGGGGGGCAGGGTCACTTCCTCTGTGCAGGGTGTCGATGCAGCTCGATTTCTGGGCCATACAGCAGGAAGTTTGGATCTCGGCTGTTCATCTGGGCAGAGACGACAACGAGACGGCGGACGCTCTGAGCAGGCAGAGCGCGATCTCTCACGAGTGGGAGCTGGCTCAGGAGATTCTCCTGGAGATCTTTGCCCTTTGGGAGACCCCTCAAGTGGATCTCTTCGCCTCCAGTGTCAACCAGAAGTGCGAAAGGTTCTGCTCACGGGAATTTCCTCCAAAAGGAGCCTTAGGAGACGCGTTCGTGGTGGAGTGGTCATTCCCACTGCTGTACGCGTTTCCTCCAGTCCCGTCATCCCGCAAGTACTGCGGGGGTTACGGAGGTTCGGTTCCCGGATGATCCTCATTGCCCCGGCATGGGCCCGGAGGACGTGGTACCCAGACCTTCTCGACTTGTCCATCTGCCCTCCACGTCGTCTTCCTTACCGAGACGATCTGCTCTCACGGGAGGGGAGTCAGGTTCTCCATCCAGAGGTCAGATCCCTCAACCTTCACGCTTGGCTTCTGAAAGGTTGAGGTATAAGGATTGGGACCTCCCTGAAGACGTGATGGAGGTGTTGCTCTCGGCCAGGCGGCCGGCAACAAAGTCTCTGTACCGTTGCCGTTGGAGAAAGTTCTGCGACTGGTGCAGAGTTAAGAATGTGGATCCTTTTGAATGTGACATTCCCATGGTTCTGTCTTTTTTGCTTTCCTTGGCCCACAGGGGCTTGCAAGTGGCGACCGTTAAAGGTTACCTGGCGGCGCTGTCCATATTTAACGCTCGTCTGAAGAATGTTCCTATTTTAAGATTCCTTTATTTTCTCAGTTTTTGATAGGGCTCACTAATGTGTTCCCTCCATCACCTTTTCTGGTGCCCGGTTGGGATTTGAACCTTGTTCTTAAGTTTCTTATGGGTGCTCCGTTTGAGCCTTTGCATTCTTGCCCTTTGAGACTGTTAACTCTGAAAACTGTGTTTTTGTTTGCGGTTACTTCCGCTCGCAGAGTGAGTGAGTTACAGGCACTTTCAGTTAAGCCACCCTTCACTGTGTTTCATAAGGACAGGGTTGTCCTTAGAGTTCATCCTTCCTTTCTTCCGAAGGTGGTTTCGGAATTTCATTTGAGCCAGAAAGTTGTTCTTCCGGCGTTCTATCCTCCTTCACATCCTGGTCAGGAAGAGGAGAGTCTCCCTAGGCTTGATCCTAGGAGAGCGTTGAGCTTTTATATTTCGCGCATATCCGAGGTCAGAGTGGACAATCAACTTTTCATTGGTTACGCTGGAAAGCGTTCGGGACAAGCTGTGACGAAACAGACTTTGTCTCGTTGGATTATTTTAGCTATCGCCGAGTGTTACCGCTTGGCGGGTAAGGACCCTCTGGCTGGCTTGCGGGCCCATTCTACCAGGGGAGTGGCTGCGTCTACTGCCCTGCAGAGGGGTGTTCCTATTCGTCACATCTGTGATGCAGCCACCTGGGCTTCAGTACATACTTTTGTACGTCACTACTCCCTCTATTCCATCCGAGGGCAGGATCTGGCCTTTGGAAAGGCAGTCCTTTATTCCGCAATTTGATTGGGCATGCTAAATTTGTGTTCTAAATTCTTTTCCCTCCTCCTTGCTTGGTACTGCTTTGGGAGTCTGTCATAGATATGGAATACGTCAGAGGACCCAATCCCCTTGAAGAACAAGTTACTTTCTTACCTGGTAACGTTCTTTCGATGGGATGGTCCGACGACGTATTCCATATCGCTCCCTCCCTACCTTCCCCGCTGCAGAATTACTTTTTGCGATTGCAGCTTGTGTTCCGCAAGGCCTTGTGTGTCTGACTGGCAGAAAACTGGTGTCACACGTTCTGGGGGAAAAAACTACAACTGAGGCTACGGGCGTCGTGCATCCTACTTATCACATTGGGTGACGTCGGCCATCGGAGGAGGTCCTCGGGGACGGCGCATCAACGTCATCGATGCAGGACGCAGACGCCGAAGATTTTCCGAAGCAGCACAGCTGTGGACATTACCTGTCATAGATATGGAATACGTCATCGGACCATCCCATCGAAAGAACGTTACCAGGTAAGAAAGTAACTTGTTCTTCTATGTACTTTGCACCCCTCCCTTTTTATGGTCCCTAGCCTTTTGTATATTTGCCACTGGTTTCCCTAATTGGTACCTGTGATCCAGGTCCAGCGGATGGTGCGTCCGGTAGCTGCTTGTATTTTCTACTGTGGTTCTCCCCAACTCAGCTGTATGTTTCCGCTTCGTGTTTCAAGACTTGGCTGCACCTCTCAGACTTGGCGATGACAGTAGTTGTGGAAACAAATGTCTTCCGAGTTGGAATTTGCCCCTGGTACACGGCTCGATTGTATTTTGGTCTGCATTGTTGGCTCATCACTCCTGGATCTCTGTCTCGCCTCTCCGGCTCAGCTACAGCACCACTCTAGAAAGCAAAGGCTTTCTGGGCTCCTCTGACCTCCCGTTCAGTTTTGAGAGTCCCAGACCACAGTGTTGTTCGATACTTTGTTTCTCAATGTACTCTGGTTCACGCCTTTTCCAATCATCGGTTAATGAACAGGTTATGGATTCCCTGTTCACTTTTGTATATTTGTTAGTTCACTGTCTCTCTGCTTCTTTCCTCCTCTACTGCTTCCCCACTCTGAACTACTGCAGTCACTACTCCAACACAGACTTCTTGTTCCTTCTCTTTTTATTGGCCATATACTTTCAGAGATAAAATACTATAACCTTGGTTGTGTTTTTGTCTTTCTCGTCTTCCATCCAAGTAGGGCCTCCTCATCTCAGAATTCTGTCTGGTGGTTGTTGGCTCAGATCTACACAAATAGATTGGCTCACATGCCGTTGGTGCTGCATTAGAGCAATACATATATCCATATGGTGCTTGAGGACTTAAGTTAGGGAAGGTTTTGGGCACCTTTAGGGAACTGTCTTGGTTTGGTATGGGAGGGACATTTCTTTTGGTGGTAAAAGGGATGAGACTGACACGTCACAGAAGGCACTAGGACATTTTGATAAAGAAAATGTAGAACTGAGATTGGCCCGGATCCCTCCATAAAGACACCATGCCATAGTGTTGGTACCATCTGTACCCAAGTCTCTGATAGCTTTTTGGTTCCATGGAGAAGTAGATGCACAGGCTTCGAGCTCTGGTATTCGGGATTATTGATAATCCATCAATACGTCTATTTATTGGAAGAAGTGCCATTTCCAGCAGGTAAAATGTTCTTTTTGATCCTGAGGTTGTTGCAACATATTCCTACTAGGGAAGGTTGCTAGGGAAAGAGCACACCGAATTGGAATCTCCATCGAACTATCCAAATTGAATAAGGCAACACAATTATATCATTTGATCTGGATGAAAGATCATGTGATATTGTGTGCCAACATTACCTTTATCCATTTCTCTTGCCTGTGATAGCAACAAAGATAGACTATGTGCTCATTTCTATCCTGAAATCCACATAGTAAGACTCCAGCGGATTGTTGTTTTTTGGAATTGCTGTACTTGTTGCTTTGCTACACATTACAGCAGTATGCTATAATAGGGTAAATTGGAGATAGATTGAAAGTTTGAGTGATCTGGCCTAAAGTAATTTTTTTCCAGAAGTGACATAACAGTTGCGTGTTTCTACTATTGATGTATGGTATCTGCTCAAAAGTATAAATTAATCTGTGTTTACCCATTTGTAGCAGTATTATAAAACATGGACTTTAGAATTCTTGCTGGGAATAGAGCTATAGGTGACACAGCAGAAATATTATTTTGAGTAAAAGATTCTGCCTGCTCTAGTTCTAGTGGGATAAATTATGTTAATTTGTCCAGTGGTTCAGTGTCCTAAATCTGTGGGTGCATTTGTCAAGGACAGAGAGATGCCTCTGAAGGTACTGCGAGGGAATGAACCACGCTAAATAACTTGAGGTTTAGAGATCTCAGGGAAAATCTTAAAGATTCTCTTTTTGGATTTATGCCTACTTATAGTTGTGTTGAATAAAAATACTTTGTTTATATGGATTGCTGTTTTGTACAGTTATACTTGAGTTTTAAATGGGAAGGGAATTTGATCATTAATCAGAGTGCCAAATGATCTCTAATTTCGTTGGTTTACTTTTTAATCTCATGAAGTTGCTTCGTAATCAATTAATGGTTTTATGAGTTAATGAAACAGATTCAAACTTGGCAGGAGTAATGTTTTCCAAGGCTCTGTCATGGCCATGGAAAAATGAAATTGAATTGGGGATGGGTCAAAATTGATTTTAGGCTAGTTTCCATGGTGCTTGGGATGACTGTCTCCTATGGATGATTATTGGAACCAGGGGGGACCTGTGTGGTGCGGGTTGTGAAAACGAGGTTGCATTATGGCAGAAAAATACGATGTTGTCTGGAAAGCAGTGACGCAATCAAAATGGCTATAAATGACAACACAATGCAAAGTAAAAGTGCCAGTGACTGTATAGACTAACAAGCCATCGCAATAGTAAATGAAACCAACAATCCAGCAGGTCTTTCCAAAGACCCATGCCCACTAGACGTACAAAACTGGCCTCAGAGTACTGGAATTCACCCTCCTCTTCAGGACCATAATCGACTTATCAGCTGAACAAAGAAGCAGCCTACATCAGATGGGAACCTGCCTTCAGTCCAACAAGATGGTTAAAAAAACCATGGGATTATTATGTAATCTTCTCGCGCTCTGAAACACCTGTGTACGAGCGCGATACAAATAAAATATATCCTATTATATCATACCACTCCCTTCCCTGGAATCACAAATCAAAGGACTGGCGGAACTGCTCTTTTCTCCCAACATCCATTTGATGTTTAATTCCATATGTCTTTCGAACATTGAACCCTGTTGGTGTTTGCTCTGTGACTATCCAGGTCCGACTATGCCAACAGCCTCTACATAAGCCTTCCTGATTACCTCCTAAACCACCTATAGAGAGGGCACAAAATGCCACAGTAGAGATACTACTAAGACAAAAAAAGACATGTGCAGATCTCCCTTCAAACCTTGCACTGCCGCCTCACTGTCAAATACAGAATTAATTTTTAAAAAATGTACTTTTACCATTGGCTTCCCGGAATCAAGCCAGGCTGCACTATTGATTGTGTTCCAGTACAGCAGGAAAAGACCAGGAGGAACCACCACCTCTGTAATGGCCACCAACCTATGAAATGCCATGTCTAGACAACTTTGCATATGGGTAGGACTACTTGACATTTCGGAAACGTCTGAAAACCTTTGCCAAAGCTTAAAGGAATTTACCATAACTGCAACATTTATGTGAAGCCAACATGACAGAATGCACAAATGCACCCTACTTGTGACAATGCATTCAGTTACATCAAACACAACACTTTAGAGAAAAGATCTGGTGCTGCTTAATCAACAAATGAGAGAAAAAGATAAATCTTTAAACTCTCAACTTGGGCCACCACATTGTCGGGACGCCCATCATTAGCCAGGTCCCTTAAGTGGTTGTCACCTCGACCACACCGATATAGCCATATGCCTTAAAAAGTCATCACCTGTGAAAAAGACCAGCTATTTACACCGTTGATGGGGACAATATTCTTGAATACTTTGATTGAAACTATTCAGCTGGACCCCCGACAATGCACAGGGTGACTACAAGGATAAATGAAGAAACCTGGGACCCACTGAAAAATACAGACCAAAGTCCCTACCTCCTCAGGCATGGACTTAAGTAAGCAACTGTTTGCTTCCATAAACGTTGCAATTCCTCTTTCACCTTACACTCTCAAAATTAACCAATTATGACAAAACTGCAACATCATGGTCATCTTTAGAGTGCCCAAAACTAAACCACTCTTTTGTGTTCTACGATACCACCATGTTGCTTTCCAACATGATCCCATGTTTGTATGAACAAACTTGCATTATGGGCAATTAAAGCTTTTTTCTCATTCTGATGGGCAAGGTGGTTCAGGTTCACATGATCAACACAACTGCACTTTTGATTTTTACCAAAAACATGTATAGAACAATTCTTAAATAACAGGAAGGCCATAATTCTCAAACGAGTGTGCCTATCCAGTATGAGCCATTATGCTTAATGCAAATTCAAAGGTTAGACTTTTATACCCACCCCTGATGCCCTCCCCAAATCACTGCTGGCTTAAACCAATTAAACCCACTCTAAACAATCTTCAGTCATTTAGATGGAGGGCAATTCAGGAAATGTTTTTTGTGCAGGTAATTTCTGTAAAATGTTCAATTCAAGTGAATTGAGCGGTACGCTTCCCTTCCCCCATATCGAACTGTGGAATTGTACATAGTCTAGAAAGAAAATCATTCATCCAGACAACGCTCATTGTCAATGATTTGACCTTTTCATGTGATAAAGGACTACCTTACCTTGTTCAGCTATTAACATTTAGAAGGTAATCTGTCCCTCTTCCAAACCGCCACCAAACACACACTTCCAGGAGCAAGTGATGTCTGTATGCATCAGTTACAGTGTCTGTTCGTGTTCTGAAGTAGACTGAGCAAAATTACCAGTGGATTTAATTGTATATCTGTAGTCACTCAGTGTCTAGTCTTGCAGTGTTCTTCATACACAAAAGTTCTTTAAAGCAATTCTGCTGGCCATTTTTGCAGGCCTACCAAACATGGCCAGTGTTTTGCTTTTCTTTTACATAGTTCCTCAAAATGACTTTCAGAACTTTTTACAAAGTAGAAGTCATATCTTATCTGATTTGGGGCTGTCCCCATTTTTCCTTAAGTCTAATATCAATCATGTTCTTTCTGTGAAGCACCATTCTGTTTTTAGTTGATGGAAGCCCTCTAATCCCTTACAATTATGTAGAATCTTCTCAAAATCTGTTAGCTCTCTAGGAAGTTTATCAGACCATATCTGCCGGTCAACACACCCTTCAATTGAAGGCGTACAAAACCCTGATAATTTAACAATTGTAATTCCCTTTCCAAAGTGACGATATCAATACATTTGCCATTTGACTCCCTCTACTGCACACAGTTGACCAGGTTTCTCAAGGTTCACTTCAAACCATTGTTGAAAAGGCAACTCCATATTGAATTCTTTCAGGAAAGGAGGAGCCCAGTCTGAGATCTCATGTTGTAAGGTATATTGTATTGTATTGGGGTATCTCTAAATCTCCCATGACCTGCTGATTGCTAAATCGGAACCAATCTAGGAACTGCTCTTTTTGGGACCAATAACCTTTCTTCCACTGTTGCTAGGTATAGAATAGCGTTTCCCAAACCAACCCATTCTTCGAGGGGATTGTGTCCTCCAACGTATTCCACATCTATGACAGGTAATTTCCACAGCTGCGCTGCTTCGGAAAATTTTCGGCAGAGGGTGTCCTGCGTCGATCCGTTGTCCCTCGAGGGCCTCAGTCGAGGGTTGACGTCACCGGATGTTATATGTAGGACGCACGGCGCTGTCACAGTACCTGCCCCCAGACATCAGGAGCAGACCAGTCTGCCCAAAGTACTGGCACCCATGGGGACCTTTAAGGCCCCAAAGGATTGCCTAAGGGCTTCCTGGACTCAGTCCTGGCGCCGTTGGCGCCAGGCTCATACTGCCTTTTCAAGCAAGACAGGTTATCAAGTAACAGAACCATCTACAGCCCAGTCTGAGGTTGGTTGAAGGAACTACTTTATCTGGGAACTATTTGATAAGGTGTGGTACAGGGACTACTTTACCTGGGAACTACTTCTGGGAAGCTATTTCAACCACGCCCGGAGAACAGAACACACTTTGCGTTATTCTGCACTCCTGCAGCGTAACGCTCACCGTGCCTGCAGCTCCAGTCCTGTCTACCGTCACGCCCGTCCGGTCATCGCGATCCGCGCCTGCAAAGGAAGGAGAGACTTCAGATTAGAACAAGACCCTTACCTGATTCTCCATCACAATCATCCGGGAATCGCTGCATCTGCAGAAAAAGGAACATCTGTTAACCGCGCTATGTAAGAACCATCTTAAAGACAATTAGCATAGCGCAGCGTGATACTCACCTTAGTGCTGTTAGTCCATGCGATCCAACGAGGCACTCTCATGCGATCACCGTCCCGGAGCAGCCGCATCTGCAGAACAAGGAAAGAACACAACAGGTGAGCTGCGCCTCGCTAAAAGACATTCAATCTCATGCAGCATAATACTCACCAGAAGCAGTATTCATTTGCGGTTCCGTGAGTCACCATCACACGACCTTCGCTCCGGAGGCAACGCACCTGCAGAAATAAGAGGACAGCAGATTTATTGTACGAAAGAACAATATTGCATGTCAGACATTTTTGCATCGTCCAAGTATTGAAACTTACCGTGGCATTACCTCATCTTTTCCAGAGGGAAGTCGCCTTTCTTCGGGTGTACCTCAAAGGGGAATCTGCAAAGAAAAGGTACAAGAGTGAACTTTAAGACAACCAGAACTCTAAAGCAATTCATGCTATTTAGGATTGGCATAAAGATTTACCTCAGAGTCATTGTTGTCTGGAACTCTGCCATAAGGCTACAGGATCAGTGAAGTTAAGTGGATCCCTGAATCTCGACGCACCCCTGCATACAGTCGCAGAATGTAGAGCCCATCCTTCATAACATTAAGGTGAGACACAGTGAAAGGGTCACAAGGAGGTCACGGACATGGAAGTTGGTCCTTCTCCTTACGGCTAGTTAATTTATCATTTTCACCATTTCAAGCAAATTTTCCTTCGTGCCAGAAAGACGAAACTAAGTGGGCCGGTGCAGTCACTCATCACTTCGCTACAAGTCACAGTGGTGGAGACCGCTGCAGTCCAGCTTCGTTCGGTGCCCCTGTGGCACCAGGTGAGCGTAACAGGCACCCGTAGCCTCGGTTCTGTTTTTTCCGCAAACATGTTTGCTTCGGAATCTCGGCGTGCTCGATTCTTTATTCGTGTACGATGTCTTCATCTTCTTCTATTATCCCGAAACCGGGCTTAAAAAAATGTCAGGACTGCGGTTCGAAGATGTCCATCACGGATCCGCATGACATCTACCTCTGGTGCCTCAGCAAAAGGCACGCCACTGACGACTGCGAGGATTGCCAGTCCCTGACGTGTAAGGCCTTGCGGGAACATAAAAGGGAAATTGAAGGTAGGTACGGTGTCTAAGCCCCATAAATCGAAGTCCGCTGGGCTTTCGACCTCTCGCCTTCCCAGTCCTCGTCGGAGGAGGACTCTGCCAGACGGTTGACTTGTCCCACCAAGGCACAGTTCCGGCCGCGCCTTCGAAAGAAACCAGCGGGGAACGGGCTAGGTCCACCGCTCGCACGCCTTTCGGCAGTCGGCGCGATCATCGGGAGCCATCGAGGTCCTGCTCGGACAAGGGAGATCGCCATAGCCGTGCCAGATCCAGGTCCCGGTCCTCAACGCCATTGAGACAGTCGGAGCCTGTGAGGCCTCCCAAGAAGGCGTCAGCGCCGTGTCCGTCGAGGGGCTCTCTCGAGGCTCCGTCCTCGAAGAAGTCGGCGGCACCTCGGTCAGCGTTGATTCCCTCTGCGCCCTCGATGCAGTTTGTGGAGGATTTGACAGAGGTGCCCCTGAGGGCTGTGGAACCTCCGAGGAAGGCTACCAATAGGTCTGAGGGCTGTTTTTGAGCCCTATTCTGTTCCTCCTCCTAGATTGGAGTTTTTCCAACCTTTACAGGATATTTCAGAGGTTGAGGAACTGTCTGATGAGGAGATGGCCTTGCCTGTGCCTCCTGATGTCCCTAATGATGCTAGTGGCCTGGACACCTCTCCAGAGGTGGAGTTTGGCCGACCTGAGCCTGGGGCGCAAGCGGATTCCTCCTATCGGCGTCTCACGTCAAGGGTGTCAGAATACTTGGGGTGGTCTGCTCCACCTGTTGAGTTTGCTCAGGATGATTTGACGGACATCCTGGATCAAGGTCCGCCCACTGACCCAGTGTTGCCATTTCACATGGCTTTGCAAAGGAGGGTGGCGGCGGTTTGGACAGCTCCGTGGAGTCGACCGGCAGTTAGTACGTCGCTTCCGAAGAAATACCGCCCATCCAGTAGTGACCCCTGCTACTTATCGACGCACCCTACTCCGGAGAGTTTGGTGGTGCAGGCGGCTACGGCCACCTCGAAGCAGGCTGCGTACCCTACCATCCCTCCTGATAGGGACAATAAGCGCTTTAATGGTTGTGCGAAGAAGGTATTTTCGTCTGGGGGTATGGTGTTGAAGTCGGCCAACTCCACTTGTGCCTTAGCGAGATTTACACACACTCTGTGGAACTGTGTGTCTTTGGCGGCTGAGCATATTCCCGAAGGGGAAGAAAGGGATGGTTTTCTAGCCCTCGTGCAAGATGGCAAGGATGCCATGTGCGAATCCCTTCAGTCGAGTTTGGACACGCAGACAGTGTCAGCCGGTCCGTGGCTGTGAGCACTGTGATCTGCAACCACGCAAACCTGCGTAAGTTGGGGTTTGCTCCTGATGTGCAATCCCGTCTTCTGAACATGCCCTTTGATGGTGTTCATCTGTTTGGCTGCAAGGCTGACGAGAGCCTTGAGAGGTTGCAGACCTCCAAAGCTGCCGAGAAGTCTTTGAGCGCTGCAGTACGTCAACCTCTGCCTTTTCATCCTAGGGGACAGCAATGGAGGGGAGGTTCCTTTCGGTACTACTTTTCCTTTGGTAGATCGAGAAGAGCTGCTAGTCAAAGCGGCCACCGTAGGAGTAGGAGTACCCGGGGTGGAAAGCAAGGTACTCGGGGTGCCAAAGCCGCTCAGGCAGTTGCCTCTTTGCCATCAGGCACTGCCGCGTCTGCTCAGTCATGAGGCCATGTCCCATGGTTCGCCGGTTGGGGGCAGACTTGCGCAGCATCTTGTAGAATGGCGGGCCATTACTTCAGAAGTGCGGGTTCTGGGGATCATAGCCCACGGCTACTGTCTTCCCTTCTGGCAGAGGCCTCACGACAATCCACCGGGGAAGCTCTCTTTGAAGCATCCAGATCTGCTCCTTGTGCAGGAAATCCTATCCCTGCTGGAGAAAGGCGCCATAGAACTGGTGCCTGTAGCGGAGAGAAACAAGGGATGGTATTCCCCTTATTTTTTGATCCCGAAAAAAGACGGGGTTTTAGACCCATCATGGACTTGCGTTGGTTGAACAAGCTCCTCAGGAAGGACAAGTTAAAGATGGTAACTCTTTCTCAAGTCCTCCAGGGCCTTCAATTTAAGGATTGGTTGGTGTCTCTAGACCTCAAGGATGCTTACTTTCATGTGCTGATTCATCCCAAGCACAGGAAATACCTGAGGTTCGTGGTTGGCGACTCACATTTTTAGTTTCGGGTCCTGCCGTTCGGATTGACCTCCGCCCCGAGGGTCTTCACCAAGCGGATGGTGGTGGTGGCAGCGTATCTCAGGAAAGGGGGTTTCACGTCTCCCCCCTACCTGGACGATTGGTTGATCAGGATGCGCTCTCCCGAGCTAGCCCTGGATCATCTGTCCATCACCTGCCACTCCCTTCACAAGCTGGGCTTCTCCCTGAATTTAAAGAAGTCACATTTGACACCTACCCAGCGGCTCCAATACATTGGAGCAGTGCTCGCCACATCCCTGGGGCAGTGTTCGCCTCCCCAGGTGAGGGCTCATCACATTCTGCAGATGGTGGACAAGTTTGAACGTGCTGAGAGTCTCCCGGCGTTCAAACTCTTGATGTTGCTCGGCCTCATGGCATCCTGCATTTCCTGGTGCCAGAGGCCAGGCTGTGGATGAGATCCCTGCAGTGGGCTCGCAAGATGCAGTGGTCGCAGTTCTCGGGCAGGATGTCAGATCCTGTTCAGATTCCGACCTCGGTCGGCCAGGATCTTCTATGGTGGGCCAACAAAGGCAATCTGATGAAGGGAGCACCGTTTTGGCAACCATGGCTGGAGATGCCGATAGTGACGGACGCATCCCTCACAGGTTGGGGCGCTCATGCCAACAAGTTGACAGCCAGCGGACGTTGGTCTCTGTCAGAGTCCAGACTCCACATCAATCTGTTAGAGCTAAGGGCCGTCAGGCTAGCCCTGAAGGCTTTTCTGCCGTCTGTGCAGGGGAAGAATGTCCTGATTATGACGGACAATACAGTGGCCATGCACTACCTCAACAAAAAAGGTCACTCGCGTTGTGCAGGGAGGCGATGCCGCTCTGGTTCTGGGCCATCCAGCAGGAAATTTCGATCTCGGCAGTTCATCTGGCCGGAGACGAAAATGCGGCGGCGGACGCTCTGAGCAGGCAGAGCACGGTCTCTCACGAGTGGGAGCTGGCTCAAGAAGATCTTTTGGAGATCATTGCCCTTTGGGGAACCCCACAAGTGGATCTCTTCGCCACCAGTGTCAACCGGAAGTGAGAGTGATTCTGCTCGTGGGAATTTCCCCAAGAGGAGCCTTATGGAACGCGTTCGTAGTGGAGTGGTCCTTCCCACTGCTGTACGTGTTTCCTCCAGTCCCCAACATTCCGCAAGTGTTGCGGAGGTTACGGAGGTTCGGTTCCCGAATGATCCTCATTGCTCCAGCATGGGCCAGGAGAGCGTGGTACCCGGACCTTCTAGACATGTCCATATGCCCTCCACACCGTCTTCCCTACCGAGACGATCTGCTCTCACGGGAAGGGGGTCGGGTTCTCCATCCAGAGGTCAAGTCTCTCAGCCTTCATGCTTGGTATCTGAAAGGTTGAGGTATAAGGATTGGGACCTCCCCGAAGACGTGATGGAGGTGTTGCTTTCGGCCAGAAGGCCTGCAACGAAATCCCTGTACCGTTGCCGTTGGAGAAAGTTCTGTGACTGGTGCAGGGTACAGAATGTGGATCCTTTCCAATGTTCCATTCCTTTGGTTTAGTCTTTTTTTGCTTTCTTTATCCCACAAGGGCCTGCAAGTGGGTACCATTAAGGGTTACCTGGCGGCGCTGTCCATATTTAAGCGCTCGTCTGAGGAATGTTCTTATTTTAAGATCCCTTTGATTTCCCAGTTTCTAAAAGGGCTAACTAAAGTGTTTCCACCATCGCCTTTCCAGGTGCTGGGATGGGATTTGAATTTGGTTTTGAAGTTCCTAATGGGAGCTCTGTTTGAGCCCTTACATTCTTGTCTGTTGCGACTGTTGTCCTTTAAAACTGTGTTTTTAGTTGCGGTTACTTCCACACGCAGAGTGAGTGAGTTGCAGGCACTTTCCGCCAAGCCACCCTTTACTGTTTTCCATAAGGACGGGGTTGTCCTGTGGGTGCGGCCTTCTTTTTTTCTGAAGGTTGTTTCGGAATTCCATTTGAGCCAGAAGGTGATTCTTCTGGCGTTTTATCCTCCTCCACACCCTGGTAAGGAAGAGGAGAGGCTCCATAGGTTGGATCCTAGGAGAGCTTTGAGTTTCTATCTCTCACAGATGTCCCGGGTCAGAATGGACAATCAGCTCTTTGTTGGTTATGCTGGAAGGTGCTTGGGTCAGGCTGTTTCCAAGCAGACCTTGTCCAGATGGATCATTTTGACGATCTCTGAGTGTTACCGTTTGGCGGGAAAGGACCCTCCAGTAGGCTTACGGGCTCACTCTACTAGGGGTGTGGCTGCCTCCACTGCTCTACAGAGGGTCGTTACTATTCGCAATATTTGCGAAGCAGCCACATGGGCCTCTGTCTATACTTTTGTGAGACACTATTCCTTGGATTCCATCCATGGGCAGGATTTGGCCTTTGGTAAGGCAGTTCTCTAGTCAGCCATTTGATTGGGCATTCTAAATTTGTACATTCTTTTCCCATCTCCATAAACTAGTACTGCTTTGGGAGTCTGTCATAGATGTGGAATACGTCGGAGGACACAATCCCCTCGAAGAACAAGTTACTTACCAAATCTGGTAATGTTCTTTCGATGGGATGTTCCTCCGACGTATTCCACATCGCCATCCCAGCCTGCCCCTCTACTGAATTTCTTACGCGATTGCAGCTTACGTTTCCGCAAGGCTATCTGCGGTCATACTGGCAGGAGATTGCTGCCACATGTTCTGGGAAAAAACTACAACTGAGGCTACGGGCGCCGTGCGTCCTATATATAACATCCTGTCATAGATGTGGAATACGTCGGAGGAACATCTCATCGAAAGAATGTTACCAGATAGGTAAGTAACTTGTTCTTTAATGGCCCCGGTTTCTATTTGAACAGGTATTTCCCTCAGTCAACAAAGTTAGTCAACTAAGCTGCTATAGGATTGCTTTCATTTTTGGGAAACAAGCCTCCCTCAGAAGGCGAAGCATAAGTGTCTCATAGGGAATTCTAGGGTACTTTACTTATGAATTACACTAAAGCATATATTCTAAATGTGCCCGAGATCCAAGACTTGGTAACATTGTAACTAAAGCAAAGAGCATTCTTGGAAGGATATTCTTCATGTCAACCATTAAACGGCCCATCCGTATAAGAACCATTGGATTCCATCTTTGCATGTCTTGTTGAATAATCTCCAAGAGATAATGATAATTATTACTTGTGCTAAAACAGATATTGGAGACAGACCAGAGGACATTTTTGAAAAAGAATTTTAATTAGAAATAAAGGAAATCTCTGTTCTAAACCATACTTTTAAGATGCAGCCCCTATTCCAAAAAAAAAAAAAAACGGTTGCTCATCAGGACGTTTTACATAGAAAACACTGCCCTGTGTCAAAATGTATTCTACCCTAACATCTGCCCTACCATTATGAAAAGAAAGAACAATATAAGGTTTAACTTAGGATAGGGTTACTCTACCTTAAGTAAATTAGTAGTGGCTGGTTTTCTGACCCCCACCAAAGAGTTCTGTGTCTTTCTCGGCCTTCTGACTGGTGTCGTAGTCCCAACATCAAAACAAATGCATCTCAGTTTCCATCTTGACAAAACAACTGTTTTATCAGCCAATACGGACAGTTTCTAATGGAACCCCTATTCAGGGATGTCTTCTCCTTATTAAAAGTAAAATGTTCTTCTAATCTGGATAGGTCAATATTCACAAAACCAAAACACTCTCTATCCCTGGTGGGGAAGTTTTACTTTAAACTTCATGTAGGCTACAGGCCTGCTTAGACCTGCTTTGGTTGTTGCTTCCCTCACCACCTCCTGCGGTATATGGATTGTAAGCACCACAGGGGCTCCAAAGCCTGCTAAGCTCTTCTTTGGTTGTGGTTTCCCTTACTCCTTCCTGGGGTATTCTCAGTGCAGAGTGGCCTCCCTGCCTTCTCAGTACTTTTTTGGTTGTGGTTTCAGTCACCCCTCCTGGGGTATTCAAGATTTCAGCCCTGTGTGTGGGTTACAGGCCTGCTCAGCCCTGCTTTGGTTCTCGCTTCTCTCACCCCCTACTGTCATGTTTGGAGAATCAGCCCGCCATGGGCTACGTTATGGCATCACCACCCTCCACCCGCTCCTCATATGCCTCAGCAAACCTGTCCAGCAGCCTGTGCTCATTCATGGAGGGGGTTTCTTTGGCCAGAGGGGATCTGCGCTCTCAACCAGGCTTTCGACTGTGCTGTCTGCTTTCTTGTATCCCTTCCTCTTCTCTGGAACTGGGTTTCTTTCGGTTTGATTTTGCTTCTTTCCTCAGCGGCCCAAGCTCATTGGCTCCCTGCCTTCTTCGAAGCGGCAGTACTCCACAAGCTTCCCTTGGTCTCCACCCACCATAACGATTGTGTGGCTCTTCGGCTCAGCTCCTCCTGTGGGGGAGGGACACCTTCCTCGGTGCACACGCTCAAGCCAGTGTTTCTCACTCTCCAGACAATTCTTCCCCTTGGCGTACAGCTATCTTTGTCTCTCCCTTGAATGGAAGGTAAGTTTTCATTAGTTACAGTCTTCACAAACAGGCGGCAACAAATACAGGTCAGAATCCAAGCCATCCACTTTAAAGGGGCCCATAGACACGATTTCTCTGTGTAATTCCCATATAACCAACAAACACTTGGGGGTTTGAACTAAGGGAAGGTGAAATAAAATCCTTACTTGGAAAGTCCTTGTTCCCATAGGGGGGGTCACCCCTAGTAGCATCCTGCTTGCCCTATCCCTTAGAAAAGGTCTTGCTTAGCAGGCTCACCCCCCTAGTCCCAAAGGGGATAGCTCCCCCTAGTGTGGAGAAGGAATGAATTCCCTGGATTCGTCACATACCGTAGTGTCCAAACCTGAACTCCACCATTCTCCCAGGAATTGTATTATGTTTAGGCAAATCTTAGTTATGTTGCTATGTCGCTAGCTCTAGGACCCAGTGGAAGAAGGAGGAATTTATCAGAATTTATTTTATACCCGAAAATAACTGCTGTTCTTGCATCAAGTTTGCGATAGATGTTTGTCGGGGTGGGATAAAAATTAAACGTTAGTAAAAATTCGTAATTTATTTATATGAAATACCCTGTCTGATCTTATTTCTAATTGCTGCAGCTAGGGGCTCAATAATTAAGGCAACTAGAGGGGTAAGAGGGCTACCGGGCGTACTCCCCTGGAGGAGGTCAGAACTGCTGGACGTTATTTTATTTAAAAGATTGCATATTACCTCACAATAAAATAAGAGGCTGTAGCACTAAGAACTCTCCACTGGCTACTGGTTAAAAATAATCTGCTTCAAATCACTCTGCATTGCTTACAATAGGGCACTAAGCTTACTCACCTTAGCAGGGAATGACTTTTGAAGTGTTAGGGGGCAGGTTAATAGTGTTTCCATTGTATTTCAATACTTGCCTTGAATTTCAACTGTTTCTAAATCACGTAACTGTTTTACTTGCTTTACTGCACAGTGTTTCTATGTTTTTTAATTAAATAATCTCTAACTGCTTTAAAGATGTTCTCTAGTGAGAACATCCATTGTAAACGTATCTGTGTTGTGACAGGGTCCGGGGCTGGACCCTATCGGACCCTGTCGGGGAGTAACAGGGACCGCTTGCAGCCTGAGGCAAGAGGCCTACCAGTTTTGTTTATTTATTTTTTCTTTTTCTTTTTTTACCAGAGCCAGTCTTTCTCCAGAAGTGGTGTAAGGGATTTGGGAGTGCCCAGTCTCTTCCTCCCCCACCCCAAACATGCCTTGGTTGCACTGAATATGTGCCAGTGTCAATCATTCCATACTGTTTTGATGCTGGCCTGAGCTCTTCTCATCTCATTTCAGAACTACCAATACCAGCATGCCCTGCCGCCAACAGAGACTGAAGTGACCTGAAGAGAGATAAGCAGTCTCGGCGACATCTCTGAAATACTTGTGTTTAAGGACTGCAGAGCTAGAAGATGGCAACGTAGAGCAAACTCTAAATTACCCAGAGCCCGAAACCAGATTTGAATGTTGCACAAGCAAAAGGGGCAGATTCAAAAGGGGCTTATAAAGATTTGGTGGGTGGAAACCCACCCCAATGGGGTTGGGGTTGAGAGCAGATGGAGATTGCCCATTGGGGTCAAGTGAGGCACCATGCCAATGCGAGAAGGGTAGAAACAGAAAGGTAGAATTATAAAAGACTGGTCAATGGAAGACCTAGTGAAGGGTGTTCGGCTGAGGTCAGGAGGAGAGTATTTGGGCCGAAAGTCCAGGTGGTGGAAGGACGGTGGACCAGACTATTGAGATTGGGGCGGAGGTTGTTACGGGTGAGATCATGTTAGAGTGGTAACAGATAGTGAGTTAGGCTGTGAGTGTTTGGAGAGTTGAGTCGGAGGGACTAGATATAGAGAAGGGAGTGAGTGGGATGAGTTACAGGTGAGACCGGGGACAGGAGAGAAGGGTGTGAAAAGTGAGAGGAGTGAGTGGAGAGAGCCAAGAAGAGAAGGGAGAAAGACAAGAGCACAATGGAGCGTAGGAACATCAGGGAAAAGAGTTGGAGATAGGGAGTGGAAAGCGACTGGAGCCTTTGAAGGCATAATACAGAGCAAACCACATTCTATAATTTTACCTGGGGAGTGTTAGGATAGGGAAATCCATCGCCAGATAGAGACCGCTATAATCTTTAGACGCTCAAATTGGCTAGATTTGAAATAGTAGGGGCTGGGGGCGCTGTTGCGTGCAATGTAAAATGGCCGCCTGAGAGCTCCGGCTCTAACAAAAATCCTGTCGCTCTAAAATCCTTCCAACACCGTTCCAAACGCTTGGAAAAGACAGAATCTGCTGGCGGAAGACTCCGGGAACAGGCACCCGAAAAATCGAGTGGATAGGTGTCTGGGAACCCCTCATAATCGATAAGGGTTCCGGCGGTCAGGAGGAGCTGGCGCGGCCGACCGCCGGCTCCACAGAATATCCACTGTGTGCCAGTGGCGCGCCGAGTGGAGCAGGCCACTGTGGGAGCAGGGTGTGGCGGTAGCCTTCGTGCCGCGCCACCCGTGGTGTGAGGGGAAGTGTGGCTGCTGTCGGTCTGGAGCGAGAAGAGGCTGCCTGAGGGAGGCGCCACCACCCCCAGCTGCACTCGGTGGAGGAGCGGGGCGTGCAGCAGGCTGAGAGGCCAAAGGTGTTAGAGGCAGCCCCGAGGCCTTGATACGTGCGGTGCCGCGTCTGCTGCTGCGGGACAGCCCATCCGTTCTCTGCTCCGGCGGGCCGTGTGGGACACGAAGAGGAGACGTGCTGGAACAGGGGGGCTCCGTGTTGTGCCCCCCCCATAACAAGTAGGTGCAGCGGGGGGGCACTCAAACCCCACCCACCACGACAACGTTGGGGCCACGCCATAACCCTCTGGCAGACCACGGGAGCAAACAGAGACACAACCTCGGAACTTTTGTTGATATGAACCTTTATTAAATCCTATGTAAGAACATAAAGAAAGAAGATAGCACCCCGGCGAACAACGCAGGGGGCATGGTGGAGGTCACTGAGGGATACGGAGGGCTGCTTCACCCTTCCCCCCCATTCCCTCTCATTGGCACCTGGAAAGGCCCGCTGCCCTAAAACACCAACACCGGTGTGCCATTTAAAAAAACAAAAAACACTCCTGTTGCACGTCAGGACAGTCCTTGATGGGGCCGGCTGATTGAAAAATCCCATCGGGGTCGGAGTGGTACGGGGGGACGCCCTGCTGAGAGCCGAGAGGGAGCTCTTGCCACGGCTGACTTCCGGGACCTAGCTGGAGAAGATCCTGGTCCCGCTGCAGGCACACACAAATACTAAAGCACCCCGGAGGCGAAGGTGTGCAGAAGGCCAATTGTATCCACACCACCCACCTTATTGAGATCCTTGAACTTCTTTTTTTACAATAGCATGTAATACGAGGGAGGACACAGGCCACTCTAAGGCCGCGCATCACGCCACATGGGACGCACAGAGAGGAAAGGCACAGGAGGGAGAAAGACCGGCCCAATGGACTCCTTCGCCAGCTCCCAGCCACAAAGGGTTGGCCGACGAGGCGCCACAAGACCACGCCAAGCAAGGGGAAGATCCTCTAGATCGTCTGGCGACACTGGTCCAAAATGGATTCATGGCAGTAAATGTAAAACTCGATGACATAGTCGCAACAATTGGGTCCCTGAAGGCCCGAGTGGAAAAAGAGAGCACGCGAATTACGGAAGCAGAGAACAGGATAAGCACTAGCGAGGACACTATCCTACAACACAGTCGAGACATAGCCCACCTCCAGACAGAGCTGCGCAAAACACAACACAAATGCGAAGATTTGGAATCAAGATCTCAGAGGAACAACACCCGGATTGTTGAAATCGCGGAAAACGTTTGGGAAAAGCGACATGGAAAGGCAAGTGGAAAACCTGTTGAGGAACATCCTAGGAACAGACTTTCTCCGAACATTTCCTGGTGGAGAGGGCCCATCGTACGCTGGCACCAGCACCGAAATTGGGGGCACCTTCCCGCACAACAATAGCTCGTCTTCCCAACTACAGAGACTTGATACTCAGAATGTCCAGAGAAAAAGGCACTCTACATTTTGAACACAACAGGATCCATATATGTTCGGATTTCTCCGCTGGTATACAGGCGCAGAGGCGATCCTATGAAGCAGTCAAAAAACAGCTGCGAATGCGCAATGTGCCGTACACCCTCATCTTCCCAGCGAAAATGAGAATACAGCATGGAGGGCGAGCTCATTTTTTTGAAAACCCCACGGAAGCCATGCAATACATAGAAGCCTCCATTCCGCTACCTCCCAGAGACCGGATGATTGACCAGAACGCCAGACCACCACTCGGAGAGGAAATGCCAGATGCGGTTGGATGACCAGGGTAAACCGTCTGCTCTAAACACTAATCAGCAGGAGGAAATTTGTCCTCTTTCTTCTTAGACGGGTGGCCGGCTGCTCACCGCCAAGAGCAGGGAAATTCTACATCATGGACGGATGGATGAAGACTTTGGATTATTGAGCCGACAGCCTCCGTCGGGGTAAGCCAGGTGCAAGCAACGGGCGACCCTCAGGAAGGTTCCACCAGTTTAAGGGGATGAGCAATATAGGGCGGCATTGTCAAGTTAGGGGAGATGATGTGGGTGGTGGGCTGAAGGATCACAGGGTGTTTAGCTCCGTTTAGCAATTCAGGGGGGGTGGGGAGGATTGGGGGTTTGGGACTCAGTTGGAAGAGTCCTACAAGTTAAAAACCGTGGTGACATTGCAGCGCATGGACCTCTCCTGAGTAACCGCAAATTTAGAGACACAAGAAGGGTATACGGACATGGTTAATCCTGTTATGAAGGCCCAAGGGCTTAAACTTAAACTTCTTACATGGAATGTCCGGAGACTGAACAACCGAGCTAAGCTGAACAAGGTGGGAGCTTATTTCACTTGGCACCATCCCCAGATACTCATGTTGCAAGAAACTCATGCGCTCCAGAAGGTCAACACCAAATTCTTGAAAGGGTGGGGTACGCATAGATATTATACTGAATACTCTTCGCAAGCCAGAGGAGTACTTGTCCTAATCCACCCCTCTGTTGGGTTCCAATTGGGGAAAAGTAAAATTGACCCTTTGGGTCGTTACGTAATAGTGAGGGGCAACATCGCTGGGGAAGAATTGATATTAATAAACACTTATGGTCCGAATTTAGACGACCCAGACTTTTACACAAATGTAATGCAAGAGGTGGGCTTCTCTGGAAGCGAGCAAATATTGTTGGGGGGGGGGGGACTTCAATACCATATTGGACACTGCCCTAGATCGCTCCACATCCACACATCGTAATCCTACAAAAACGGCTGCTATGCTACAACAAATAATGTCACAATCAACACTGGTGGACGCCTGGAGAGCATTACACCCCCATCGAAGACAGTATTCCTTTTATTCCTCGGTGCATGATACCGAATAGATTACTGGCTGGTCTCTGCGTCCCTCGCAAACCATATTGATAACAGCGAAATACTTCCCCGCACCTTGTCAGATCACTCTCCCATCCTGTTAGATATGACACTAAGAAATCTGAAACCCCGATCAGGAGGTGGAGAATGCCCGCTGGCATCCTCAAAGACCCCGCAGTGGCAGAGGAACTACACACAGAGGTAGAACACTTCATTGAAATCAATAGGGACTATGTTGACAGCGCTGCAACATTGTGGGAGACATTTAAGGCATGGGTAAGGGGGATACTGATTTCCAAATCCACGGGGCTGCTGAAGGCGGTTAGAGGGGAATTGGCTGAAGTAGAGAAGCGGTTGGGGGTGTTGGAACAGCGATACACAGCCAAGCACGAGGATAGTTCCCTTGCAGATATAAATGGTACCCTACAAGAATTTAATAAACTGGCTACCAGGGAGCTTCTGTACATGGCTACTCCAGTTAGAGCGCGCCGGTATGGCGAAGGAAACAGGGCGGGTCGCACCCTAGCCAACCTATTGAAGGCCGAAAGACACCACACTATGATTCCCAGTGTAGTAGCAGGGGATGGCACGGTAACCACTAGCGAGGAGGGCATAAATAGAGAATTCACCCGTTTTTACACAGAACTATATGCCAACCACGATCTGAAAACCCCCGATGACATCAAGGAGTACCTAGATAGCATCACGCTCCCGACACTGTCATTAGAAAATAGAATACTATTAGACCAGGCCATAACGGTAAATTAAATAAAGGAAGCAATTAAATCACTGGCTAATGGGAAGGCTCCCGGCTCAGATGGACTGGGAGCTGAGCTGTATAAGGTGCTCCTTGAAGAGTTTGCCCCGATGCTATTGTCGGTGTGGGAGGAGGCCATGGAGACAGGGACACTCCCAACGTCCATGAGAGAGGCCATAATAACAGTACTCCTCAAACCCAGGCGCCCACCGAGCGAGATGTCCTCATACCGACCCCTTTCCCTCATAAATTGCGACGCCAAGATATTTGCTAAAATCCTGGCCACTAGGCTCATGCCCACCATGCCTGTGCTGGTGCACCCGGACTAGTGCGGACTTATCCCCACCAGATCAACGGCACTAATTCTGCGTAGATTGTTTGGTGTCATGGCCCAGATCAGACCAGAAGCTCAAGGCGGTTGCGGTATCCCTGGACGCTGAAAAAGCGTTTCATTCGGTGTCATGGACATACCTGTTCATGGTGCTTGAGAAATTTGGAATAGGCCCATACTTCCTAAAATGTGTCAAGATATTATACCATAACTCGGGAGCCAGAGTGCTGACCAACCGCACCATGTCAGAGTGGTTTGGGCTGGGCAGGGGTACAAGGCAGGGCTGCCCGTTATCTCCCATTCTATTTGCCCTTAGTATGGAGCCAGTTGCAGCAGCGATTAGGGAACACCAAGAGCAGAGGGGTATATGGATGGCGGGCCTGACCCGCCAATATCACTATATGCAGATGACACCCTGCAATACATAGGGAAACCGGACATACACCTGGGGCCTGCAATGGAGACCGTGCATACATTTTCAGAATTTTCAGGATACAAAACCAGCTGTTCCAAATCCAAAATTTTTCCCTTGACTCCTGCAACTACCTGTCCAAGCAACACACACGGCCTACAATGGTCCCCTGATAGGATAAGGTATCTGGGTGTAATTGTGTCGGGAGACAAGGCATCCCTGTTCTCCAACAACCATGATGCCTTGTTGACCACGATTGCTGCTAAACTCCGCTTCTGGGCCAAACTTCCCATTTCACTCACAGGCCGGGTAGCTATATTGAAAATGGTCATTCTCCCCAAACTACTATACATTTTCACTAATATTACGATATAGCCTGGTAGGTGATTCTTTGATACTTTCAGGTTCCTGGCGGTTGAGATTGTCTGGTGTGGAGGGACGCCAAGAATGAAGTGGGAGAAGATGGTGGAACCCTACAATAAGGGGGGGATAGCGGCCCCTGATTTTGAATTATACTATTTGACAGCACAGGCTCAGTTTGTCAAACATTGGTATCATGAGCAGGATACTTCACCCCACATCTGCTTAGAAACGCATGGCGCGCACCCAACCGACTTAAGGTCAGTAATTTTTAAGGGAAAACACAGATATGAATGTCCATTTGACCCAGTCAGTACAACTGTGTATGCATGGTCCAGAATTTACCGTAGGCTCGGACTGGAAACACCCTACTATGCTGAGGCCCCATTCTGGAACTTCCCCGGTATACCACCCACATATGATCCAGATGTGCGGAAGACATGGAATCCAGAGGGAGAGTTTAAAATCAAAGACATATTTCCTAATGGTAGATTTAGAACACTGGAGGAGTTCAAAACGGGGATGGGAAGGGGCCAATTAATGATCCTACAATACCATAGAATGAAGATGGCTTTTAAGGCTAGGTGGCCAATGTTCCCGGACGAACCCCCACCGCATCCATGTCTGATAGCTTTGTCAACCCGGGCGGGAACTAGCATCTCGAGGGGTTATTTACCACTCTGGTTTTTAGGGACGCCTGGGCTAGGAATGGTGGAACCACACTGGAGGATGGCACCCGATAGTGCCCAAACCCCAGTTCAATCACTTATAAATCTGAATACCTTATCTTGTTTTCAATACAAACCTTAATGTCATCTCCAAGATGACCCATGTCCTCCAATCACAACCTCAGCCGTTCTGCCCGTGCTAGGTCCTATGACTTCCTGCATTCTTCTAGTGCTGGAGGCCTGGCTACGCATGAGTTTGCTGCAGTGGCTTCTAAGTTGTCGGTGATCTCAATTTCAGGCACGCACCTCACATGATCCCCTGGTCTCAGCGAATGTGTCCAGCGATTTGCAATGGTGGTCCCAGAGAGACAACCTATTTAAAGGGGCCTTGTTTCGACAGCCCTTCTCCCAACTGACTCTGGTCACTGATGTATCCCTTAAAGGTTGGGGCGTTTACATACAAAGCCTGATGGTGAGCGACGCTGGCCCTAATCGCTTTACTCGCTTGGGTAAGGGGTAAGACTGTACTGGTCCTGACGAACACACAGTGGCCATGCACTAGCTCAACAAAAGGGGTAGTGTGTACTCCTTGCCTCTGTGCAGAGATGCAATGCAACTGTCTGGGCTCTGGAAAACATTGTGTCCCACATGGCAGATCATCTAGCCGGCTGTCATGATCTCTGCTTCCAAAAGGTCAGGGTTTTCCCAACTCCCTTGGAAGCAGATCCATAACCCAGGTTCCGAGTGCCAACCAGTCCCAATTGGGACCTTTTGGACCCAGTCCTGGCGCCAGTGGCACCAGGCTCATAAATAGGCCCAGTCCCAGCGCTGGAAGCGCCGGGCACATAATGCTTGGGTGGACTTACCTGCAGCAGACCATGCTGCTTACTTGCCTGCCAGTTGAGCCTCTGATCCTCTTCTGTTTAGAACTACTTTTCCTGTTGGGTGGGGCAGGAGCCACTCCCTAGATTCAGAACACTGGAACTCTTCTGGAAAGCAGGAACTCTTTTCTTACCTAGGCGTGGCCGTGGAAGGAGACACCTAAGCACTACAGGAGGCTATTTAAACCACACCCGATGGATGAATCTTGCTTTGCGTTATTCTGCATCCTCAGCAGCAGAACGCTCATCGTGTCTTCTGCATCTGATCCTGGGCCTAAGGAAAAAGGCTTACCATCCTGAATCCAGTCTTCAGCAACACCTATAAAGACAAGAAAGAACAGGTTAGCATTACGGTCTTCAGTGACAGCTCTTCACTTACCTGGTCCATCGGCTGTCACCAACGCCTCGCGCTGCATTCCGGCATCTGAAAGACAAAGGCTTACCTACTCTTCGTGCGCTCCGGAGGTCTTCACACTGCATTCCGGCATCTGAAAGACAAAAGCTTACCAACTCTTCGCACGCTCCGGAGGCCTTTGGCGCTGCATCCCGCATCTGAAAGACAAAACAAGGTGCGTTTAAAGACTTTGGGGAACTTTAATACTCACGTGCCATTACTCCTTTCCACATCTAACCCAGTGGGTATTCCGGCACCCTGCAGCCGCTCCGAACTTGTACCTGCAAAATAAAAAGACAGTTAGAGCGCATTGTGAAGCAGGCAACAAGCGCTTACTTACGTGCTTCCAGGCGCTTCTATTCATCACACGGGCTCCATCTTCAACTCACTTCAGCCCGTCATCCGCCATCGCCGGAACTCTGCAAAACAAGAGACATCATTACTAAAGACTTTAAAGACATTAGAATTACTCGAAACTTACAGTTCGTGCAGTAAACGACGGACAGCAGTCCTCTGAAGTCAAGAGGCCTGCTCCCCTTATCCAGTGAAGAAACTGGTTACAGCACCCTGCCTCGAGGCAGATGGAGAGCACGGCGTTCACTTACCTAAGACATCTTACCCTTCGAGTCAGACATACAGTGCACAGAGGTCCAGCCCAAAGAGCCAGCCGTGTGTTACACATCACCTTTGAAGATACGTTATACGCCCAGTCAAGACCGGCGCCTCTACGGGAATCAGGTGAGCGTTACACCGGCAGGGCGATTGCTAAAGTGGATGCCTAGAGCAGACAGACTAGAGTTGAGCTCTTTCAGGAAGTTCTGGATGAGGTGTTCTCCGTTGGGGGACTCCTCAAATGGACTTCTTTGCTTCCAGTGTGAATAGAAAGCACAGGTGGTTCTGCTCCTTGGAATTTCAGCGGCACGGGTGGTCAAGGGAATGCACTGACAGTCAGATGGGATTTCGTCGTGCTGTGTATTCTTGCCATTTCTTACCATTCCGCTTGTCCTTAGGAGGCTACCGCTGTTCAGGTTGCCATGATTTTAATTGCTCTGGACTTTGCCCAGAGAACCCGTAATTGCAGGACATGTTGATCTGCCCTCCCTTGCGCCTTTCACAGTGAGCAGATTTTCTCTCCCAATCGGTAGTATGAATGCTCCATCCGAAACTCCCCATCCTGAACCTGCATGTCTGGCTGCTGAAAGGTTGAGGTCTAAGTAGTGCAATTAGTCTGAGGATATCCTGGACATGCTCCTCTCTGCTAGGAGGCCCGCCACCAAATCGTTTGTGCCTGCAGGTGGCATAGGTTTTCAGCTTTGTGTCAGGAGAGGGATTTGAACCCTTTTACCTGTTCACATTCTCAGTTCTAGATTTTCTCCTTTCTTTGGCCTGGACTGGGGCCGCATATTGGCACAGTAAAGGGGGATCTTGCTGCCATTACGGTTTTCAAGAGCACCCTTGAGCAGGGCTCGTGTTGCACAGTTCCCATAGTCCTGCACTTTTTAATAGTTTTATGCCAGGTTATTGTTCTGGCTTGGGACTTGAATTTAGTTTTAACGTTTCTTATGGGCATTCCAGTTGAGGCTGTCCTTTTTTGTTCTTTGTGATTACTGGCCCTTAAGGTGATTTTCCTGGTCGCTATCATTTCCTCTAGACGAGTGAGTGAGCTCCAGACGTTATCAGTTAAATATCCCTATTTGGGTTTCTCCAAGGAGCAGGTGACATTGAGAGTGAGCCCCCCTTCCTCCCAAAGGTAGTCTTTGATTTTCATTTATCTCAAAAGATCCATCTTCCTGTCCTTTTTTTTTATGCCTCAGTCATTTAAGGCAAAGGATTGATTCCATCGTCTGGACAGTGTGGACTGTCAGCTACTATGTCTCTCGAACGAGAGAGACCTGGAAGCATGATCAGATTTTCGTTGGTTATGTTGGGGTCTGTGTTGGCAGGCCTGTGACCAAACAGACCCTGTCAAGGTGAATCATCATCTGCATTTCGAAATGCTTTGACCCGGCTGGTAAGAATGTGCCTGAGGGTTTTAGGGTGTCATGGAACAAAGGCGCCCGGGGCCTCAGAACCAGACAAGGTTGCTGTGGTGACGTTGGAAACTAATAGCGCGTCCATGCATACCTCATCCTTCTAAGGCAGATTAATGATTCTCTCACCTAGACTCAGTGCTGGCCGACAGCTACTAGGTCTCGAACAAGGGAGATCTGGAAGCATTGTTGATTAGATTGGTGTCAGTGTTGGCAGGGCAGTTATTGTACAACAGCGATAGAGCAAGGGTGGTATTTGTTATTGCTCACTTGACTAGTAATGCCTTGTCCTGGGCTATCCCCATGGTCGTCTCAAATGACCCCCTGCTTGATAACTAGGCAGGCTTTCTTACAGCCCTTGGAGCCATGTTCGACACGCTGGACCAAGTGTACACGGCACAGGAGACGCTACTCGATTTCGTACAAGCCTCATAGGACTTATTTATTTATGTAGCACTGGGGATCAGGGCGCAAACCTGTAAGACAGGACTCGGCAAAATGTCACCCTATATGGGAGAGAAAGAACACCATAAGGTATAAATACTACCTGAAGAGTAAAGTTTTCAAGGATGAGCAGATGGTTTTCATGTTTTTGTCAATCCGTAGGGTGCCTGGCAAAGAATTCCAGAACTGCGCTGCTAACTTGGGAAAAGCCCTACCCAGAGCCTTAGCCCTTCTGACCTTGTGAGTGTTAAGAACTCCAGTGTTTGTGGAACGTAGAGTATGTTCAGGCTTATGTAGATTGATGCAAGTCTTCAGGTAGGCTGGTGCCTTACCATAGAGGCATTTGTGCACAAGCGTGGCTGTCTTAAAATGGATTTGAGCAGGGATAGGGAGCCAGTGTTGCGATTGCCTGGCAGATGGAATGTGATCTGGATGTGAATTCCCTTGATAATGCGAACAGCGTCATTCTGAAGGGTCTAGAGTTGTTGCAGGCATTTTTTGCTTGCCCTGATCAGAAAGGCATTACAATAGTCGAGGTGAGAAATAATTATTGCCCATGCAAAAGTTGAGCAGTTTGATTCGGATTTGAATGGTTTAATGTTCTTTAGGAGTCTCGGGTGGTAGTGGCAATTCCTGTAGATGTAACTTGACTGTGTCTCTGCGCTAAGTGATGAATCTAGAAAAACACCCAGAGTCTCGACTTTCCCAGCCACTGGAATAATGCAATCTTTAATACTAATATAAGAGTACTCTTTCCCTAGTTGGCTCTGGCCTGGGGTCTTCCGAACAGCAGTAGTTACGTTTTGGCTCTCTTTAAACAGAGCAAGTTTTCTGTCATGCAACGTTCGATTATACAGTAGATGGAATTTAGGTTTGTATTGTCTGTGTCGTAGTTCCACCGATTTCCAAGATCAGTTGGGTATCATCTGTAATTTGTAAAAAAAAAATTAAAAAAAGACCCCCTGAGTTTCTAAGAGTCTACATAGGGGTCTAATATACAGGTTCTAGTTGGTGAGACACAGGCCCCCTGTGGAACTCCACATAGAATGGAGGATGGTTTATAAGAGGCACTCTCCCAGCACAATGAGTATTTTCTGTGTGATAAGAATGATTGAGTTCAACTGGTGGCTTGGGGGGCACAGTTTAGAGCAAACGATAATGATCAAGCAGGTCAAAGGCCACAGACAGATCGAGTAGGACCAGAAGCCCAATTTTCCCCTGGTCCAAGAACTCCAGCATGTTAGTCTGCAGATCTATTAGGGCCGTCTCCATACTCGGATTGGCTCTAAATCCTAATTTTCTGCTGTGGAGTATGGAAGAAGCTTCGAAGAATGCCTGCAGTTGATTGGTTGCCACTTTGTGATCGGTCTTACATTTCTTCACCAAAAGGGTGATAGAAACGACTTTGATTAGTTCTGGAACAGAGATATGGTCCAAAGATGAGTTAACCAGTCTAGTGAGGAACAGCCTGAATATATTTTTGTTGTCAAGCACAAATTTGGCGGGGATGATGTTGTGGAGTGCATTGTAGCCATGATTGTTTCCATCTCTCGATTAGTCAAGTATTTAAAGGTACATTTGGGTTGTTCCTCATGGTGTATTAATGGCGGGAAAGCCTGTTTCTGGACTGCAAGACCTTTACCACATCTTGTTTAATTTTATCATGGGACATCTTAACTTTATCAGCAAAAGCCTGCTGGACATCTTCAGAGTCCTGGTTCTGGTCCTGGTCCGTAGGATGGATAGGTTGTACCAAGGCTTTAGGACTCTCTAGGAACTTTAGAACCTCAAAGAGTTTTTTGGAGGAGTTTTTGGCTCAGGATATTTATTCATTGAAGAAGTTCTTTTTGCCTGTGATGATATGTTTATAGGCTAGCTCTAATGACTTTCATTTAGCCTTATTTAGGGGCAGTTGGGTGTTTCAACCAAGTTATTCATCCCGCCTTTTCTGTTTCTTCAGAGTAAAGAGATCGGATGAATACCATTTTTTATGGTTTGTGTTTTCTCTCGCCAGTTTTTTCTTAAAGGAGGTTATTTTATCCAACCTTCTTGTCCAAGCATTATTGTAAGTCTCCACTAGGAATTCTGGGGGATCGGAGTTACATGTGGTAGACATAGTGTCCTGGATACAGCTTTAGATGTGAGGTGTTTTGATCTTTTAAAAATACGGCTATAGACCATTTTGACCGGGTTGGGTGGATTTTTAGGGATATCCTCTAGTTAGATCGTGAAGTTAATTATGCAGTAGTCCGACCATATGCATGGAGAGGTGTTTTTTATTTCAACATTCAAATTTCTCGAAATCGCCCAATCCAGGATGTTAGCAGAGTTGGCAGTAGATTTGTTATTCTCAACCTTAAAATGAATCTCTCTGAGCTCTTCTTCGAGAGCGGCTGCTTCCTTGTCCCTGGGGTTGTGAAGCCATTGGTTCACATCCCCCGCTAATAAGCTGAAGCAATAAGGACAGTTGGTTGTTTTTAACACCTGAATTAAGTCCTTATTGTCTTCTACTACCAGATTCAAACAATTGGCTAAAGAATCGGCTCGGCCTGAGGAGTCTTGCTTCATCTTATATAGGAGAGGTCTACATGAGGACCTAAAAGATCCCTGCAACTGAGACTTGCATGAGGACCCCTATCTCCAGAAGAAAGGAGCCACTGTATAAGACAAGGATTATGCATGTAATGCGGTTATAGAGCACGTCTGGTCAGAGGATGTCCAATAGCCCCTCAGAGAAAACAGGGAATCTCCAACTCCTGTTCCTAGAAAGAGCTAGGAACTGGGAGCAAACATACATATCCATCATCCCACTCACGTCTACTAGCCAACCACGACCTTGCTTATTAGTCATAAGGATCACTTTGTTCCTTCCTGAAAGAGGCCAGGTGGAATCGCCTTTTTTTTCCCTATTTTTATCAATTTCGGTGCTGCAGGCCTATTCATAGACGATCATTGGGTCCTAGTTCAGCATATGCCACGTTGTGCCAAGGATCTCGTCCAAGCTGTGGATGGAATTGATGGTCTACCTTTACCTTCTGGTCCAGTAATAGAGCACACATCCAGCATAAAGATGGTGATCGCTGAACACACTGAAATTTGTCTTTTGATTTCATCAAAGTCGCTCATTTCCCGGTTGTGTTAGGACTTCCATGGCTGCAAAGACACAATCTGTTTAACAATTGGGCAGAAGATCGCTATTTCTTCGTTTTGAATATTGTGTACATTATTGTTCATTGGAAGGGATATTCCTCATACACCACACAAACACTCTAAGTCGCTGAAATCTCTGCTATCCCACATAGCTCCTGTTCTGTTAAATATAAGGACTTTCAGTATGTCTTCTACGAGAACATAACATCTATTCTACCTCCTCATCGTCCTGAAGATTGGGCAATTGATCTGACCCCTGATGCCCTTGTACCCTTCAGTCGCATGTTTATTCTACCATCATCTGAAAAAGAGACCTTTACAACAATATTTGGACAACAACTTGCATAACAGCTTGATTCATCCGTCCAAGTGCCCAGGGGTAGCATCAGTTTTTTTTTGTACCAAAAAAGACCATCAAGCTTCTCCCATGCTTGGATTTATGTGGTTATACCAGGTCACAATCCATGACAAGTACCCCTTGCCTTTAATTGCTGAAATTCTGGAAGTGCTGAGGGGGGGACTCAGTTGTCTCCGTAGGGCCTATCATCTTATTCGGATTGAAAGTGGGGATAAATGAAAGAGCCTTTAGAACACCTTTGGGGCTTTTTAAATATCTTGCGATGCCGTTCGCTCTAATGAATGCAATCTGTCTTCCAAAGATGAATGGACCATATATTCTCTGACATCTTATTCCACCATGTCATAGTCTATTTATAAAATACACTTCTGTATTCCAAGAACCCTACGGAAACATACAGCACCAAGACACACCATACACTACCTCATATATGTTGTAATATGTTGTATCTGATTCTGGAATATATATGGATCCAAGAAAGGTTTCTGGAAATTTGGACTGGCCATCACCCACATCAGTGAAACATATCCAACATTTCCTGGGGCTAGCAAACTTCTATAGGAAGTTTATTCCATTGTTTCCTCAGATTGTTCTGCCAATCACACGTCTTTTTTTAAAAAAGAGCTGCAATGTCTTATTGGGTTCCAAAGCAGAACATGCCTTTGTGGAATTAATGACCAGATTTACTCGAGCACTTGGATTTTGTCAACCAGATACCACTTGTTCCTTTTATTGTTGAGACAGATGCCTCAGATTCAGCCTTGGAAGCCGTCCTAAACCAACTCCAGGATGACTGACTATAACATCAAGTGGCTTACTTATCCCGTAGGCTATCGGGTAGTGTGAAACATTATACAGTTTATGAAAAAGAACTTCTGGCCACCACTAGACAGGCATCTGCTTATTGGCTCAAGAACTACAATGGAAATTTGCATCAACCATAGAAACCTACATGCATTACAACTTATGGACTGTAAAAACAGCAGCAAGCCTGCAGGGCTTACTTTTTTGCACAACACCAATTGCATTTCACCTACATGTGTTGCCTTATCACTTAAACTAGCATGAAGACCGCTCTGCAAATCCTTGCACTAGCCTACAGGACAAGAATTTCATTTTTCACTTCACTCCATTTCTATCTATGTTACAATAAACCAGTGAGTTAACAAAGTCGGAAAATACAGTGGCTCTCAACTCCTGGCAACTAAAAAAGAAGCACAGCTATTTGTTTTGTGGTCAATGTCTGTACATACTGTGAGAAACCTGAAGGCGTCTCACCCGCCAGTCCCCGGAGATCTGTCATACATGTGGCCAGGACACAGAAATCGCTATTGGATCCAGTTCCTGGGGGAGACCAGTGCGGGAGGATCACCTGGATGGGGGGGGGGTCTTCGGGCGTGGAAGTGGGACACCGAAAGGGTGAGGCACAGTATCCCCTTCCTTATCACACCTTTTTCTCATCCTGCCCAGTAGGATACTTAGAAACTCTACCCGCCCCCCTTTTTCCAACACAAACACTTTCGAATGGATTGTGTCCTCCCGCGTATTCCTCATCTGATGATATTTCCATATCCAGCTTCAGCTGTTTCTGATTTATTTTCCAGTAGAGGGCACTGCGTGTCGATGGCTATCTGAGGCCTCTGTCTTGATGTCGACGTCATCGATGGTACAAAGCGCGCGCAGCGACCAGTGGCTTCAGTTCCGTTTGTCCGCGAAAAGCTATTGCTTCGGATACAGTACGCTTCGGTTCCCTATCGAGAATCTTCAAGTAAAATCTTAAAAATTGCATCATCATCGATGTCTTTGACTCAGAGATCAGGGTTTAAGAAGTGCCAGGATTGTGGGGAGAAGATGTACCTTATGGACCCCCATTGGGTGTGTCTGTGGTGCCTCGGTTCCTCTCACGCTATGTTCGACTGTAAGGCCTGCCTATCCACAGCGAAAGCCCTGAAGGAGCAGAGGAAAATTAGCAGGAGGTAGGTAAAAATCCCCTTCAACGACCCCATCGAAAAGACAGTCTTCAGACGAGTTAAGAAATATTTCTCCTTGTCGTAAAAAGACAAAAATATCTAGATCTCGGAATGGTTCTCAAAACACGTCATCTTTGCGATGCTTGAAGAAAAGCCACCATAGGTCGCTGTCTTTGTCGTAGAGTTCATCCCCAGAATGGATAAAATGCCCGACGAAATCAGCCTCACCAGCTGAGTGGGAGAAGTTGAGTTAAACTAATGCAAGTATTCGAGAATGCAGCCTTGGCCCCCCCCCCCTTCGAAGACTTAAGTAGGTAAAAAAAAACTTAAAAAGATGGGGGCAAAACCTCTGCGCCCTCGGGCCAGAAAGGCAAGGAAAAATCTCGAGAGCGGTCGAAGGATCCCTCGAGTCGAGGCAAATCTTCCTCGAGTAAGAAGTCATCAATGCCATCAGCGCCGAAAGACTCCTCGTCGGACCATGACAGGTCCTCGACGCCAAAAGTGGCAAAGCCCTCTACCTCGACTGTGTCAAATTTCGGTGCCACTATCAACGCCATGGAGGATTACAGAAAAAGTGTATACACCACTGCCGAGAAGGGATTTCTTTGAGTCACTTTTTTTGATTTATGAGGAAGCAGAACATTCTGATGAAGATTCACAACCTTTTGGTCTTCAGTATGGAACACCTGGGTTCTCTGAACCCTTGATCTCAGAGGAATCAAGGTTAGAGGTGTCCCTGCAAAAGGCAAGCGGACTACATACGTCCCCAGAATTAGAGTTGGGAGAGCTGTCCATGCTAAAGGGTCTTACAGACAATGGCATATATGGGATGAAAAAAACCCACACCAATAAATGAACAGGATGATCTTACTGACATCCTAGATAAAGGACCCCAGCGGATCCTATTCTTCCTTTTCATGTGGCATTGTAAAGGAGAGTAAATACAAACGTATTCACTGCCAGAATTATTTCTGGCAGTGAATAAGAAACTAACATCCAAATACAGGGTGTCCCGTAGTGACCCCAGTTACCCGACAAAGCATCCCACTCCTGAAAGTTTGTTACAAGCTGCCACATCCACCTCAAAACAAAACGCATACCCGACTATTCCCCCAGACAGAGATGACAAGCGTTCCAACGTTTGGGACAAGAAACTTTTCTCTACAGGGGAGTATGGCCTTAAAGTCAGCGAATGCTACGTGCACGTTGGCCAGATTCACTTATACTATTGGAGAATGTGTAGAATGGCGGCTGATCATAACCCCGAAGGGGAGGAAAGAGACAGATTTTTAAATCCAGTCAAGGATGGGAAGGACTCGATGTGCAAATCCCTCCAGACAGGTATAGGCACTGCTGACAGTATCAGCAGGCCCATGGCATCTAGTACAGTAATGCACAGATTTGCCTGGTTAAGAAAATCCGGTTACTGCCTTCCCTGTCTAAAAAAAGCCTCAAATTCATCTACCGGGGAATAGCTCTTTCAAAGTTCCAGATCTGCTCCTTATGTAGGAAATCTTGACCCTGATGGAGAAAGGTGCTATACAACCAGTACTTGTAGCAGAGAGGAACAAGGGTTGGTGAGAATTGAGACCCATTTTGGACTCAAGAGACTTAAACAAATTTCTCAGGAAGGACAAGTTCAAAATGGTTACCCTTTCTCAGATCCTTCAGGCCCTCCAACTTCAGGACTGGATGGTATTATGGACCTCCAGGATGCTTACTTTCATGTGCCAATCCATCACAAACACAGACAGTACCTGAGGTTCACCGTTGGTGGTTCTCATGATCTGTTCCGAGTTCTGCCATTTGGGCTCCTCCGCCCAAGGGTTTTCACCAAGTTAATGGCAGAGGTGGCAGCGAGTCTCAGGAGAGGGGGGGGGATTCACGTCTACCCCTACATGGACAATTGGCTGACCAGGGCCAGTGCCCCCGAACAGGCCCTGGAACATCTCAGCTCCACCTGTCACTCCCTTCACAGACTCTGCTTCTACCTCAATTTCAAGAAGTCCCACATGATACCATTTCAAAAGCTCCAATTCATTGGAGGAGTCCTGGATGCATCCCTGGGAAAGGCCTCCCCAACCGAGGTGAGGACGCAAGACATTCACCAAATTACAGACTACCCAGCGTCTCCTGGCATTTGATTTTGAGGTTGCTCGGTCTCATGGCATCCATCATTTTTCTGGTGACAAAGGCGCACCTGAGAATGAGATCTCTCCAATGGGATCTCAGGACTCAATGGTCTCAATTCTCAGGCAGGATGTCAGATCTCCTTCAGCTTCCAAACTGAGTTACTCAGAATCTCCTGTGGTGGGCCTGCGAGAACAACGTTTTGAAGGCAGAACCTTTTTGGCAGCCATGGACGGAGATAAAGGTAGTAACGGGCGCCTCACTCACAGGGTGGGGAGCACAAATGAACGATCTGGCAATCAGCGGTCGTTGGTCTCCATCAGAGTCCAAACTTACAAATCAATCTTTTTGAGCTTAGGGCAATCAGCCTTCTGTACGGTGAAAGAATGTCCTGATAATGACGGACAACACAGTGGCCATGTACTACCTCAACAAGAGAGGTAGTGTAGGGTCACTACCACAGTGAAGAGAAGCAATGCAGCTCTGGTACTGGGCAATTCAAGAAGGAATCTCCCTATCGCCAATTCACCTACCCGGCGTGGAGAATACGGCGGTGGATGCTCTGAGCAGGTAGAGCACAGTCTCCCATGAATGGAAACTATCTTCAAGAGATCTTCACCCTTTGGGTAAGCCCCCCAAGTGGATCGGTTCGCTGCCGGTTTTAACAGGAAGTGTGAGCAGTACTGCTCAAGGGAATTTCCCCTAAGCGTAGCTCTAGGAGACGTGTTCATAGTGGACTGGGAGTTACCACTCGTGTATGTGTTTCCTCAAATCCCCTTAATGCCTCAGGTCATCAGAAGGGAGAGGGGAGGAATGACTATATAATATATTCAGGCCTTGTCCTGCAAGCCATCTTATACAATATTATACAAGGACCCTTAAGGTTAAGCCGACCTTACCTAAGATTGTGTCCGAGTTCCATTTAACTCAGAAAATGTTACCTACGTTTTATCCTCATCTTGGAAAGGGAGAGGAGAGGTTACACAGGCTTCATCCAAGGTATGCACTGACATTTTACATCTCCAGAATGTCTAAAATAAGACACAACAACCAGCTTTTTGTTGAGTATGGCAATTTTCGAAACAAACTTTGTCAAGATGGATCATTTTAGGAATATCTGAATGCTGCAGATTAGCAGCAAAGGATCCCCCGGAGAGTCTTAGAGCTCATTCGACTAGGGGCTTGATTACCTCCTCTGTATTACAGACGGGTGTCCCAATTAAAGATATTTGTGCGGCAGCCACATGGTCGCCCGTACACACATTTACCAAACACTATAATCTGGACCCTCAAGCTGGGAAGGTTTATTTGGAAAGGTAGTGCTACAGTCTGTGCTCACAGACCTATGAAGGAACTCATTAATTGCTTTGGGAGTTTATCATAAGATGAGGAATACGTGGGTGGACACACTCCAGTCGAAGAGCAAGTTACTTACGCATGGTAACGTTCTTTCGACAGGATGTTCCTCCCACGTATTCCTCATCGCCCCTCCCAGGTTGCCCCGCAGTAGAATTTTCCATGTGGTTGCAGTCTTCGCTCTTTCAAGAGGAGTAACTGTCGGGTGTAGGATATCCTATACCTGTTTTAAAAACAGAACTGAAGCAAACTGTTCCTGCACATGCGTTATACCATCGATGATGTTGACATCGAGACTGAGGCCTGCAAGGGACTTCGAGTCTACAGACATAGATGCGCAGCGCCCTCTGCTGGGAAACATTACCAAAGCAGCTGAAGCTGGATATGGAAATATCAGGAGGAATACGTGGGAGGATCATCCAGTCGAAAGAACATTACCATGGGTAAGTAACTTGTTCTTCTCACACCATGCGCGACAACAGACTAACACCAGAGTTGTTTACCCAACATGTCCCAACACAAGGGTCAGGCATAGTCGGGCAATTGCCGACAACTGCATTCACATGACTGCCTTTTCCCTTCCTCACTGGGATAAAAGGCAGAGCAGCAGAGCGCAAGAGCACACTCTGAACAAGGCCGAAAGCACAAGGAAGAAGCTATTCCAGGACGGCAGTCCAAACGGAGGAGAAAGGCAGCGAGACTTGAAACAACATCAAGGAAGGAGTTGCACTTGCCCAACGCACTGATTGCCACAGTGGGGAGAGGTGGTTGCCTTTGTGGTACCTTCCTTGACTCCAGCTGCAGAAGAAACGCCAACGAGTACAGCCCAGCCAGTGAGCCGGAAGAACCTGATGGTGGGCCGGACTGTGTTGGACTCAAGGTTGCAGTAGCAACATTAAGAAGATTAAGAGACAGAGTTCTTTGTGAACGAACTTGGTACCAGAGATAGTGGTCCGGTACCATGAGGTGCTCATTCAAAGGCCTGAATTAGGAAAGTATTGAACGGGAAAATAGTGAAACTATAAGAGGGCATAGAGAAGGCTGGTGTAAAGTGTCGAGGTGGTCATACAACGGTCGAGCCAAACCCCTTGTACAATTAAAAGCCCTTGACATGTTGTAGAAATTGTGAACTGTGGAAAGTTTGAACCAGACAGAGGGAATTGTGAAACTGGCGTTTGCACCCAGCTGAGGGGAACGTCGTACGAACTGAGTAAGTGAACTGCAAGCAATAAGTAGTTCTAAGAACACACCCACGGTTCTCACCAAAATATATATCAAAATTCCACATAAACCAATCCATTGAACTTTTATGCTTTTTCCCAACCCTCAGAGAAGAAAATTAGACACCCTAGAGGTGCACAGAGAAGTACAGTTCTATCGAGACAAAACAAATAAGCACAAGCAAGTTCTTTGTCTGCTTTACAGCAGGCCGAGAGGGAGACCCTGTTACTAAGGGCATAATCTCCAGATCGTGAAAGGGTTCCAGCTTTGCTACATGCAGGCTTATAAAACACTCCCATAAGAACTCTCTAGACGCATCACAGGAGCAACCGTAGCCTTCATTGCCAACGTTCCTTTACAAGAAATGTGTAGAACGGCTAGATGGAACTCAACACATACATTTACACAGCACTATTGTGTAGACCCACAAGCTAGAGCAGATCGACAAGTAGGTCAAGCAATTCTAAAACATTTATTTTCTGCACTTTCTACTTCTCTCCCTCCACCTTCTTCAGGTACTGCTTGCGAATCTATGCATAGCATGTGGATCGGCAACCAAAAAAGTGATGGGTGGATGTTTTTGAATAAATCTGAACCTCTGGCACTGCTCTGGACAACCTTCCACACCACGTGTCTTAGCCTTTCTCCAGCATGGGGTCTGGCATGGATTCACATGCTCATGAATATTCCCCGTCGTCAGGCTGGGAATCCTCGGTAAAGAAAAAAACCAGTATCAGTTTCGTTTCTGATCTGTCTTTCGTAGTAATAACCAATCACTGGTCTCTGCGTCATACTGACCACAGCCAATGACTGCCCTCTACGTAAGCACCGCCTCTGGCAGCCATCTTCAGATTTTTACTGCACGTTCATGTGTTGGGATCCTCGTGCTATTGCTCTCGAGCGTTAGTGCTATTTTTCGCGCTTTTTTCACAAAAAACTTCGATTCTTTCGGTCAAAAGAGCCTCAAGCTCCACCGATCCTACATCCGATCAACGGGGACCCGTGTCGGATTCGTCTGTGCCCCTCAAGGGTGAAGATTTCGTCGAGCTACACTTCGGAGGACTCCAGAAGCTTCTCAGGCCCGGTCTCGGAGATGGCCCAGGAGAAGGGAAGCTCGACGCCCGGAAAGCTGTTCAGGGTCTGCCCTGGATGCCAGCTGCAGAACGTCTTTAAGGAGGACGACACTCTTTCTGCCTTTACTGCCTTCATGAGGACAAGACGCACGTGGAGAAGGACTGTGCGTTTTGCGGCAACATGTCGGAACGGACCATGAAGGACCGCCATCAACGTCTCGCCAACTGGCTGGAGGGTAAGAGCCGGTCTGGCGAGAAGAAGAAGAAATCCGAGCGGTCTTCTAAGACCTTTGAGGGCGCCCCGGCGACGGGGGCCCAACATAAGGCTAAGCACCGCGAGTCCGCTGGCACCGGGAGCGCCGAACGGTCGGGCTCTACGGGCGCCAGGCAGGGCGCACCCTCCCCGGCACCATCAACCACGAGCCAACGCTCTGGGTCGGGTAAGAGGAAGGCCGAGCACCCGGCGAAGCTCCTGGAGAGGCCCCGGTCGAGCTCTAAGGCAGAGGAGGAGCGTGGCAGTGCCCCCTCCCTCAAGGATAAGGTGGTGAGCGCACCTAAGGTGGTGAAGGCCTTGATCCATCCGACCAAGCCCTCTATCGAAACGGTCGCGGCGGCCCTGGCTCAGCCTGTGGAGGCTGCACCAGTGGTGGCGACCTCGGGGCCCAGAATCTCCCTGCCTCCTCGGAGGGAGTCTTCTTTTGTGCCCATCGATAGGACCCCCGTGAAACCCTCCGTGGGGAAGAAGAAGGGGGGGCAGGGCGTCGTCGTAGATTCGGCCTCAACCTCAGAAGAGGAGCTGATCGAGGTCTTAAGCCACGGCCTAGGCGTGGAAGAAGGCCAGCCCGTCAGAATGGACCCCGACGCAGGTGACGACGACGACATCGTCGAGGATACCGACGGGGCCCCTGCTCGCCCGTCGGATTCCCCTCTGCCAGCGCCGCAAGACAACTCGGCGGCCATTTTGTTGGCCATACAGTCCTTATGCTCCGAGATAAGGACGAGGCTACCGTTACCGACGGAGGAACCTCTCCCGTCGGGGGATCCAGAACCGGGACCTTCTGGTGTTCCCCCTACCAAGAAAAGAAGGATCCATCCACCACCTCCTTTTCAACCGTCGCGCCCCGTCCAGCCCTCCTCCCCGTCCACCCGAGGGGATGATACGGGGACTGACACGGCAGCGACGGGTACGGACGACGAGGCATACGACGAGGATTTTCCGTCGTCGCCTCCCGCCAGGGCTTCTCCGCCCGACGAGATCGGATCTTTCCACTCCATGATCTCCAGGGCTTCCGAGCTTTTCCAACTCTGCCCTGAGGAGAAGAAAAAGGAAGGCTTCCTTTATCAGCGGCGCGAGGCCAAGAGGAAGACGGTCCTCGCAGTGCCTCTGTTGGACGACATTTGGGATGAGGGCCTTTCCCTCCTCAAGAACCCTTCCACGACGCCAGCTAGAAGAGACCGGTACGAGAAAAAGTACCGGGTCCCGGACACGGCCCCCCTGTGCCTCCGGGCGCAGCCTACCCCGGATTCCGTCGTCTCCGCGGCAGCCAGGAAGAAAGCGGGGGGGGGGTGCGGCCTCCACATCGACTTCCCCGCCGGACGGCGAGGGAAAGAAATTGGATGCTATGGGACGTAGAGTCATCTCGTCGGCAGCGACGACGATTAAAGCGGCCAACGCCTTGGCTATCGTGGCTCGCTACGACAGGGAGCTCTGGTACAAGATAGCTCCCCTGCTGGATTTTCTGCCGGACGACAAGAGGGCGGAGGCCCTGGAGATCCTGCAGGAAGGTGAGGTGGCCTCGGACCACGCCATCACCGTGGCGACGGACATCGCCGACACTGGGTTCCGCCAGCTGGGCAACGGCGTTTGCCTTCGACGTCGTGGATGGCTCAAAGCTACGGACTTCCGGCAGGACGTCCAGACCAGAGTCCTGGACATGCCCTTCGACGGGAACAATCTGTTTGGGAAGACAGTGGACGATTCCCTTCAGGCCATCAAGGCGGATACTGAGACGGCCCGGGCCCTTGGAGTTCTGCAGCAACGACGGACGCCCTTTCGGAGCAGCGGAGGCAAGGGCGCCTCCAAAGGTTCCGTCGGCGGTTTCGCTTCCTACCGTCAAGCGGCCCGCTCGTCGTCGCAAGAGGCCTACAGAGGACGAGGCAAGTCTAGCGGACCCCGCCGTCGTCGCCAAGGAGGTCAAGGCGGCAAGGCCGCGTCCAAGCAGGATTGAACCGGCCGTGGGGTCGGGCCCCCACCGAAGCACCCCGGTGGGAGGCCGGCTGGCGGGCTTCGTCAGCGTGTGGGAGTCCATCTCCACCGACCGTTGGGTGCTGGACGCCCTGGCCCGGGGCCACGCGCTCAAGTTTCAAAGAAGGTGCCCACGCGTCCCCCCCGTGGCCAGGAAAGAACTTCACGTCCCTCAACTTCTCCTGGAGGTAAAGGCGATGCTCAGGAAGGGTGCCATCGAACTCGTCCCAAAGAGGCTTCGGGGCTCCGGAGTCTACTCGAGATACTTCCTCGTGAAGAAGAAGACGGGAGGATGGCGCCCCATCCTAGACCTGAGACGTCTGAACAAGTTCATCAAGGCGCAGAAGTTCCGGATGGTCACCCTCCAGCACGTCCTGGGTCAGCTGGAGGAAGGAGACTTCCTATCGTCGTTGGATTTGGAGGATGCCTACTTCCACATTCCCATCCTAAAGGGGCACCGAAAATTCCTCAGGTTCGTGGTCCAAGGGCGTCATTACCAGTTCAAAGCCCTTCCCTTCGGACTACGGTCGGCACCCAGGGTATTCACCAAGTGCCTCGCACCGGTGGCGGCGCAGCTGCGCCGCGAGGGGATTCACGTCTACCCCTACCTGGACGACTGGCTCATCCGCGCCAAGACGAGGGAGCTCGCCGTGGTCCACACGGCAAGGACCGTCCAACTCCTCACGGACCTGGGATTCTCCGTGAACTACGCCAAATCCCACCTGGTGCCCGCGCAAGTCGCACTGTTTCTGGGAGCGAGGCTCGACACAGTGTCCCTTCTGGCCTCCCCGTCGGAGGAGAGGACCAGGACCATCTTGGGCAAGGTGCAACGGATGTTGGTGGCCGACGCGGCCAAAGTGAGGTCCATCAAGTCCCTCCTCGGGATGATGTCTTCCTGCATCTACCTCATTCCCATGTGCAGGCTCCGGATGCGCCCGTTGCAAGAATTCCTGGATGCGCGCTGGATCCAGACGACGGGCAGCTTCGAGGAAAGGATCAAGCTCGACGAGAGCTTCCGACGAGCGATACGGTGGTGGGGCACCCGCGCGCATCTGACGGCGGGCATGGACTTACAGACCCCAGCCCACCAGGAGACTGTGACCACGGATGCCTCCCTGGAAGGGTGGGGAGCGCACACCGAAAATCTGCACGCAAGGGGACTCTGGCTCCCGACGGAGAAGTCCCTGCATATCAACGTCCTGGAGCTCCGTGCAGTGTTTTGGGCCCTCAGGTCCTTCCTTCCGTCCCTCAAGGGCAAGGTGGTGAGGATCTTCACCGACAACACCACCACCATGTTTTACATCAGGAAACAGGGCGGAACCAGGTCCCCAGCGCTGTCCAAGGAGGCGCAGGACCTGTGGCATTGGGCCGTCGCCCAAAGGATTTTTCTGGTGCCGTTTCATCTGGCAGGGAAAAAAAAAAAAAACACCATCGCCGACTCACTCAGCAGGGAGCTGCGCTCGTGCCACGAGTGGGAACTACGGCAGGATCTGGTGGATCGCCTCTTCCGACGGTGGGGCACACCCCAGATCGACCTGTTCGCGACGGCGACGAACACCAAGTGCCGGAGGTTCGCCAGCAGGTTTCCCCAGACGAGGAGCATGGGCGATGCTTTCTCGTTCCCCTGGGAGGGCCTGTTCCTCTACGCGTTCCCTCCTTTGCCTCTGCTAATCCGGCTCGTCAACCAGCTCAAGAGGTCACGGTGCAGGATGATCCTCGTCGCACCTGCGTGGCCGAGGCAGATATGGTTCCCGGACTTGCTGGACTTGTCAGCGTCCCCGCCGATCAAGCTGCCGGCGGACGCGGATCTACTCTCCAGGGAAGGAGGCGCCATCCTCCACCACGACCCGAAGTCGCTGAACTTGCAGGCCTGGCTCCTGCAGCGCTAGAGTTTGGAGGATACGACATACCGGCCGATTGCAGAGAGGTTCTTGCAAAGGCCAGGGCGTCCTCGGACACAAATGGAAGAGGTTCTCTGTCTGGTGCCACGCACAGAAGATTAACCCTCTACGGATTACGGCTCCCCAAGTACTGCCGTACCTGCTGACGCTGGCCAAAGCTGGTCTGGCACACGCGTCCATCAAGATTCATCTTGCTGCGATCTCCCGATACACCAGAACCACGGGGCGGACGTCCTTGTGGTCTCATCGTCTGGTGAAAGAGTTCATGAAGGGACTGTTCAGATCGTTCCCGCCGGTGAAGGCTCCGGCCCCGGCGTGGGAGCTCAACGTGGTGCTGACCAAGCTCATGGGACCTCCGTTCGAGCCTCTGCACTCGGCCCCGTTGAAGTTTCTATCGTGGAAAACAGCTTTTCTTGTGGCCATCACCTCCGCACGACGAGTGGGAGAGATCCAGGCCCTTTCCTGCAAGGCCCCGTACTTGACTTTCCACGACACGAGGGTAGTGCTCAGGACGCACCCCTCCTTCATGCCCAAGGTACCGTCGGACTTCCATCTCAACGAACCCTTGGTGTTACCTGTGTTCTTCCCGTCGCCTTCGTCGCCGGCTGAGAGGACTTTGCACTCGCTGGATGTAGCTAGAGCGCTGAAGTTCTACGTGGACCGCACGAAGGGTTTTCGGAAGACGTCAACTCTTTGTGAACTTTGGACCTGTCAATCAGGGGAAGGCTCTCTCGAAGGCTTCCATCTCCAGATGGCTCTCCGGCTGTATCATGTGCTGTCACCGGTTGGCAAACCGACCGCTGCCTGGCCGTCCGAGAGCCCATTCCACCAGAGCGATCGCAGCTACCACGGTGTTCCTATCTGGTGTGCCCCTGCTGGACATATGCAGGGCTGCTACGTGGAGGTCGACGCACACCTTCACGAAATTCTACTGCGTCGACCGGGATTCCAGGGAGGAGTCCAGGGTCGGCCAAGCAGTGCTGCGCAACCTGTTCGCCTGAGGTGAGCCTGGTGAGGAGGTAAGATGCTTAATGTTGAGTTGATGTGATGCTTAATGTTGAGCCTTTGCCACCTCCCGTGGTTGTGCATGTGTGTACTGCTATGTATTCTTTATTCATGAGCATGTGAATCCATGCCAGACCCCATGCTGGAGAAGGAACAAGTTACTTACCTGTAACTGTTGTTCTCCAGCATGGGTCTGGCATGGATTCACATGCGAACCCTCCCGCCTACCCCTCTGCGGCTCTTCACTTGGTCATACTGCCACTTCACGTGCTTCCAAATCTGAAGATGGCTGCCAGAGGCGGTGCTTAGGTAGAGGGCAGTCATTGGCTGTGGTCAGTATGACGCAGAGACCAGTGATTGGTTATTACTACGAAAGACAGATCAGAAACGAAACTGATACTGGTTTTTTTCTTTACCGAGGATTCCCAGCCTGACGACGGGGAATATTCATGAGCATGTGAATCCATGCCAGACCCATGCTGGAGAACAACAGTTACAGGTAAGTAACTTGTTCCGTCTGCGCCATTCCAAAAGGGTCCAGAGTTTTGCAAATGAGACGGGTACTGCTACCAACGGTAGCAGCCCAGCCCGAACTACTTGGCCAGGTCCCCTCTGCACGGAAACACAAGCAACCCCAGACATGTTTCGGCCTTGTTGGGCCTCCTCCGTAAGGTGCAGCTTGGTTGCCTATGGCGCAGCGAGCAAGGCACCCACATCTGGGCATACCCTCTCCCACATAGGGAGAGAAACTGCAACCAAAAAAGTGATCGGTCAAAGTTTTTGAAGAAATCTGAACCGTTTGGCACTGCTCTGGACAACCTTCCACACAACAGTTTTTTAGCCAGTCTGCGCCATTGCAAAAGGGCTCCAGCCATATGCAATTCCTGTGAATCTAAGCATATTCACAAGATGCAGAAGACAAAAATGACTTACCCAGTAATCATCTTTCTGTAGCTTGTATCTGCTTAGTCACATGCACCCAGCCTATCTCCCCACACGAAAGAAGCAGAACTGTGGTTGCAAAAACATATTAAGTTGCAGTGCAAATAACATTCTCTGGTGGGGGTAACAATCTGAGGATGTTAACGTGTGAAGGATTGTGGGCCTCTGTTGATGATCCAGTTTTTCAATTTCGAAAAAGATGTAATACCCAGAGCCAACCTCTAGATGGTGGACTATGCATAAAATGCAACTCTAACCAGATCCCCAGTAAGCATCTTTCTGTAACTTGTAAGTATTAATTATCTTCTACCCAGAACAATCACTGGATCGCCAAACCTGTAATGCGAGCAGCAGGGACAAGACAAATGATTCAACTTGTGCTTGTAGATGGGATCACTAAAGGTTGTGTGTCAAAACCTTAAAGGTTGTTTGGTAGATTAGAAACATCTGAGAAATTGTCATACGAGTACATTGGAAAATGAACTGGGTGTAATAGTTGATCAGGACTCCAGGAATTTCATTTGGGCACAAACCCATATATTCTCCAGTTATACCACTGACAGGTAATGTGCATACAACATTTGTTATAAGTGTTATCTCCCAACGGCACAACTCCATTAAATCCTATCCTTCTATTCCCCTCTCTGCTGGAGCAACTGTGGTGAGGCGGCGAAATTGGCACACAACTTGGTCATGCACACAGGTTTGTTTGTTTTGTTTGTTTGTTTGTTTTTATTATTTATATTGCGCACCAGACCCAAGGGTAACCGGGCGCATTTTATAAGACAGCTCAAAGCTTTGTTACAGGATTACATGGTCAAATAGAGCAGCAAGAATAACATACAACAAGAAATACAGGAATATATGCAAAATATACAGAAATATACGCAAAAATATACAGCATGTAAAGAATGTAGAAGCATGTATTTACAGTCCTAAACAGGAGTTCCTAGGCTTGGGTAGGTCCAGGCAGTAGAAGATCTAAGGTGTGTCTGCGTTTTTGATCCACGTTATAAGGTTGTGTCTGAAGGTGGGGTAGGGTTGGTCAGACTTTAAGGTGGATGGTAGGGCGTTCCAGAGTTGAGCTGCCTTAACCTGAAAGCTGCAGCCACCGACTTTAGTCAGTTTGAATCTAGGTATGGATAGGTTATTGGAGTTAGCATATCTAGTAAGTCTTGTTGGTTTTAGTTTGGTGAATCTGGCAGATAGGTACTGCAGTGCGGCGTTGTCAAGGCATTTGTGGACCAAAGAGGCAACTTTTAGTTGGATTTTTTCCTGGGTAGAGAGCCAGTTGTTAGCTCGTCTGAGTGCGGTGATGTGGGCTCTCCTAGGAATGCGAAGTGCTGCTCTGAGCGCGGCGTTCTGCAGAATTTGGATTCTTTTGATAACTTCCTTGTTAGCCCCAATGTAGAGTGAGTTGCAGTAGTCCAGTTTTGATAGCACGAGCGCTCTCGCAAGTGTGATGCAGCTATCGTTTGATAGGAAGGGTTTGCCTGCTCTTATCAATTTGCAGGTGTAGGCGGTTGCTGAAGCCATCGCATTGACCTGCTTGTTGAAAGAAAGGGTGGAATCCAGGTAGAAACCCAGGGTTTTAACCGCGTGGGCGGTTGCAATTTGGTTGTTGTCGATATTAAAGGAGGAGTAGTTGGGGCCCAGTTTTTTGAGGGTGGAGGGTGTACCCAGGATGATGATTTCAGTTTTGTCATCATTCAGGCATAGACCGTGTGTGGCCATCCATGCCTGGATGATGAGATACACTCTGTTCACCAAGGCCAAATCCTTGTCGTAATCACCGGTAAGTGGTAGGAGAATCTGGGTATCATCTGCATAGTTAGTGTAGGTGATGCCAAGAAGGTCCAGATTATCGAAAAGGGGCTTAGTGAAGATGTTGTAGAGTGTAGGCGAAACACAGGATCCCTGGGGCACTCCACATGTGATGGGGATGGAGTCTGCTGCCGCAGTGGTGGAGAAGACTCTCATTGTCCTGTTATTGAGGAAGGATTGGATCCAATTTGTGGCTTCTTATGAGAATTGCGCGGCTATATCTAGGTGTCTGCAAAGGACCTTGTGGTCAACAAGGTCAAATGCGGCTGATAAGTCCAGGAGGAGGAGTAAGGCTAGTTTGCCTTGATCCCTTAGCTCATCAATTTGCGCTTTTAGGTCTAAGAGGGCAGTTTCGGTTCCATGTTGGGGACGGAAGCCAGACTGTCGTACTCCTAGTAAATTGTTGTTTTCAAGGTGTTTCTGTATTTGTGAGTACGCCACTTTATCTATGATTTTTAAGAGGAATGGTACGGTGGTGATTGGGCGGTAGTTCGTGGGTATGGCAGGGTCTAGTGTCTGTTTTTTAAGCAATGGGAGTACCCAAGATTCTTTTAGGTTGCTCGGTATGGTCCCTGTAGAGAAAGAGGCGTTAATAAGTTTTGAGATAGAGGGAGCCAGATCTCTGGCTGCGTCCTTTATCAGTTGAGGTGGACATTGATCCCCCTGGCAATTGGAAGGTTTGAGTGACAGTATGATTTTTTCTGTCTCAATAGTCGATACTTTAGAGAACTTAAAGCGAGGGTAGTTGGTGTTATTTTTGGGAGGGGTGATAGCTGTTTTGGGCTTAGTGTCGAGACTGAGCGAGGGTTTTATCGTGGCAATTTTTGTTTGGAGAGTAGTTACTTTGTTGGCAAGGGCTTGTTGAATGTTGGTGCACCAAGTTTTATCTTTGACACAGTTGTCAGGCACTGGGATGGGGGATTCTATTTCATTTAGGATGATGAAGAGTTCTTTCATGCTAGAGTTAGCTTGGGCTATTCTAGTGTTGTATGTTTCCCAATTGGCCGCCAGTATTTCCTGTTTGTAGAGGGTGGATATATCTCTCAGGGTGCTTTTATTTTCTTCAGATGGTTGTGATTTCCATGCGACCTCGCTTTGTCTTTTTTTGGAGCAAAGAGTTTTTAGGTGGGGGGTGTACCAGGAGTTGAGATGGGCTTTAGGTTTGCTGCGTCTCACTTTGAGTGGTGCAATAGTGTCCAAGGCAGAGGACATGACTTTGTTGTACATGTTCACTAGTGTTTCAGGGTCCAGATTGTCTGGTAGTGAGTTAAGTGTGGGGAGGATGAGCGGGAGTAGGTTGTCCGGGGTGATGTTTTTCTTGTTTCTGGTTGGGATGGATGGTGCTGGCTGGACTGGGGAGGTCGTAGGTCTGATTGTATCTAGAGCAAATGTTATAAGGCAGTGGTCTGTCCAAATTAGTGGGGAGATTGATAGGATGGAGGCATTGCAGTTGTGGTCTGCCACCCAATCGAGTATTCTACCCTTGTTGTGGGTAGGGTGAAGTACTTTTTGTGAGAAGCCTAATTCAGAGAGTAGGTTGGCTACTCTAGTTGCCTGTGGGTCATTTTGGTCGTTGAAGCCTAGGTTAAGATCCCCTAGCAGGATGACTTGTGATGATTGTTTTAGGTTGTACGATAGGATGGTAGAGATGTCCTCCTCAAAGGTTCCAATAGGGCCTGGAGGTCTGAAAATAAGGTGAACAGTAAGGGTTTGGGAGTTGTTAATGGCTAGTTTAGCTTTCACATGAATTAGTGTCGTTCGGGGGCAGTAGCCTGATGGATAGGTTGGATTTAATGATAAGGGCTATGCCCCCTCCGCGGGCTTCACCTCTGTCTGCCCTTAGGATGGTGTAGCCGTTGGGGGTTGCTAGCATAATGGCTGGTCCTGCGGCGGCATGTAGCCAGGATTCCGTGATGGCCAGAAAGTCAAAATTTTCGGTCTGGATAAGATCAGCAATCTCAATGGCATGAGCAGTCAAGGACCTAGCATTAACTAGTGCGCCTTTTAGAGCTGGGCTGGTGGATGGGGGAGTGCATGTCTTTTCATGGGTTGTGGCAGAAGTGTGCATACGTGCATTCTGTGTCTTTGGGTGTGGGCTGTGTGGTTTTTCTATGCCCTTATTAGGTAAGGGTTTGCTACGGTTAGATGTGGTCAGTGTTCTGGCACGTGGTTCGTATAGTTTTGCAAGTCTGGCTCGGAGTCTGGCATTTTTAGATATGGTGTTGCATGGTTTAGATTCGAGGGTTCTATGTGGTTGAGGTTCTTCGGTTAGGCAGTTCTGACTCAATAATGGTTGAGGTGGAGTCTGTGTCATGGCCGGGGAGTGAGCTGAGTGTTGGGGGTGGTGTGTTCAGTGGTGGGAATGAGTCTAGGTATGTGGACAAGGAGTATAGTTAGAGTGAGAAGGGCTAGTGTGGTTTGTAGGGTTTGCATCTTGTGACTTCACCGTGGAGGGTGGCAGATAGAACTAGAGTGAGGCTATGTAATCCGGCCTGATCAGGGTTGGGGCCTGTGCAGATAAGGCAGATAGCTCAGGTATAGTAGATGGGGTCTAAGTTTGGGACGGTGGCAGTTGACTAGAGTACATTCGGCAGTACAGTTGATAAGTACATCTTTCAGTAGGCAGGCTAAATGTAGCTATCATAGGCGGGCTGAGTGCAGCATGTTATCATAGCTAGTACAGGTATAGGTAATGGCAAACTAGGCAGGTGCAGGTAGAGGCAGACTAAGCAGGTAAGGATGATCTAGCTATGGCAGTGTACCACCTAAATGCGAGAGTCATAGTGCAGCCCAAAAACACATTGGGATACATGAGGTAGCTAGTTTCGCCTATTGACGGCCGTAAGGCCTAGCACAAATCAGCGGCACAGCGCAAATCAGGTGTGGTCTATTGGCGACCATAAGGCAGAACACAAATCAGAGGCACAGCGCAAAACAATTGTGGTCTATTGGCGACCATAAGGCACAACACAGATCAGAGGCACAGCGCAAAACAATTGTGGTCTATTGGCGACCATAAGGCACAACACAAATCAGAGGCACAGCGCAAAACAATTGTGGTCTATTGGCGACCATAAGGCACAACACAAATCAGAGGCACAGCGCAAAACAATTGTGGTCTATTGGCGACCATATGGCACAACACAGATAAGGTGTGGTATGTTGTAGACCCTAGGTGCATCACGTGATGCAATGAGGCAGCGTCTGAGTCCAGAATAGAACATAGGCTAGGTTGGGCAGCGCCTGGGTTCGGGTAGGACACTTGGGCCCAAAAAGCCGTAGGGCAGCAGTTGGGTTCCGAGACGTGCCTGAGGCTGATGAGCTAGAAGTGCCATGAGTGAAGACGGTAATAGTGTGCCAGAGCGCAAATTTATCGGTACATGCTGGCAGGTTAGAATGCTAAGGTTCAATTATCTAAGGTAGGGAAAACAGACGTGTTGCCGAGATCTAAAGTGCAGCAGAGAGAGGCAGCTGGCCTACCTTGAATATGGAAAGGAACCCGGTCTCGATCCTATCGCCTGCTGCTTCTGTAGTGAGTGAGGAGAGCTCCTACTCCTCCTTGGTGCAGTCGGAGATGCTTCCGGGTATGAGGGCTCCAACACAACAGAGTGGTTTTGGTCCAGAATGTAGATTGGGTGTTGCGCTCACATGCGCTAAACAGGGGCAAAACAGGGCCTTCGACTGGCCGCCGGCTATTCCGCCTGCCGGCGGAAGTTCGAGTTTAAATGCACTCGTTGCTAGGCGACCGGGGGAAGCCGAGCCTCGACTTCATGCCGCATCGCGCCCGACATTTTGTTTCAGGAAGAAATGTCGGCGCGGTGCGGTGCGTGCCCAGATGGGTCACCGGTGCTTGTCCTTGATGTGGGGGCAGTGTGGGCAGATGGAGGGGCCCTGGCAGGGCTGGTGGTTTCACCTCCAAGCCTGGGGGGGATGGCCGGTTGCGGTCGTGGTCGCTGCGCTGCCTCCAGGAGTTGGAGCGCGTGGGTGGCTGCTGGTGGGGGCTCCTGCCCTTCAACAGGGCCTTATACTGGCCTTCGACTGGCCGCCGGCTATTCCGCCTGCCGGCGGAAGTTCGAGTTTAAATGCACTCGTTGCTAGGCGACCGGGGGAAGCCGAGCCTCGACTTCATGCCGCATCGCGCCCGACATTTTGCTTCAGGAAGAAATGTCGGCGCGGTGCGTGCCCAGATGGGTCACCGGTGCTTGTCCTTGATGTGGGGGCAGTGTGGGCAGATGGAGGGGCCCTGGCAGGGCTGGTGGTTTCACCTCCGAGCCTGGGGGGGATGGCCGGTTGCGGTCGCGGTCGCTGCGCTGCCTCCAGGAGTTGGAGCGCGTGGGTGGCTGCTGGTGGGGGCTCCTGCCCGCGCCACTTCTGGATCTCGTGTAGAAGTCCAAGGTCTTTTGGAAAGAGGTTCATACCATTGTTCAGTTAAAATTGAGCTTCAACACTGCAAGACCTTTAGAACCAGTGCTATTACACTTTATCTTTACACCTTTACACTTGAGCAGGCATGCCTGATGCAGAGCTATTTGTCAATCTTTGTAAGTATAATTTGTCATGTTTTAGTACTGTTTTGCACTTGACTGTAATATGCTGAGTACAAGGACAGCTGCATATATTCTTGTATATATAAATCACAAACAAGCCTCTGTGTGACAGCTACAGCTTTCAGTTTTCAGGTAAATTACATTGCAAACACATGCCACACTCAGTGTTTCAGTTTGCTCACTATCAATTAAAATGTGTACAATTCAATGCACAGAAATAGAATGGACTAATACAAACACATTAATAATTTTCAAAACACCTATTTCTGTGCATACTAATTGTAATGTATACCTTCCAGTGGTATTTTAAAAGAGAATACAATAAAGAGTGAAAAGAAGTTGTAGTCTAAAACAATTTATACAGACTACAAAACACTTGAATTGTTCCATAGTATACATATGGCATGTAACACAGTGTGAACCATGTCTTCCACCCTCTTCTATACCTGGTAGCAGCACAAACAACCACTGTGAAGTACAATGCTTATATTGTGCTAAAACTCCATAGTGGCAATCCTCGGGCAGGGACAACATTTTAAACAAATGTAAAATAATTGTGGTAGAATATGTCCTCGCTGAGCTCTGACGCAAGCTCTACTTATGAAGCAGTTTGTGCCTGCCATGCGGTGTGATATCCCCCCATATTGGATTTAAATTGTGGCAGCAACCTTTGGGGTAACAGAGACTCTCCATGGTTTTCTTTGTTAACATCGGTAGTGGGAAACAAAAACATCTGAGATCTGCAGTCTGACACACCTTAGATGAGATTAAGATGGTGCCCAGCACACCCAGTAAGACGAAACCGTCCGGCCCATAAGTTACACAGCCTTTCATGTTAATCGAACGAGAGGAACAAACAGAGATGCCAGCTTTTTTTGGGGTCGGGGGGTGTTTATTGGTTTTACAATAACAACCACACATACAGCAATTACAACAAAACACTACCAGTGGTTCAGAGGCTCAAGCCCCCGATCTTCCTGATACAATACAGTACTTTGTCAGTCGGTGCACACCCATAAAGGCACCCATATCGTGAGTCGCATTGCATTGTCCTTTATTACCCAAAGCGCATCCAGCGTTCCCCCCACCAACCCTTTACCCATCAATATTGCAATACAGTCATACATCTCCCATCATTTCGATATTTTCCACTGCTCTACGGGCCTACCTAATCAAATATTCTTTTATGGACCCCATATATCCCTGGGTCTAGAGCAGGGATGTGCCATTTTACCATATTCCTTTTCCATTTTGTTTCACTAAACAATGTCATCCTTCTATAGTAGGGGGGGTAAGGCCTCCCCCACACCATTGCTACCCTCCTTTTATCCAGTAATAGTAATAGTCCAGCCAGCCTCCTTGTTGGATTGCCAATCTGTTGAGTGTCCCAATAAGGCCACAACAGGGTCTGGTTCCAACCTCTCCCCTATAATATCCCTCCCAATATTGCAATACCGGAGGACAGCTCCAGGCTACATGTATGAAATATGCTGATGCTCTGCCACATCTAACCCATTTATCCGTAGTGTCCGGGAAAAATGTGTGTAGCAGCCGTGGTGTATAATAAAATTGATGCAGAAATGTAAAATGAATCAACTTAAATCCATAGTTAATTGCTATTTTCCTAGTTTGCGAGCAACAATATATTCCCATACCTCCCGGCCCCCAGCAAAGCCTCCCATTTCTCGTGTGATGGTGCTGCCGAGGTTCCCCTAGTCTCCTGCATTCTGCCATAAAGATTGGAAACCACCCTACTGATGTCCACCCCTCCTATCATTTTGTCCAAAATGGGAGCTGCCGTTGGTTCCTGTGGAAAGGTGGGGCGCAAACCCCTCAGGGAATCCCTAAATCTGTTGTAAAAAAACAGATCCAAAGATGTGATAGTTCCCCTATTCCGCAGCCCCTCTACTGTCAGAAAATGTCCATCCATGAAGATGTCCCAATAACAGGTAAAACCAACTAATTTCATACATCGTACATATCCCAATTCACTGGTCAATGGCAACCCCGGGAAGTAAATGACCGGAAGTCATGGTGACTATAAAGTTTTGACTTTCCCCTTCTCGATGCGAGCCCAAGGTCTACAAGTAATTTCCCACCATGTTCTAAAACGTTTATTCGTTTGCAGGAGCCGTCAATATCTCTGTACACAGAAACGGGCCCACAAAGGCCTGTTCTATCGACACAATGCAACAGAAACCCCGCCTGAGCTGCATCATAGTACATCTCAAAATCCAGCAGTGCCAGACCTCCCCTATCTAATGGCGCTGTCTGCTTCTGCCAGGACATTCGCACTTGCTTATTTTCCCAAATGAATCGTGAGACCGCCGACCACCTCCTGAAAATACGCCCTGGGTAATGTAAGTGGAACATTCAAGAACACCTACTTGTATCTAGGGAGCAAGACCATCTTTACCAGAGATATCTTACCGTATAGACTAAGCAGCAAACCCATCCACCCGTCCACCACATTTCGAGTCTGATCCAGTACTGCAACATAATTATGCTGATACAGCACCTCTGGATCCTATGCTATATACACACCCAGATATCAAGTTTAATCCCCATGCCACTGGAATCCAAAACCATTGTTAAACTTCCCTTTGTGAGCCTTGAGTGGAAAGAGCACTGACTTCCTTACATTGATCCTTAAACCTGAGAAATCCCTGAATCTCATTACTTTGTCCATTATTGTCCCCAAATTAACTTGCGTCTCCTTAACTTAAAGCACCATGTCATTCGCATAAAGGGAGTTCACCACCTTATGATTATATATCTGTATCCCCTATGTATATCCTCCTCCTGAATTATCTCAGCAAGCGGCTCAATCACCACAGCAAACAATGGCAACAAGGGGCATCCCTGCCTTGTGCCGCTTCCCATTGGCACAGCAGATGTAAGTTGACCATTCACCTGAACGCACAACCGGCCTAGTGTAGAGCAATGAAACCAAAGAAACAAGCCTATCCCCCCATTCCCATCCTGCGCGGAACCTCAAAAAAAAGAGCCATTCAACAGAGTTAAATGTCTTTTTGGCATCCAATAGTGCTCTGTCCTCCTTGTCAAACCACTGATATCAACCCAAACATTCTCCTTAAACCATAGGATGATGACCGCCCGAAACAAATCCTGACTGATCAGACCCTGCACATTTACACATTGGGGCGCCAATCTAGTTGCCAATAGCTTAGCCAGTATTTTACTATCCAAGTTAATAAGTGAGATTGGGCGGTAAAATGAGCACCAATCTGCCTCCTTCCCAAGTTTTAAGAGTTTAGTCATCACTGCCTCCCTCATTGTCATCAGTAATTCGCCCTGTTGGAGGGCCTGCTGGTATACCCCCAGGACATACAGAGCTAGTTTCATCCCAAAAGGTTTATACAATTCAGCTGTAAAGCCATCATGCCCCGGAGCCTTCCCAGCCGTAAGCGTTTTAATCGCCTCCAAGACTTCAGCCTCCGTAACAGCGCGGCATAGTCACTCCTGCTCCTTATCACTGCACCAATAAAGTGCCATCCGATCTAGAAAGCTATTGATCTCCGGTTGCGAAACCTGCGTTTGTGAGGAGTACAGTCAAGTATAAAAAGGATAGAATTCTCTCTGTATGTCAGCAGCCGCGTACTTTGGCTCCTCCTGCCTGTTTTTAATCACCAGGATCTGTGTCCTTGCCTTAGCCGCCTTAGCTACTCGCGTGAGCAGCCTACTGAGGCGTTATCCTTCCCCCCCATACTGCTGGATTCCCACTCCCTTGAACAGAAATGTCACCTCCCTTTGGGCTAACTCCTTGAATGCATCCATCTCTTCTTAATTCCTTCTGCTTAACCGGGTCAGTACCATCTCTGGTGTCACTCTATAAACTTTGAAGGTGTGACTCACACTTTGTGAGCCCCTCCCATATCTGCCGTAACACTCTGGACTCCCTTGAAAGACACTCCCCATGCACCACACATTTAAAGGCTTCCCGTAACACAAAACTGGAAGTGACAGAACCCACGTTCTCCTCAAAAAACATATCTATAACACTTGTGATTCCTGCCCGAAACACCTAGTCAGTCAAGCCTTACTTCTTAAATCTCCAGGGTGATCTACTACCCAGTCGCTCTGGTATCTCTAACCCCATCACTACTGGTGAATGATCCAACAGGATACGTGATCTCAGTTATCCACCCTGCCATCCCCTCAGAGACCAATAAATCCAATTGAGAAGCAGATAGATGACATGTGGACAAAAGGTGTAACCCCTTTCCACCCCATGCCTCACCAGTCGACTTCATTGCAGTCACAGGGCGCCTCTTGTTCTATCCAAAGTTGGTTCCAACACTGCGTTGAAGTCCCCCGTCTATATGATCACACCAGTTTTATCCCCCTCAAACTGCTGGGACATCCACTCTAGCGTGACCACTGCGTCCTGGTTAGGCCCATAATAATTTAGCAGACTAACCTTATGGCCATGCCGGCTCCCCACCACCACAAATGCCCTTCCCCCCATGATCCTTGGTCACCTTTGTCAGACGAAAGCCCACAGTGCCCCGTATAAGAATGCCTACCCGGGGGGCGTGGCTAACTGCCCTGTAGAGCGGACGTGTCTCTTGTGAGCTCCGCGCTAATGTGCCATCATAAGCTGTTTTCATGTAATTTTGCTAGCTTTTAAACATTGCAACTTGCACCATTCGCCGCCGGATCCCATCCGCAATCGTTTGATCCGTCTCTCAGACGGCTGGGGACAACTAATGCCGTCATACGCCGAGTGAGCAGTGCCGGAGCAGAGAACGAAAATGGCGGCTCCCGCGTCCTGAGTCTCGAGGGACCGGAGCGCGCCTGCACCGCAGAGGACGTTGCCCACTGGAGCAGCGCATAGGGGAGCCGGAGCAGCCAGCCTGCGCCGGGGTCAAGGGAGAGGAGCGGAGCAGCTGTGCTCGCAGACGGAGCGGGCCGGCCCATGGGCCTCCATCCAGCAGCGTCCTGCCCGTGGAACGCGGCAGAGCCTAGCAGAGCCCTGACAAGACCAGCGGCCGGCCAGTGTCGCGTATGTAAGCGGGGTGGGGGGTAACCAGCCCTGACTCGTGCATCGGGAGCGGAGCGATAGAGGACCCACGGCCGCATAGTGCTCCGTCCCCCTGCTGCGGGGCTGGCCTCCCGAGTTGCTGTGACCTCGGCTCCCTCCCCCCGCCAACGCAAATCTATATTAGGGAGAGTCGCAGGAGAGGAACCCAGTAGTCCCCCATCGCCTGGATTCGCTTTGCGCCCTGCAGTCGACACCGAGGGCGGCCCATGCCCGGCGCACTGTGCACCCACAAGAACTGGTGAGCCCACGGGCGGCCATAGCTGACCCGCCGCCCAACATTGACAACACAAGCGCCTGCACCCACAGGACGGGGTGTGGGCACTGCGCAACTCCCTGGCCCCGCCACCTCGGATTTACGGGGCCCCTCCTTGGTGCCCAGAAATCACCGCCTAAAAGCCCCACTGCTCACTCACCACGGAAAGGGGGTGCCAAACAATTGTAATACGGCGAGGGATCAGGGCATGACCACCTTCGCGCAGCTTGCACATTACCCCTTCCTTGACATCTGAAACGGGCACTGTCTCCCGCCTCACTGGGCCGAAGCTTCTCCCCCCTCTACAGCGACCCCTGGGTCCCCTTGGGACACCCGAGCAGCCTCATACCTTCACCTCGGCCCCGGGCGGTACTGCCTTGTGGGCCCTGCAGCAACAGTGAGAAGCACCCCTCCGTGACTGTGACTAGCGGCCTACCACCTGCGCCCCCGGCGTGAGTGGACTGAGTGCTCACAAGATGGCTGGTAAAAACGGCAGGCCCAAGCAGCGACAGACCACCATGGACACTTACGCAGCCAGCGAATCTCCGAACCTTGAGAGCTCGAATAGAGTGACCACAGACGTTCAATCAGACCCTACTGCAACGGCGACACCCGAACCCACTAACACCCAGCTCCTCAAAGCCATCAGACTACTCCAAACAACGATGGAACATAAAATCGATACTGTTGCCATAGACCTGGGCCTCCTGTGCCAGGATGTCCGCTCCTTAGCCGGCTGGACTGAGGTGCTTGAAACACAAGTCAAAGAAAATACCGAATCCAAAACGCACCTCCTCCGAGACGTAGACGAGCTCCAACAAAGGGTCAAGAACTTGGAAGATAGGGCAGAGGAGGCGGAGGGAAGAGCCCATCGTAATAATATTCGTCTCCTCGGGCTGCCGGAGGGTTCTGGGGGCTCTGACCCCACTAACTATGTAGAGAACCTCCTGCTACAGGAGGTGGGAGCTGGTAAACTCTCCCAAGGCTTCACCATTGAAAGGGCCCACAGATCCTTCGCTAAGAAACCTCCACCAGGCGCCCCACCCAGGCCGGTGATACCAAAAGTTCTTAACTACAAAGACCGAGAGGTTATCCTGGCCTTTTCCAGAGCAGCTGGTCAAATCAAACGGGACTCCGCCACAATCGCTATCTACCCTGATTATACCTTCCAGGTTCAAATGAACAGAGCCCAGTTTATACACACGAAGGCCAGATTGAAGGCAGCTGGGGTTGCATTATATGCTCCGGTACCCTTCAAGACTTAAAGTGCTGCACAACAATAGGGCACACCTGTTCAACACTCCGGCACAGGCCAGAGACTGGATGGACGGACTGCAAATACCTGATGTCGAGGAAAGAAAGCGGAAACCAAGATAATGTTTCTCCCGCCATCTCGATAGGAATCATGCAGCCTCTACCCACCTCCGGCGGGCGAATTGAGCCTCCACACAGCTCATCAGATCCTTAAATGGAGACACTGGAGTCAAGGTTCACTCCACCCCCCGGAAAGTTTCTTCCCTTTTTTTAGGTGTACATACCCACCCATAGGGCACCTGGAGACCTATGTACAGTCCTACGGAGCAGAAACAGGATTTCATAACGAGGGTGACCTCGCTGGGCTAGTTCTATGTTTGGGTTGTTTGCAGTTAAAGGGGGGGGTGGGAAACGGGGAGTTATTGTTGAACTACAAACGGAAATTACCGAGACCACGGAAGCCCTCCATATGCATTGCTGCACTAACTAGATCCCGAGTCCTGCTGGCCCCACATGTCCGTCCACGTAACACCTATGGCTGACACAGTAAAGATCGTTACTTGGAACGTCGGAGGCCTGAACAGCTTCGTCAAACAACGACGCGTCCAATCCTACTTGAAGAGATGCAGGGTCGGAATCGCCATGCTCCAAGAGACTCACCTAACTGCCAAAAAGCTAGATGCCCTGGCCAAAACCTAAGTGGCACCCTAGTGGGTTCTGCTTACTACTCCTATGCCAGAGGGGTCTTGATCTGGATTGCCCCCACGGTCCCCTTCAGGCTTACTAGTACTAAATCGGACAACGAGGGGAGGATGGTTGTGGTTTGTGGCTCTATCGAGGGCAAAGAGCTATGCCCAGTTAGTACTTACGCACCCAACCACGACGCAACTGTCTTCTCCCACTCCCTCTATACACGGCTCACCCCATATATAGACTGATTTATGATATGGGGAGGCGACCATAACTGCACCCTTGACCCTCTACTGGATAGATCCGACAATAAACACGATCGCACCTCCCCCCCGGCCAAAATACTTTCCAAACTAGTCCAACAATTGCAACTCAGTGATATTTGGAGGGACCAGCACCTGGAGCAACGTGAGTACTCCTTCTACTCCCCACCACATGCCGTGCATACCAGGCTAGATTATATTTTTCTCAGCCAAATACAACAGTCTGCATTTGTTGACGCGCACTATTTGCCAAGGGTACTGTCCGATCACTCTCCCCTGTCGGTCACCTGGGAGCTGTTCCCGCCAAAACCCCCCATTCCCACGTCGAGATTGAGAGCTGAAGCCCTACTTGATACAGCATTCAGAGAACGCTTAAGGGACGGTACTGAAGAATATTGGCAGAACAACCTACATAGCGTTAAATACATGAGCACCACCTGGGAGGCATATAAGGTGGTCATGAGGGGTGAGATGATCGCAGCAGTTGGGGGTACCCAGAGATCCATCACAACCCTGTTGGAACGAGCCGAGAGAGATCTGTGTGCCCTCGAGGGCAGGGCTGACCATCCCCTGATCATTTACATAAAATTACCAAACTTAGACAAACCTGCCTAAAGCACTGGGAAGCCCTAGGTAAACTAAGCTACGCCAAAGGAAACTCTTAGCCTGGCTCTATAAAAGGGAAACCCCCAGGCCACCCATTTGCCACATACTCACACCAGACGGCACTGCTGTGCATACCCAACAGGAAATTAATTCGGTTTTCTCTAACTTCTATTGCAACTTGTACTCCGAGACCCCCCCCCCTTTCTGACACAGGGATCGAAGACGCCCTTGACATCATCAACTTGCCTAAATTAGACTCGCATATGGCTGAGAACCTTGACGAGCCCATCACTCCCGACGAGGTCAGGGTGGTAATTAGATCGCTACCAGCTGGGAAAACCCCGGGCTCGGATGGCCTCCCTGGGCAGTTCTATAAAACCTATGAGGAAACATTCGCCCCTATATTGGCTCAGGTCTATAATGAGGCCTTCGAGCGTGGCGCCCTCCCGGATTCCCTGAGCGAGGCCGTGATAATACCCCTACTCAAACCAGGGAAGGACGGGGCAGATTGTGGCTCATACAGGCCCCTCTCTTTGCTAAACGTAGACTGCAAGATCCTCACAGCACTGCTCGCTAACAGACTACGCAGAGTGATCCCACTGTTGATTCACCAAGACCAAACCGGATATGTCCCCGGACGATCCATCACTGAGAACCTGCGTAGGTTACATCACGTCATTTATAGTACCGAGGGAAGACCACAGAAACTTGCAGTGGCGTCACTGGATGCCACCAAAGCTTTTGATTCCGTGAGGTGGGAATGGCTATATGCTACCATGGCAAAGATGGGAATAGGCCCTGTATTTCTGAGATGGACTCAGCTGGTTTATGCCAACCCCAATGCAAGGGTATGAACCAATAGAACCTTTTCTGCAAAATAGTCCCTACACAGGGGCACCCGTCAGGGTTGCCCTCTGTCCCCTATGTTGTACATCATTGCTGCTGAGCCTGTAGCAGCCTACCTGAGACAGGAATATGGAGATGGGGGCATTAAACTAGATGGAACGACTCACCTCGTCTCTGTGTACGCTGATGACACCCTCTTGTACTTACAGGATCCTGAACACCTCCTACCCTACATTCTTGAAACCCTGGACTGCTTTCACAAGCACACCAGGATCCAGATTAATAAGAATAAATCTTGCATCTACCCCCTAGCTGCACTACACAGTGAGGATTATGGATCTCTCCCCCCCACCCCCCCGGACCTCGAATGGCAGGCGACATTGTTCAAATATTTGGCGATAACTATACATCGAAACCCCGGTACGGAACATATTCTTAACACCGTTGGGGCCAAAGACTCTCTCTTAAAATCCATGGAGTTTTGGGGGCGGCTCCCGCTTTCGGTGGCCGGGAGGGCGGGCCTCCTTAAGATGGTCACCCTACCCTGCCTATTGCATAACTTCACTAACATTCCCTTCTACATCCCCCGCGTTCTTTAAAGACCTCAACAAACTCTGTAGGGGCTTCCTTTGGCAGGGAGGCAGGCACAGGATGGCATTGGAGACTCTCCAGAGACCATACGAGAGGGGTGGGCTGAAGATCCCCAATTTCGAACTCTACTTTCTTGCTAGCCAGTTAAGACACATTGTGCGGTGGATGGCCGGTGAAAACACAACAGACACTCGCCTCCTCCAGCCGGCCCTCCCCCAGCTGTTACTTAGGGATTTGCTGTGGACCAGAAAGAGTGCCCTCGAACATTGCCCTTACCTTGTAAAGTTGGGGATCCGACTCTGGAAAAGGGCCTGCAAGCTAGTCGGGTCCGAGGATCCGTACTCCCCACAGATCCCCATTGCAGCACTCATGACCAATCATTCCTGGGGGCAACTTGAGACTCGTACACAATGGGAGCCCTTCAGGGTGGCCACACTGGGGGACCTGATCCAAGAACAGGCGGTTTTGGCCTTCCTGGATCTCTGCGATGCCACGGGCCTCCCGGCCGGGCAATTTCTGTTGCACAGAGCGGTCATACAGGCCTTGAATAGCAGATGGCCTGTCGCTATCGACCAGACTGATGAAAACGAATGCATCAAAACGATACTGAACGCTGCTGAGGGGGGCCACAAAACCTCACATATCTACGAGGCCCTACTGTGGGGCTCCACCAAAGATGACCTCAAATGCCGGAACAAATGGGAGACCGAATTAAACCTTGTTTTTGAAGACAAAGCCTGGGGTGATATAACCTACTACGACAAATAAATCTCCCGAAACACCTGCTTACAGCTCATCCAACTGTATATTATGAACAGAGCGTACCTCACCCCGGAAGCTATATCAAGATTTACCGGCGCGGGCACCCAATCATGTCCCAAATGCAGTGAGCCCAAGGTTGGTATGACCCACATGTTCTGGGGATGCCCAGTGATTAGAGAGTTCTGGACACAAGTGAAGGAAAGAGTGGCTGGTGCAGACATTGACATTGAAGTGGACGAACCCTCGGCATGTATCCTGGGCGGGTATAGGCGCAGCAGAAAGATTAATTCCCTCAATAAGCTTAGAGACCTTATATATATAACGGCCAAAAGGCGTATAGCCATGGGGTGGAAAAGCCCCAGAGGCCCGCTTATGCCCCTATGGTGGGGAGATCTTGCGAAGTGGATCACAGCCGAAACCGCGGCATGGGAGACGGCGATCCAAGTGCAGAGACTTGATTCTAGCGAGGAGCTAGACTGATGGGTGGCCTTAACAGTACCCCTCCCCTGCTCCATCCAGAGTCGCAGGAGGGTGAGACAATCGGGGAAGGCGACCCAGGCCCGGGCATGGACTCATGATGAATAAAGAACTAACCGTGGTCTTGGAAGGGGAGGAATGGGTGGAGGGGAGTTGGGGACTTTATTTTTTTGATATGCTTGACCTATTACCACTGATGCCAGTTTTGTTATCTTATGTTATGAAACTAATAAAATATATTTTTTAAAAAAAAAGAATGCCTACCCCCCTAGAATACAATGAGTAGGTTGAAAAATATTTCTGGCAACCCCACCCGTGGCCAAATCGTGCCTCCCCTTGCAGGGTCAAATGGGTTTCTTGTAGGAACGCTATCTCAACTTGATGACCTTTCATATACAATAACACCTTACAGGATTTGGACGGACAATTCACACCCAGAATATTCCATGGCATGCATTTAAGCGCTCTATCCAGGATCACATGTGTCTTTGATACTCTTCTCTAAGCAGCGCCTCACGCATATGGAACACCCATGTAGTTTTCCCATACACCACGTGTAGTGCACCAATCGAGTGAGGGTGACCCTACCGAATCACTTGGCCCCCCCCAAAAACAAACCCACTCCCCAACTCCCTCTTAACCCCCACCCGCACCCACAACATGCCAGTTGTCCCCATAAACCAACAGTAGCTTCTGCATGCGGTTACTGTAGTACCCATCCACCTAGGCTCTTCATTAACAAGTTCATTACCCTTTTGTCCATCCTACATGTTTAGCATAATAATCATCGTCGGTGTATAGCCCACTTGCAGGCTTCATGGGGATTGTCCCCGCTCTGTCGTTATTCCCCTTGCCCCTCAGGACTCTGGACAGTGACTCCAAAAAAGTATTTGCTCCTTCGGGGGTATGGAAGAACAATGCATTGCATATTTCATGCCCCTCTCCCGCAGCCTTTTCTTCACATCAATATACGTTTGTCTGCTTGCCGAAACTTTATCAGAGAAATCCAGAAAGAGTCGGATAGTGCTCTCTTTGTATAGCAGTGACCCCTTCTCCCTGGCCTTTTGCAGTCCCACGTCTCTGTCCCGATAGTTCAACATACGTGCTATGATAGGCCTAGGGGGCTCCAGGGATTGTCTTCCTTCCACTGGGTATCCGATGCGCTCTTTTCACTATGAAGACTTCAGAGAGAAGTCCTTGCTACCCAATGCTTCATACAGAATGGATTCAACCAGGGGTTCCATAGCTCCTTCGTCCACTGTTTCGGACACACCCACTATTCTCAGGTTGTATCTTCTGGACCGCGATTGTATGTCCTCCTGTTTGACCTCCAATTCCTTGAGGGCTCTCTTGAGTTCTCGCATCGCTGCTGCAGTTCCATCCTCCACTGTGGTGACTCGCCCCTCAACCTCATCTAGTCTTTTCTCGTGTTTATCCAGACGCACCTGCATGTGGTCCACTTTACCCGTCAGAGTGCCAATTTTCCCATCCAATGACTGTATACTACCCTGTAGTTGGTTAAACATGTCATTGAATGTACCACTGGGATCAAGGGGCTGAGACTGAAAATTCCCCTCTTGGGGTCCCTCTACCGCCTTTGGATTCTTCATCGTTGTTTCCCCGCCTTATATAACTTAGACATAATGACACTCCGGTACCCGTTGGGAAGCTGAGGGGGGGGGGGGGGCACACCTCCTGTATTTGAGTCACACAATCTTATCACACTCGCTATCAGTCTGCCTCACTGTGACTACTGCCAGATGTCACTGCCTTCCGTGCCAAACCTTATGTTTACCCCAATGTATCTGCCTCCTGGCTGGGCCCCAGCCATGCTGCAGTACATTCCGCTCGGCAAGAGTACCACCTCTGCTCCTTCTGTGGCACAAGGGTGTTTGGCACTGCAACCCCACTCTAGATCTGCACTTGGCACTCACCTGAATGGTCCCCCACTCTGCCTCATCCTAGTCACACTGACCAGCTCACAGTAGGGGGTATATGCAGGTCCTTTGGATGTGCTGCTTTACAGGTACCCTCCACACCCCCTGTACTGCCTTGCTCTGCCTGCTCTCAGCACTTTACTGCTGCCACTGTAGTCCAGCGACTCAGACACCCTTGGGTGCTCCACTTCTCACCTCAACCCATGGTTTCACCTCTCATATCCACATAGCAGAGGTTGACCCGCCCCCCCCCCCCAGTACAACAACAGTACTCCTTTCCCCAGGGTGCAAAGATGCCAGAGTATACACCAATCAGTTGTCCCTGTGTTGTGAACTAGTTCTCCAGCACATCAGTCCTCAGTACTGCAGCCGCCTCCAGTGTTGCATGTGGGTGCCAAAGGCTCACCCCACTGTGCTACTAGCTGCCTGCACACGAAGCTCTAACAAATTAGAATGGATGACTCGGCCTCCTCGCTGTGCCGTTCTGCTCTCTTCATTCCATGGATGCAGCCGTGATAGCCTGGCCCCCAGCAACTGCTCCGGGACTGGCCCGGCACATCAGGGGTCCCAGGTCTATACAATTTTATGTCCATCGCGCGGGCCACCAATCACCATCCAGGGAAGTGCCATCCCCTCTCTCCTTGTATTAATTCAGTGGTTCCATCTTCCTTACGCTGCTCTCCTACCTCTGGGCACCATGGCCGCGGCAGCACCATGGCAGACACCGGTGCCTCCTACTCAGCCCTACGGATCTCCCCTCCAGCCAGCCACCGCAGGCGTAGCTCCTGGGTCTCCTTCAAGGCGGCTCCTGGGTGTCCCAGCACACCGCCAGCTGCAGCGAGGTCTGCTCACCGTCCTCGGCAATCTCACGTGTAGAGGAGGAGCCAAGTACCCCCATTGCAACCATCTCGCCCACATTACCTATGTGTTGGGTACCGGAATGTGAAACGCGTGCAGTTCCAGTGAAAATACCAATGAGAATCTTGGAAGTGAGGTTCCCATTAGGAAAACCATACCTACATACAAGACCGTATGATGGCCATTTGAATAAAATCCCGGAGGAAGCAGAACCAATGAGTGAAAGAGCAGATTGGTGACGATACAAATGGAGCTGAACTGACATATAAGGAAGAGATGTAGAGACAAGAGAGTGAAGGCATTTTATAAGGAATCAAGAATGTATTAAAGATAAGTGACATCTTGGGCTCAAGATGCAGAAACTTAAGCTACAGGAATAATGAAGACATTAAGTCATTTTATATGTGTAAATACACAAAAGAAACGCAAGGAAGCGAAGTATTCTTAAGGCTGGCTACATACTGAATAGATTGCGGCAAGTGCCAATATATACATATAGGAATCAAGTGAAGTATGGATGTTTTCCACAACGTGTTATAGCAGAGCTGGACTTAAACAGCAAGGGCCTCTTTCCAGTGTGTCGCAGCTGAAAAGCAATTGAATTAACAGAAGCAGATCTCAGCAAGGCGAGTTTGGATGAAGACCAAGAAGCCGAGGTCTTATCAGATGGTGATGAGCAGAAAGTAGTTATAAATCGTGTGAAAGAACAAACCTCCTTTTCAGAAGGCAATGACAAAACAAGGAAGATGTCAGAGGTCTGTTACAAAATTGTATTTTAAATGCACTAGAGCTCGATTTTTGTGGTCTTCAATCACGTGGATGGATGAAGTTGGACGAGCATGACTGTCACACCTACGCTTGAGGGCAGAACGTGCCTTCACTCCCTTATATTCTCCAGAGCAAAGAACATTTCCAAGGCTGAGTTCAAAGCCTTAATTGACAGCGGAACACTGAGGTGATGATAGATGATGAGCTAAATTAGTGGGAAGCTATGGTTCTGACCAGCCCACCAGCACCTGGAAGTCTAGCCTGCGTGCTGCTAAACGTGGGTGGAAAAGTACTGACGAATGTAAGAATGCCAACCAATTGTAGGGGGCTGCATGATTGAGAGCCCTATAGTTGTATATCCAATGGGACGTTTTGTATTTAGTGACGTTCATAGTGACCAGTTCTGGGGTGAGACTTAGCTGCCCACCTGACCTTAGAGATCCAATCACATCCATGTAGCCCATAGAAAGTATATGTAGATGTTCCCCTTAAGCCTATCACATTTGCCATCATGGGTTAGAAGTTTGCCACATAGGATGACGTTAGTACGTTTTTGCTATAAAATGTTTGTTTTTCTAAAGTAAATTGAGAGATGGCTGTGCGACGTCGTATGATGTCCCTTGTAACTCCGTTTTAGATGATTGATATTAAAACAGTTAACCTTTTTGCCAACTACCCGAGTCGTTTAGATCATTGATGTTTAGTAAATTCATCATCCCCATTGATCTCACTGTATTGCTACCTTGTCTTAAAGGGCTGAAGCAAATCCTTCAGTTCACGTGGTATTAGAGTGATGATGGTTAAAAGTCCATCGAGGTGGTAAGCTTTGGGGCCCTGGCAATATCAAGCATCCATCTGCCATTTAACTGAAAAGACATGAGGCACCCTGTAGATAGCGGTATTAGTTTAAAGACATAAGTCTTGCAAGCACAGGTTAAGCTGAACGGACGAAAGGTTGAAGAGGCCAATAACGAGGCGTCGATCCTGGAAGTTGAAAAAACGAATGGTGAGTAAAACTGAGTGAGATGGCAAAACTGTGAATGGGCAGAGTGTGTGGGGAAAAGTGATAAAGGAAAACAAGTAACAGAGGGAGGTTTGGGGTAAAAAGCAACTCTAGACGATAAATGTCGAGTTATTAAGAAATTGACTTGAGGAGAGGAGCCAAGCAATTGAGTAAATCGCAAGGAGAGGAGCCACGCTAGAGTAAGCCCAGTGTCCTGCGTTTTAAAGAATGTAACAGAAGAAGCCGCATATAAAGCCCGTTTATGGGAGACGTAGACTGCAGATTTGTTTAAAGACAATCCAAAGAGAGCGGCTTAAATCCCAATCGGGATATTAAAATAGGGGCAGGTTAAGTCTCGAGGATCGTAGACTTAAAATATATGTGGCCGGCTGAGTATGTCAGTTTGTCTGTTTTATGTGATTGTAAAGCTCAACATGTGGAGAAAAAGATAATAGAGAAATAGAGACAAGAAAAAAGGAAAACGTGAGGTCGGAGAATTTATTATTTATTTAATGACATTGAATTAATAGTGTTATGTAAACGAATAGTCGTTTTAAGTGAAAACGTGATATAGAGGGTTTGGAGCTTGCGACGATTGGTGCACGCTCATATTGTATTATTTGTCTTGAACTGTATAATTGAAAAAGGTGCAAAGTGTAAAGGTGAGTATTGACAGTCAAGTGTGGTGAGTCAAAATGGAGGATATTACTCCGCTTATACATCTCTGAAAACAGTTGCCAAAGCATGCACCTAAGCTTAAACAGTACAGTGAGGAATGGGTTAAGGGTACTGCAGATAAGATGTTCATGCCATGGCCACAAGAGGGATCACTATCGAAAGCAGTTTTGCGGCACATGACATATTTACACGCAGCATACACAGGAAAAAAGTTAGAGAAAAGATTAGCAAGCTTCGAGCTCTGGAAGATGTACCAGGAGGAAAGAAAGAGCAGCCTGCTGAAGATTGGATATGCAAAGAGGTGGGTGAGGAGCCTTCTGCTCCCCCGCCGCGCATGAAGCAGATGGCGATGGTAAGAAAGATGACGGACTGTACCCATTAAGAGAGCTTAAGGCAGCAACAGGGTACAGTAATCCGGCATATGAGTCGCCTGTGCAAAGCAGTGATGAAACCACAGAGAAAGTTCCTGAGAAAGACATAATCTCTAAAGTTCTGAGGGACAAGGAGAGACGTGATAAGGAAAGAAGCGATCGAGCGAGCACATACTTAGACATCGGACGAGAAATAAGGAGATGGAAAGGAGAAAGAGATAAGACTGATGAGTTAGCACTTATACAGAATGAATGGATGGGTGGACAGATTTTGCTTAAACTTGATGGTAAGAGCATCAAGGATGTGAGGCAAAGGGAAGATCGAGACGAACAGGAAAAAAAGGATAAAGATAGATGGGAGCGATTGAAAGAAGATGGGGTGAAAAGAAAATACGACAATAGACACAGGGCAGTTGAAGAACAAGAGAGAATAGAAAGAAAAAGAGAGGAAGGAGGAGGAACAGAAATTAAGGGATAAAAGAATACAGAGACGAAAAGACGAGGCAATACGAAGAGCAAATGAAAGGAGGGATTGGAAAAGAAGAGAAGACAGGGAGAGATAAGAAGCAAGGAAACGAAGAGAGCTTGATGATGACATAGAACGAAAGAAGGCAGAGAGCATGCAATCTTGAACGTATAGAAAAGGAATGAATGGATCCTAATCCATTAGTGTCATGGGAGGATATAGAGAAATTCTTCCCAGGAGAAAAGCCTATAGCTGGTCCGTCTGGAATAAATCTAGACAATGAGTTTGACTCTAGAAGCATAGGGGCAGCGATTGATAGTCTATCATGATATGAAGACCATTAAAGAAATGGCAGGAAAGGCTAAGAATGATCGTCTTGAAAGCACACAACTGTATGATAGAGAGGGAGGCTTATGCAGTGTGGAGCCTAAAGAGCTGTCTTTAGATAGACTGACTCTGAATAGAGACAAAGAAGAGATAAGTCACAACAGTTGGGGGCAGGAAAGGTCAGACGAGGACAGGGAAACCTTCCGAGGTGAGAAGGGGGATAATTTGTGTGGTTCCGAGGGATGCTCTCTGAGAGATAGAGAAGTAAGATGGTCTGATTTAGAAATGCCAAAATCACAGATGTCGGAATCTCTGACTCAGCTAGATTCACCCAAAGGACGATCCTATGATGAGAGGGGGGACTCGCCACCTTGTGTGAGCAGGTTAAGTCCATTTCCAGGGAGAAGGGGCGGAGTGAAACTATTGTCCCTACCATGAATAGACAGGCGATGGGGGGGGGGGCTAATGTGAGTTTGGGATTTCGCAGTTTCCGTTGCTAGAAAAAGGAGGGGCCAGACCACAGTATATACCTTGGCCGCAAATGGACAATTTAAGGTGTAAACTCCAGAGTTTAACTTCTGGCACTGGGAAATGGATACATGAATTGGAAAAAAATGGCAGTAGGAAACATGTTAGCTGTAGGGGACATTAACCCTTTAAGTGCCATGGGTATTTCTCCCCAGTGCCAGGGCCTTTTTTGGTGATTTTGATATGTGGCCATTCAATGGCTTGTAACTTTTTTGTTACATGAGATATCTCGGCCAAATTTGGCTCCTTTTTTTCCCACATGTAGGCGGTCGTAACCCCACCCAGGAATCCCAGGTTGCTGTAGGGGGGTGAGAGAAAATAAGGAAAAAGTGCGAAAATTTTGGATTTTTTCAAAAAATGCCAATAAAATGATGTACAAAGAAGCCTGTGGTTTTTTCCTTGTAAGAGCTAGGAACAAATGGTTTGCTGTGTTCCCCAATTTCGTGGCTTTCAGGAACAGGTTGAGTGGAAATGTGGTTATTATCCGTTTTGTGAGAGGTAGGCGATTTTTGCCATTTTTGCCAATTGAACATGCATGGACGGAATGGAAGAAAAGGGCAGGAAAGCCAAATTGGAGGACAGAAAGGCATATATTTCTGAAAAGTAGACAAAATTCCAAGTTTAGGAAGGGGTGATTTGCATAGGTCAGGCAACAACTAGGTAGGGGAAACTGCCATCGGATGGGGGAAAAGCGGGAAAATGACTGAAAAAAAAGTATGTGTTGGACATGGTTGGCTTGGTACGGCAATGGCTTCTATGAATTTTGAGAAAAGCAATGCTCCGCTACATTCCCCCGACTCTTGCAGTTAGGAGAGCATACAATTTTTGTAGTGTTTTTACAAAACAAGCAATACCACAAGCCAAACACTGAGCCATGGAACACAGGAGTTTTACGCTCACGGCCTGACCAGACGCACTTAGCATGTGTAAATTGGGAAAACCAATGTGGTGAGGAACGGCAGCCATACATTTTTTGAAAGAGCACAGGCAGACCTTTTCAAGGGTAGGTGACTTGTGCAGGTTACAAAAGTGTATGGTGGCTAAAGCAGCGACTAAATGCAGGTCACATTTGGGAAAAGAAAGGGTTGCGAGACAAAGGGCACCAGCAAATGGGTCAAAACGTTATGAAAACCACACAAACACAACACATGGCCTACTGTCCCGCGTTCCCACAGGTGTCCCGATGAAAACGGTACCTCACATGTGTGGGTGCACCTACCTGGCCGCCAAGGGGAAAGCCTAAAACACAAGTAACCCAGCTCGACGCACCCATCGAAACCCGCCCCCAACAACACATGTCCTACCGTCCCGCGTTCCCACAGGTGTCCCGATGAAAACGGTACCTCACATGCGGACTTTGCAGAGCTGTCTGGGTAATAAAATCTGGGGCGATGTGTGCAAATCATACCTCTGCGGATTCCCACGGGTGTCCCCTTTTCGGAAATGCATGGGGTTCCCTGTTTTCCTCGGTGGCTTGGACACCCGAGGCCCATATCTGTATGTTGTGCCGGTCGGCAGAATGGCTGAGATTCCCCTCTGCAAACAGACTGGGGGTTGCTTGCGTTTTCGGCTTGCCCCTTGTCAGCCAGGTAGGTGCACCCACACATGTGAGGTACCTTTTTCGTCGGGACACCTGTGGGAACACGAGAAGGTATGACATCTGCTGTTGGCGACGTGTTTCGGTGAGTGGACACAGGGAAATGTCTCTGAAATTGGCCGGAAATGAAGACAATTCTCAGACATTTCGCTCTGGCCACCCACCGAAACACACCGCCAACAACACGTGGCCTACCTTCCCGCGTCCCCACACGTGTCCCGATGAAAACGGTACCTCACATGTGTGGGTGCACCTACCGGGGGCGCAAAAGGAAAAGGGTAACCGACTGGTAACCCCAAGCTATTCGCCACTGCCCATTTTGTTCATGTGGGCAACCTACAGATTTGGGCCTAGGGTGTCGAAGCCAGCAAGGGAAACGGGGAACCCCATGCATTTCCCAAAAGAGGACACCCGTGGGAATCCACAGAGGTCTGCCTTGCGCAAATCGGCCCAGAATGTAATACCCAGAACCACCAGCAAAGACCCACATGGGAGAAGGGTGCCCAAGGCCAGGGATATTACCGCCGACTTTGCTGGAGCCCTGGTGTTAGGGAGAATTCTCTGTTTGGGCTGAATTTCCCTACCTAGTGAGTCCCCCAGCAGCTTTGCTGGATTTCTGGGGTTTAATTTTTTTCTCCTGCCAAGAGTGAGACTCTTTTACCCTCACTCTTGGACATGTTGAAGTGTGTTTTCTTGGTTAAACCTTGTGTTGAATGGGCTATGGGGTCTTTTACTCCATAGGGCCTCATGTATTTTTGTGATGTGGGTCACACAGCACCCTCTGTGCCGTGACCCAGGGGTGTCCTAGGGACTCCCCAACATAGACTCCATACCCTGGGACTGACTACTGTCTCCCAGGGCATGTAAAGTCACCAAAGACTTTGCTAGTCTTGAATCCTGAACAGAACCAGTACAAACCATCATATTGTGGACGTACTGGCTGGGGCAATTCGATTGCCCCAGGGTCTGTTAGTCGAGGGGGCACGTCTCCGTCCCCCCTGATCGAGTTTTGGCTGGTGGCAGTGGAAACTACTTTTTATATTCGACCGCGAATATTTCCCTATGGGATTTCCCATTGTTTTAGGCTAACACATTTAATTATTTATTTACGGTAGCCTTAAACATACCGCCGGTTTATATATTTATTTTTATAACTCCGGTTGGGACTTTTTGCCAAAACTTGATTCTAAAATGGCGTTGGTGTTCGCCTCTGTAACTCTGACCCAAAGTGGAGCCCTTTGTTCCACTTTTGGCGGGCTTCTCCACAGAAGCCCTCCAAAGTGGTGCCACTCTGTCTGGGGTACTTAGGAGGGGTGGAGGGGGATTTAGGCACCCTGGACTGAGTTACCTTGGTAACTCAAGTCGCACTCCGTCCTGATTGGCCCAAGTGGTGAGCCGCCCGGCTCACCACTTAGCATGTTTGAGTGACAGCTAGGCTGGGTGAATGGGGGTTTGCTGCATAAAAGCAGGGCTTTGGGGACTGGGACTTCAGAAGTCGCCACAGGACCAAGAATCCGACGAGGGAAGAGCTGAGCCGACCTGCTTCGACGACACCACCCGGTGGAGCCCTGCTGAACCGTCTCACCACTTTTTCCCGACGACCGAGGAGAACTCTTAACGGAGTGGCTCCTTCCCTTGACTGGTGGGGACAACCAGTTTTCGCCTTCTTTCCGTTCTTTGAGGTATCTCGTGGCCGCCTTGCCTGTGCCAAGCACCCCGGCAACCGGAATACCCCACTTTACCCCCATACCGCGAAAGTCGGCACCAACCCTTTAACCGGAGGACTCCGCGGCTGGTTTCTTCCCGGGCAGTGCAACGACCCTCTTCTTCTGCTCTTCAGCGAGAACTTCTTCTCCCCTGACCGACGTCGAGCCCTGCTGCCACTGCCTGGAACAACTGCCACCGCTGGAGGATCCTTTCCGCTTAAGGTACTGTGTTCTGCCTGGCTTCCCTTGCTACCGACTGTACGGGGTAGATTTAGTCCCCGGCTTTCGAACCTGGGAGTGCCTGGGACACTTTGGCTAAACTTTCTGAGCCACTCTAACCTCTTTTTGACTCTTTGCAAGACTTTGAATCTCTAACTAACAGTGTGATCTTGGGCACATTTTCGCTCCGGCTACTCTAAGAGTGGGCCCTGCCTAGTGACTTTTGCTCACCTGTGACTTTGTGCTTCTTTAAGCCTATTGCAAGTGTTCTGGACCTTAGAGTGGTGTGTTTAACCTATTTCTGCTTTTTCTCTCCCTTTCTTGGAAACTACTAGAGTGTCATCTAACGTTAAGCACTCACCTCTGTTTTAATTAAGTGGTGTTAACCTAGAGTTGTCTAGATAGGAGAAAGGATTGAATTTACTTTCATTATAACTGTGTTGAAGTGTTTTTACCATATTCGTTACTAGAGTGTTTTTACTTATGTGTGTTTTTAAATAAATAACTATATACTTTTGAAACCAAGCTCTGGTCAGTGTTTGCTTGTGCTATTGTGTTTTGGTACATATTGCGTATACTTTACATACTGCCTAACTCTTCTTGAGAGAAGTCTGACTGCTCAGCCACAGCTACCAGGTAAATCTGGGTGGTACAGACTGCTACCAAAGGGGTTTACTGCTCTACCTGTAGTCTTAAATCTTTTGCAGTGTTCCCCAAGGGAACTGCACAGGTTTCTGCCTAACACTGGTGTACAGCGGTGGGATTTGTATTGAGTATACATTTTATTGTGCTTTAGATACCTTAGTGCAACTAACCACAAAGCTTAGCACTGAAAAAGTAAAACCTCTAACATGTCAGTTATAGAAAGCTATAGTCAAGAGTCCCTTGCAGCCAAAACTGCTGATTGTTTAAGAGTGCTCTGTAAACATAAGGATCTCCTGACTAAGGGCAAGAAAATGGAGCTGATTGAAAGATTGTTAGCTAACCAAAGTCTGGGTGATGGTTCAGAGGAACCTACCACTCCAGCAACTGTAGATGACAGTGTTGAAGTTAACATGGAGCAAAATGTTGATGTTTCTGAGGAAGAGTCAGAAGAGGAGGGTGAGGCTGTTGTAACTGTCCCCCCTAGGCCTCTGCCTGCTCTACCTGCTGTGCCTACTGGACCTTTACCAGGTCCCACATTTAGTCCTCAGTACTTTGAACTAGAGAAAATGAAGCTAGAATTGGAGTATAAGAAACTTAATGCTCAAACTGACAAAGAACTAAGGCTAAGGGAAATGGAGCTCAAGTATGACTTAGAAATGAAGAAATTATCTGTTGAGAATGTTTCTCTCTCTGGCTCCTCTAGAAGTTCCAGTCCTAAAAGACCCCGGATGCCTAAAGAATTGGTTGGTATGTATGAGCCTAAGTTGGATGTGTTGGATTGGTTGTCTCTGTTTGAATATAATCATGGGCTCCAGAACATCACAGGAAATGACTTACTCACCTGGTTGTTCTCTAGGCTTCCCCCTGTTGCAACTGATGTGGTAATGGAGATGGGGGAGGAGGATAGAAAGGACTATGAATGTGTGAAACTAGCTTTGATAGCTAGGTTTGGGAAGACCCCTTCCCAGTATCTTAAGAGGTTTAGGAGCCTCAAAAAGCATGATGGTACCCCTTGGGCTACCTGGGTGAGTGAATGTTTGAAAAACTTAGAGGGATGGATTAAGGGTTACAAGGTGAACACTTATGAGGGGATGAGAAATCTCTTTATGTTGGAGTCAATTTATGATGCCTGCTCTCCTGAGCTCAGACAGCACTTGGCTGATTCACAGGAATTGGATCCTAGGAAACTAGCTAAGGCTGCTGACTTGTGGGTTGCCAACAGGGCCACTCACAAGGATTCTGGGGTAACTCAGAAGAAGGATGGGGAGAAACAGCCTAAAAAAGACTCCAAAGAGAATTCTAATAATTCCTATCCCAAAGAGGGCCCCAAACCACAAAATAACCAGGGTAAGCCACATGGGAAACCTAGTCAGGCTACTGTACCTTCTGGCCACAAGCCAGAAGGAGGTCAGAACAAGCCACCCTTCCAGAGAGCATTTGGACAATGCTATGTCTGTCAGGGTACTGACCATATCAAAGGAGATCCCAAGTGCAAGGGTAAACCTGCAGGGATCAGCACAGTCTCCTTAGCCTTCACTCCTGAGGATGAAGTACAGATGGCTAGTGCCCACTTTGAACTCTTTGCTGAAGAACCCTTGGGTCTTCAAGCAACTGTAAACTTAGAGCCTATGGGTCTGGTTAGTCCCCAGAATAGGGTTGTGTATAACTCCCTACCTGTTAACTCTAAGGTGTATTATGTGGACAGTGTTCTTGTCAATGGCCAGGATACTCCTGCCAGGAGAGACACTGGGGCCAGCAGAACAGTAGTGGATGAAAGCTTCTTTCAACCTGAGGATGTGGCCAAAGCACCCAAAGGTCCCACTAAGATGTCTGGAGGCCCTGTCCAAATGGTTCCTATTCTACCAGCCCTCATTCAATGTAACAACATGACAGTAAGGATCCCTGTCAGTGTTCAGGCTGAGGTACCTGGGAAGGTCCTGTTAGGGAATGACCTAAGAACTCTAGGAGTAGTGTCACATACCCCCAGGCCTCCCAGTATGGAGAAGCAGAACTTAACCAAATTGGCTAGACAGGCTACCTTGAAGGACCCTTCTAAGCCTGTGGGACCCTCTACTGAGAACCCCACTACAAGCCCTGGTGTTAGTAAGTTGACCTCTAACCCAGGCACATTTCAGGATAGTATGCTAGGAACATGGGCGCCCCAACCAAGCTCCATCATTGTTCCCCTAGTCTCAGAGTCTCTGACTCCCCCTGCTTCTGAGGAAGAGGTGGATAGACCAACTAGGCCCCTATCTGGACCCGAGAGAACTGGTAATTCTCAGTGCTGGTGGAAAACCAGAAAAGAAAAGTCTAAGGCCAAAAACCTTCAGACTGTTGGACCTTCTACTGAAGACCCCAACTCAAATCCTAATATTAGGGGGGAAACTCCTAAAATAGGTAAGGGTAGATCTAAGAGGAAGGGGAAGCAGGTACATTGCCTAACCCCAACCCCTCCAACCAAGAGGCCTAAGACCCAACCTGCTCCCACAAGAGAGGTGGTGAGGAACCTTGGAGGCCCCTCTAGATCTAAGGGAATCCTTTATAAGGGCCCCTTGAAAAAGCCTAACATAGGTTCAGAAGTTGTACCAACTTCTGAGGGACTGGTCAACCAGATCCCCTATAACAAAAAGACTGATGTTCCTCAAAGGGTCTGTAGGTCCGTTAGCTTGCAAAAGAAAACCTTTGAGTTCTCCATTGAACATAGGTCAAGGTGTCACCATCAAAATGCTGATGGACTCTCTAGGATGTATATCATCGACTAGAGGTATGAGGTTCATCCAGGAGTGGATTAAATCCTCCTGTCCCTTAGTCTGGGGGGGGCGAGTGTTAGGGAGAATTCTCTGTTTGGGCTGAATTTCCCTACCTAGTGAGTCCCCCAGCAGCTTTGCTGGATTTCTGGGGTTTAATTTTTTTCTCCTGCCAAGAGTGAGACTCTTTTACCCTCACTCTTGGACATGTTGAAGTGTGTTTTCTTGGTTAAACCTTGTGTTGAATGGGCTATGGGGTCTTTTACTCCATAGGGCCTCATGTATTTTTGTGATGTGGGTCACACAGCACCCTCTGTGCCGTGACCCAGGGGTGTCCTAGGGACTCCCCAACATAGACTCCATACCCTGGGACTGACTACTGTCTCCCAGGGCATGTAAAGTCACCAAAGACTTTGCTAGTCTTGAATCCTGAACAGAACCAGTACAAACCATCATATTGTGGACGTACTGGCTGGGGCAATTCGATTGCCCCAGGGTCTGTTAGTCGAGGGGGCACGTCTCCGTCCCCCCTGATCGAGTTTTGGCTGGTGGCAGTGGAAACTACTTTTTATATTCGACCGCGAATATTTCCCTATGGGATTTCCCATTGTTTTAGGCTAACACATTTAATTATTTATTTACGGTAGCCTTAAACATACCGCCGGTTTATATATTTATTTTTATAACTCCGGTTGGGACTTTTTGCCAAAACTTGATTCTAAAATGGCGTTGGTGTTCGCCTCTGTAACTCTGACCCAAAGTGGAGCCCTTTGTTCCACTTTTGGCGGGCTTCTCCACAGAAGCCCTCCAAAGTGGTGCCACTCTGTCTGGGGTACTTAGGAGGGGTGGAGGGGGATTTAGGCACCCTGGACTGAGTTACCTTGGTAACTCAAGTCGCACTCCGTCCTGATTGGCCCAAGTGGTGAGCCGCCCGGCTCACCACTTAGCATGTTTGAGTGACAGCTAGGCTGGGTGAATGGGGGTTTGCTGCATAAAAGCAGGGCTTTGGGGACTGGGACTTCAGAAGTCGCCACAGGACCAAGAATCCGACGAGGGAAGAGCTGAGCCGACCTGCTTCGACGACACCACCCGGTGGAGCCCTGCTGAACCGTCTCACCACTTTTTCCCGACGACCGAGGAGAACTCTTAACGGAGTGGCTCCTTCCCTTGACTGGTGGGGACAACCAGTTTTCGCCTTCTTTCCGTTCTTTGAGGTATCTCGTGGCCGCCTTGCCTGTGCCAAGCACCCCGGCAACCGGAATACCCCACTTTACCCCCATACCGCGAAAGTCGGCACCAACCCTTTAACCGGAGGACTCCGCGGCTGGTTTCTTCCCGGGCAGTGCAACGACCCTCTTCTTCTGCTCTTCAGCGAGAACTTCTTCTCCCCTGACCGACGTCGAGCCCTGCTGCCACTGCCTGGAACAACTGCCACCGCTGGAGGATCCTTTCCGCTTAAGGTACTGTGTTCTGCCTGGCTTCCCTTGCTACCGACTGTACGGGGTAGATTTAGTCCCCGGCTTTCGAACCTGGGAGTGCCTGGGACACTTTGGCTAAACTTTCTGAGCCACTCTAACCTCTTTTTGACTCTTTGCAAGACTTTGAATCTCTAACTAACAGTGTGATCTTGGGCACATTTTCGCTCCGGCTACTCTAAGAGTGGGCCCTGCCTAGTGACTTTTGCTCACCTGTGACTTTGTGCTTCTTTAAGCCTATTGCAAGTGTTCTGGACCTTAGAGTGGTGTGTTTAACCTATTTCTGCTTTTTCTCTCCCTTTCTTGGAAACTACTAGAGTGTCATCTAACGTTAAGCACTCACCTCTGTTTTAATTAAGTGGTGTTAACCTAGAGTTGTCTAGATAGGAGAAAGGATTGAATTTACTTTCATTATAACTGTGTTGAAGTGTTTTTACCATATTCGTTACTAGAGTGTTTTTACTTATGTGTGTTTTTAAATAAATAACTATATACTTTTGAAACCAAGCTCTGGTCAGTGTTTGCTTGTGCTATTGTGTTTTGGTACATATTGCGTATACTTTACATACTGCCTAACTCTTCTTGAGAGAAGTCTGACTGCTCAGCCACAGCTACCAGGTAAATCTGGGTGGTACAGACTGCTACCAAAGGGGTTTACTGCTCTACCTGTAGTCTTAAATCTTTTGCAGTGTTCCCCAAGGGAACTGCACAGGTTTCTGCCTAACACCTGGCTGCCCTGCGTTACAGCTTCTCCCCACCAAGGAGTCTCGGCAGTGTGCCAATACCTCCCCGAAGGGAAAAGCTGTAATGCAGCCCAGCCGCAACTCCAGGATAATTGGAGGTGATCTGCCCAGACGGGCCATTCCCACCCACACCACCAACAATCCAGCCCCAGTCTCACCCACCCCACTGACAGTGGGCCTAACCATAGAATAATAAAAAACAGTACTTCCATAACGTTGCAGCTGCTCGGGGAGAAAAAGCTGTAAACAAAACAAAGAAAATGTGTTACCTACGGTCACACCAGCAAAATGTAGCCCTCCCCGGGGGCAAGGGGGCTGTCCTGCACTCCTCCCTGGGCTCAGGCGTCCGTTCCTAGGAGCAGATATCTCGTCCCAGGGAGGGCTGCATGACTTGGCACCCACTCCATTGCGGGTGGGAGGGTAGGGGGGTCAACGCCCCATCCCATTAGAAAATTCCCTGACCCTTTGGGGCGCCCCACCGCCCCCCCCTAAAAAGCGTTCCACCATTTTCATTTTTTTCCTTTGGTAACCCAACTCCCCTTGGTGCAGAGGGTCACATTGGTGTGCCAATCTGGCGCCGGGGTGCCCAAACCTTACTGCCCCACCCACTGGGGGGGCCTGTCCCACCATTTTTGGGGGCCCTCTCCCCCCTCACCCCAAATGGCTGGCGGGGACACCTCATGCAGGCCTCCCCGGGCCTCCTACAAACAGCTGCGTGAGGTACACCCCACCTCCATTTGGGGTGGGGGGGGGGGGGAGGGCCACCACAAAAGGTGGGGCAGGACCCCCAATAGATGGGGCAGTAGGGTTTGGGCACCCTGGGGGCAGATTGCCACACTAATGTGGCCATCTGCACCAAGCGAAGTTGGGTAAACAAAAAAAATAATACAAATTCATAGGCTGCTTTTTAGGGGGGGCTGAGGGGCACCCTAAATTGGCAGCGAATGATGTACTGCAACGGGGGGTGGCCCTCAGCCCCCCCCACCCCAAATGAAGGGCCCCACCTCATGCAACCCTCCCTGGGGGCTGATATCTGCTCCTAGGAAGGGGCATCTGACCCCAGGGAGGGATCCAAGAGGTGGGGCCCCCCCTATCTGCCACCAGGAAGGGTTGCATGAGGTGGGGCCCTCCATTTAGGGTGGGGGGGCTGAGGGCCACCTCATGCAACCCTCCCTGGGGGCAGAAAGGGGGGGCCCACCTCTTGCATCCCTCCCTGGGGTCAGATGCCCCTTCCTAGGAGCAGATATCTGCCCCCAGGGAGGGTTAAAAGGGGTGCCCCGTTTCTCCTTCGGTTGGGGGGGCACCCCCCCTTTCATTCAGTAAAAAATCCATGGTGGCTAGTGGCCCCCACCCCCTTTTCCCATAATTTCACTTTTTTTTTTTTACATTTCCTTGGAGCAGATGGTCAGCCATCTCACCTGGCAAACGGATCCATGGTGGTCTAGTGGGTTGCCTCATATGTGGTGTCCTTGGAAAGGGGAGAAAGTCCCCTTTCCAGGGACACCACTTTTTGATCAATCCCTGGTGGTCCAGTGGGCCCCAGGGCCGCAAACCCCCTCCCACCTCCCCTCGATTTTTTTTTTGCTTTTATTTTTTTTATTTTCACCCCTGGGGGCAGTGATTATCTGCCCCCAGGAGTATCTGGCGCTGTGGCCCCATGCCTTGGGGCCACTGGGGGAGGGAGGCCGCTTACCTAGTAAGCAGCCCCCCCCTCCCCCTGCGTCACAAATGGATCTGCGTTGATCCACTGGCATTGCTGCCTGCGGATCGCGCGCTCTGCGCCCGATCCGCGGGCAGCAATGCCTCATATGTGGTGTCCTTGGAAAGGGGAGAAAGTCCCCTTTCCAGGGACACCAATTTTGTTCCATCCCTGGTGGTCCAGTGGGCCCCAGGGCCCCAAACCCCCTCCCACCTCCCTCCATCCCTCGAATTATTATTTATTTTTTATTTTTTATTTCACCTCTGGGGGCAGTGATGATCTGCCCCCAGGGGACCCTGGCGCTGTGGCCCCATGCTTTGGGGCCACGGGGGAAGGGGGCCGCTTACCTAGTAAGCAGCCCCCCTCCCCCCGCGTCACAAACAGATCTTCATTTCTGCACCTGCAATGCCACACAATTGGTATCGTTGGAAAGGGGAGAATCTCCCCTTTCCAACGATACCCGCCTCGATCTCCGGCTTGAAATACAACCGGAGATCGAGGCTGACAAAGAAGGGAACTCGCCTTCTTTATCCACCGCAGCAGCCGAAAATGGCTGCTGCGGTGGATTTACTTTCAGTTTCACGCCGACGTGCGTTACACACGCCGACGTGAAACTGAAGGTAATCCAGCCCCCTGGCAGTGAGGGGGGACCTCCCCCTCACATAGCCCGGGGGTTGGATTACAGTTTTGAGCGATCCCTGCTTTGCAGGGATCGCTCAAAACAAGGTGCCGAAAAGGACGAGCTATCTCGTCCTTGGCACTGCGTGTGCACTGTCAAGGACGAGATACCTCGCTCTTGGCACTTAAAGGGTTAAGGGTCTCCTAGTTGCTATCCTTGGGGAGAGAGCTGATGACATTTGGTCAAGAGTAGGATATTCAAGTGTTACTGCGTTGAATACTGCTCATGATGGAGCACAGTTTAATAACTGTGGGATGGCAGTCTGGAAAGCGCTTAGAGTGCTGTACCCCGACACGTATGACATGGGAGCTATAATGATAAAAAAGATGCAGGACGGAGACAACCCTCTTGTTTATATTCAGAATTTTCAGGAGCAACGGAGCTTGGAAACTCGCGAGCCATGGGGGAAATCTATACCTGTGTTTTATCATATATTATGCCAAGGACTGCCAGAGCCAGTGCAAAAGCAGCTCAAGAAGTTGGTGGGCATGGAGGAAAAGCCATGGTCTGAAATTCAGTTGACCATTGCACATTATTACAGACTTTTACAAGGAAAGTACTGAAAGAAAGATGATACGAGGAAAGGTGAAGAGGCGAAGTTAGTACAGAAAAAACTATCAAAGTACGCGATTTAAGGGGCGATGTTAACCAGCGGAAAACGGCCGAGCCCGCAGCAAGCAGCAGGCATACCACAGGTGAATAACCAGAGGCAGTACGATCAAGGAAATAGTGGATTCATACCACGGGGTCAGGAAAATTTCCAAGGTAGAGGCTTTCAGAATAATCGAGGGAATTTTCAGAATAACCAAGGTGGGTTTCAGAACACGCAGATTGATAATCAAGGCATGCAGGAAGGGCAAATTCGGAGACCACCAGTATGTTGGACATGTGGTATGACGGGACACATTGCACATATATGTCGAAGTCAAGGATATGTAAAAAATAGGCTATTTCCAAGAGGGGGGAACACATACCCAACTGCATACACACAACAGAATGAAACTGGGTTTGTTCAAAATCAGACAGCGCAGCAAACACAAGCGCCGAGAACACAGCAAGATTACCACTTCAGCAAACAGTAATGAATCCGCTGCAAGGGCAAGCACGGCAGTCGCTTCTGCAGATACTGCAAAGCACAAGCACAGGACAATTGATGACTCCTAGAATTGGGGGTGTCACTTTTGAAGGAGGAAATCCTTTCACAGGTACATGAATGAGAATGTACCCACAATAGGACAGCTCACTGGGAGACTTGATGTGTTCAGTACTATCTATAACGCCTAATCCTCAAGAGGAACCAGGGTTGACATTAATATAGGGGGAAAATCCTTTTCTGTTTTAGTAGGTACCGGGGCAACACGCTCATGCATACTGGAGGGAAATTTTGCAATGTCGGGAAATGCCATGAATACTCGAGGCTTCACAGGAGCTACAAGTAGAGTTCCTTTTACTGAGAAATTGCCAGTCTCTGTAGGAGAATGTGACATGTCTGTGCCATTATTATATTCAAGGCAGTCACCTGTCAATATACTGTCATGACCACTGCCCCTGGCACTGGCAGTCGGGGCCCCTGGGCCACATCACGGTGTTCCTTCATGGCCCCAAGGGCCCATTCATATTCCCCGAGACTCCCTTGCAGTCCGTCCTGGCGCCTTTGGCGCCAGGCTTATATGTCAGAAGGGAGAGCTGGAACTCACAATGGCAGTGTTACAACATGGATGCCTCCACATGGTTCAGTTCCAGAACTGAATTATGCGGTCTAGCATTTAGGGTGTGGTCAGGCCTGAAGACACCTGGGATAGCTGCAGGCTACATAAGCCATGCCCAAGCTGGAGAACACACTTCGCGTTGTTCTGCTCTCACAGCGTGACGTTCACCACGACTTGTTGGATCTTCCTCAGCATCCCGGACCTACACCTGCAAAAGAAGAACACCATTAGTTACTCTTGCCTGTTAGCGAGCCCAGCTCCTGTCATCTGCACCAGTGTCCCGAACATCCAGCATCTCAGCGAACGCTCGCTCTCACTCCTGGAAGCCGCAACCTGGGGAAAAGATAGAAAAGCAGAATCAGTAAGCGTTTGTTCTTCACTTTAAAACAACATTCGGAAGGCTCACGCTTACCTGAGTTGAACTTGCTGTTGGTCCATGCCCATCCCGGTCTTCTGGCAACCTGCAAGGGAAAAGGCAAGGCTGATTAACACGCATAATTACTCAACGCGATTCAAACATCTACTCACTGCTGCGCAACCTCTCGGCAGCTTATCTCAGGGAACATCGCGGCGGCCTACAAGAAAAGCACAATACAGGTTAGCACACCGTAAGAAAAGCACATGGCGCCGCGCTCCGCACTTACACTTACCATCTCGAGCACAGCCCCGCTAGCACGGCATCTTCAGAACTCCTTCCGCACCTGAGAGAGAAGGAAACGACATTTACAGACAAACTGTCCACAACAGACTTACCTGAAGAAACGACCCGCACCAGTGAAGCAACTCGGTTGCGGCACACCCATCCACGACGCACCCCTGCACAGAACAGCAGGACGGAGAGCGCACCATACCTAAAGACAAGGTAAGGAAAGCACTAAGGGGTCGTTCGGGTCCACAAGGGAGGTGGGCTCAGGAAAGAAAGACTCTAAGCTAAAACCAACACTCTTGTGTTCCAGACTAGGTCCTCGACAGAACAAGAACCTGAGGGAGTGGGTCCAGGTCGGCAGCAGTCCAGTCAGATTGGGTGGCGTCCCTGTGCATACCAGGTGAGCATTGCATATACTAGGTCGAGATTTAATGACGAAGTTGAATGACAATTTCATTTACTGATGAAGGCATAGTGTGTTCGCCCACGATACTAGGACCTTGCATTGCAGGAATGCATTATTTAAACGTGAGTGAATTTATTATGGCATTTGTAGGACAAATGACCACGCGAGGAGTACCGTTATGAACCAGAAGTTTTCTACTATGGAGTACGCATCTTGCTAACATGGCTACCAGGTTTAGTGGGAAAAACTGAGGATACCTGATTAATTTTTGTTTAGGCCAAAGATACCTATGGATGAAGAGGAAGGACGAGTATTTCCTCTTGAATTACAAGCAGCCATAGTGTGAGGAGAAATGGCTTTGCTGGATGGGAATGATCATGACGGCATACGATGGTGCACAGTGATTGTCATTGGGGAAGGTTACAGATTGACTGACGAGGATATGTTTAAAGACCATCCGTCAGATGACGAAGTAGTATTTGAAATGAGTATTACTTATTGGGTGCGAGCAATCAGATGTGAAGTTCCTCAAAAAATAATGTTAACATTGAAACGTCCTGAGTATTTTGATGAAGATATGGCAAAAGTGCCGGCTTCGTTATGGACGACAGGCCCGGTGACCTAGGCCTGTTGAAGGGAATAGGAGAAGTAAGAATGTAATTGAAATCAGAAGCAATTTCACCTCGAGCACGACAATATTCCATGTCTCGAGCGGCAGATGAAGGTATTTTTAAGACGATATCCGCCATGATGGATCAGGGTATCTTAGTGACATCAGAGTCACCATGTAATGCCGCAATTTATCCTGTGAAAAAAGGGAATGGGGGTTTGTGGTGTGTAAATCAAGATATGAGGCCGATTAATCAGATTGTAGAGGCTGAGTTCCCTCTAGTTCCTAATCCGGCAACAATCTTATGTAGTATCCCTCTTGAGGTGCGATATTTCACAGAGGTTGCTTTAAAAAAATCATTTTTCTCAGTCCCATTGTATAAGGATTCTCAAGATCTGATGTAATTTACGTTCAGAAAACAGAAGTTAAAAAGCACAAGATTGCCTCAAGGGTGCTGTGAGTCTCTGTTGAGTTGTAATAGTCCTACAGATGGACTTGAGCAATATTAATTTGGGAAGTGTTGTGTTGCAATACGTAGATGACATATTGATCTGCAGCACCTCTGAAGAAGAATGCAGACGTGATTCAGTTCAACTGATGATCATTCTCGCAGACAAGGGATACAAAGTAGATAAAGAGAAATTACACTATTGCCAAGAAGAAGTGTTATACAAAGTCCAGTTAATATCACATGAAGGAAAAAAGGTTACTCCAGAGAGAGGCGAAGCTATTTTGAAAACAACAAAGCCATACACGATAAAGCACATGCAAAGATTTTTGGGATTATGTAATTGTAATTATGTGAGAGCATGGGTCTTTGATTATAGTTCATACGGGAGACCCTTATTGCAAGCTCTGAAAAAAGCACAGGCAACATATGAAACAATTGTTTGGAATGAGGAAATGGAAGAAGGATTTGATGAGTTGAAAAAAGCAACATGCACAGCCCTAGTTTTAGGGATTCTCAATTATACTGAGGAATTCTTTTTGTTTTCTCACACAAATGGCACTGTTATGACGGCAGTACTCATGCAGAGGTACACGTTGGGGTAAAAGCCACTATCATATTACAGTAGGATTTTAGACCCAGTAATGAGCGGTCACTTTCCCTGTGAACAATCTTTGGCAGCTGCCGCGTTCGCTATTAAGAAGGCTGCCAGCATAGATATGGGGTGTTCCATGACATTATTTGTTGAACATGCTTTGTTTGCCATTTTGGAAATGCCTAAAGGCACGTTAACTTCTCAAAGGGCTTCTGCCTACAAAGTGGTTATATCAAATCCAGTGATAAAAATAGTGCGTTGCAGAATAGTGAATCCTGCCGTTTTTGTAGCAGAACCACTGGCAGAAGGTGAGCAAGCGCACGATTGTTCGAACTATGGAAGACTTTTATGACGAGATCCCAAGAGTTAAAGAAAATGCATTGGCATCTGGGGAAATTCTTTTCATTGGCATTGTCTTGAAAAAGCTTCCACACATAGCCTGCGCCACTGAAGTAAAGAACACTATAACAGCCCAAGTTAATTTTTTGGCAAATACAGGTTTTTAATATATAAGGGTAGCCCTCTTTTTGAGACACGTGTTTCGGCACGTACTGTGCCTTTTTCAATCAGGGCTAATTCACAAATGAATAAAGACAGAAATAAAAAGCAACGCAAAATGTAACATATACGCCGACATTGCAAGGAAAACAGTGTATTTTAGCAAAAATGAATTCAAAAAGTGAAGTTGTCATAAGTCAAAAGTCATGTAAATTATAAATGCATTTTTGACATATTTAAAACATATTGTACACACATTTCCCACAGAGATTGGGAGGGGGGGTGGAGGTTATAGGTTATTTGAGAAGTTGAGAAAAATAACATAAAAAGATATTCATTAGTTTGGGTGTTCTTATTTGTTTGGATTGACAAACTTCCTTGATATGTCCCAAAGAACCTACATTTCTTACCGGTAGTTTCTTTACGTTCTTGTTAGTTAGAATCATATGTGTCAATGGTCATTCCTTGCTCAGTGTCCAGCGTTAAATCCCGCCTAAGAAATATATACTGTATGTTCTATCTATGCTGTGATTTGCATATATAAAAAGATTTCTAATTACTCTTTGTTAATTTATTTCACCAGTTTTGTTATTAATTGCGCAAATGTTCTAGGAATATTTATAGAAATCGAAGAGAATAGGCTATTGTATACTTTGCAATAAACTATGTGCTGTATGCTATAATAGAGTGTTGTTAATATTCGGAGTTGCAGTAAACTATACATATAGAATTTAGCTGGTACACAAAAAACGGTGGATTAATGTATACCAGCTAGGACGGTTCCTCCGTTAGTGTTCTGTGTGACTACATGATCATCCGCGTATTACAAGTTAAACCACATGACCCGCTGTGTAATAGGTGCATTGATCGCGCGATTAATTTCCAATCCATAAGGCTTACCTGAAATGTAACTGCTTCAGTCTCCGCGATTCGGCTAGTTACTGAAGGCGCGAAGCGTTCTTTTTTGTCTCCTGTTTGCTGATGTTGCCATGGCTGCGCTAGTCCTGCCTCAATTACTACGTTCATTTTGTTACATGGCCGCCATCTGTTGGGAAACGGCCGTGACGTTTTAACACAAATGTGCACCTTGTTCCAGCAGTTCAACCTCCTATTATAATTTCTTTTTTTATGTCCTAGTTCGGGCAGTGAAACAAGCCATCATTTACATTTCTGAACAATCGTGGTGGATTACGTATTTCATAATGTAAATATAAAAAAGTGCAAATTAAAAATACTTGTAAATTTGTCAAATTAAGAATTATATACTATACATAGGCTCCTGTGAAATTTTTTATCAGGTTAGGTGTACTACGGAGATACACTTTTGGATATTTATGCCGCTTAAAGAATACCCTTTGCATCAAGTACAGTCTCTTTAGAGGTCGGAGGGGCACATTTCTTACTATAGTTTGAGGTACTGAGGCCCTGATATTCCATACTTAGTGTGCACATAATGTGCAATGTAATATCCGATACGATTAGCTATGTAAAGAGCTTTAGCATCAATGTAATCTACCTCATTTGTCGTCATGCCTTAGAGTATATGGATGTGCATACTTCATATAGCTTGTATGTGGTTGTACATCATATCTTTTATAAAACAATACATTGTATTTACAAAATGCAATTCTTCCGTCCACACATTCATAATGCCCGAAGTCCAAATGTTCACAAAAATACAGCAATCTCATTATCGGTGTTGAGTCCGACTTCAACAGATCTAAATTTGCAGATACGTTTTGCTTCTGCTTGCCTCAAGAGTGTTTCCTTGTTGCCCCCTCGTCGGCCCAGAGCAACTTTCTTGAGTCCAACAAATGTAATATCTTTCTTGTCATTCATCTGGTGATGTCTTTGCCAGTGTTGTGCTAAGGGTAAAGGTCCATCCTGACTTCCTATTGTGGAAAGTGTTCTCATATGCGAATCCTCAATTCCTGTATCGTGCTTTGTATGTAGATCCCACAACAGGTGCAAATTATAGCATATATTACAAATTTTGATCTGCAATTGATCTCCTCTTTGATCAGGATGGTAGTCCCATATTTGTCTGTAAATCTGTTTGTGGGTTCATGAGCATACTTGCACATGGTGCACGTACCACATTTTTCTGAAGCCTTTTTTCGGTGTTTGTATCCATGTTGCAACAGGTAGTTTTTCTTCTTCCGGAAGTAATGATGGGCTTATGTTCATTTTAAGAGTTTTCGCTCTTCTATGTGTGACGCTGGGATGGTCATTATGAATTTGTCAATGTGATGATCCAATTTGAGTAGGTACTAGTTTTTTCTGATGATTTTTCTTAGCACTTGGTGGTTGTTACAAAAAATGGTAATGAATTTGACCTTGTCTCGGTCTTCTCGATCTACTTGTTTCCTACGCATTAGGGTCTGCTCTCTATTCATTTTTCTGGCTTGCTCACACACTGTTTTAATACATTTTGCAGTATAACCTCTTTCTCTGAATCTGGAAAACAGTAATTCACATTCATTATCAAAAATGTTTTGGTCTCCACAGTTCCTTCGTGCCCTAATAAATTCCCCTTAAAGAACCAGGGAGCTCACATGCTCATTGTCATCTTAGCCGGGCTCAACAGCACCCCCAAAATGGCAGCTTTATAACTATTTATGTATGCTGCATAGTCTTGTGGTGGGAGGAACTTGCAATCAGAAAAATGAAAAAAGTGAGAACCCTAATATTACGACCCTATATTGACTAATTTCCATACCTACCACACACCCGGTTTGCAGATTAAAACAAGTGGGAAATGGGTTTGGGGGATGGAAACACGATTAAGAATTTTTTTTTTTTTTTAAATGCTGTTTTTCAGGACGTTGCTTAAAAAAAAGGATGCAATACGGGCATACAACTGTACAACTGTGAGAGAAGGTAAAAGGGGGTTGGATTTTCATTATTGACTTAAGCAAATTATTCCCCTTTAATCTCTGGCAGTGCAGGTGAAGCAGTTTATGAAGAAGATTGCGGCTAGAGTCATTAACCTTTGAGGGCATGGAGGTAATCAGCAAGACCCCTGATGTTCCCTAAAAGTGTCTCAATTGTTTCCATTCCTAAATGGTGCTCTTGACCAAAACCACCAGGAAGAGTGTAAATCATGGATCTCCCAGTTAAGAGGTTTGAGTCCCAGAATGGGTACTACAAAACTGGCCCTCAAAAGGTTGCAGTTGCGAATGAGTGGTCCTTTGTTTACGGTGGGACAATAATATCTATGCACTCAGGGTGCTCAGTAGGCCTTGATCCTCCAGGCTAAACTATGCATTAACAAACAAAAAAACATGATCATGACATCCATGTCACACCGTCTCCACCCAATACTGATTAGTCAGCCGATTTAGCAAAAATAATCAATTGTATTAGTATATCAAAGTTAAAAAGTGTACATAAATGAGTGTACATATGTGAACCAACACGCAATACATGCATGATTTGACCTATACATAAGTCAACATATGATCAAAGATTCATAAAGCACAATGACCCTATACATTCAACATAAATCCCTGACAAACTGTAGAAAACATATATGCAAAGTGCAAAACCCCTGACACATTGGGGCACCCCTAGAATCTTATTAGTCCTTTTAAATGACCTGCCCCTTGTTTGCAGTGTCTCGATTTCTTCTTTGAGTCGACACTTTGTGTTTCAGCCTATTTAAGAACATCAGATGGTGCTCCAACCATTTGCTGCCTTCAATTCAAACATATTTACATATTTCTGTTAGAGTAGGGTGGTATGTGTGACATTGAACTTCTAAAAGGACGTACAATTCCATCATCGGCTATTCTCTTCATCAATAAATGTTCATGTGGACTACATACCTTGTGGTTGTAGCTACTTGACTAGTGGACTCTAAATGGTCAACATGCTCTTTCTGTACTATGCAGTGGTCACCTTGACCTAAAGGCAAATCTATTGTGTATATATCAACAATGAGGACCCTCTCAAGTCCACTGATGTTTCCCAGGCCCCAATGTTGCATTAAAAGACTGTCTCTAGCAAGAACAACAGGAGTACCTACAGAGTGCCGCACTTCCTTGCCTCAAGGACTAGGTTAGGGAGAGCCTCGACAAACCGATTTCAGGTGAGGAGATTGGCGCAGCCATAAAGTCCCTCAGACCCAGAGCTCGGGCCCGGATGGGTGCACAATACGATTCTATAAAATATTTTGCCCTCAATTGATAGCCCCACTGACAGCCCTCTTTAACTCTTTTGTCAAATCGGGATCTATCCCCCCCTCAATGCAGGAGCCCATCACAGTCCTTTTGCTCAAACCAGGCAAAGACCCTAGGTACACTGCCTCGTATAGGCCTATTTCCCTACTAAATATTGATGCTAACATCAATTCGAAAATCCTGGCAACCCGCTTGGCAAGCATCTTATCCAACATCATAAACCCAGATCAGACGGGCTTTATACTGCATAGGTCAACTGGATATAGTAATCGCAGAGCCCTAAATCTAATAGATGTTGCGTTTCAAGATTCGCAGAAGCTGGCATTACTGGCTTTGGACGTGACCAAAGCGTTTGATAAAGTGGATAGGGCCTTCCTACGACTTACCCTGGAAGCCTTCCACTTTGGCCCAAACTTTCAAAAACTCGTTCTAGCAAATTCAGTCCCCAAAGACCCTTCTTAGGGTCAATGCCTCCCTATCAGACCCAATCCCCTTGACATGTGGAACCAGATAGGGATGCCCCCTGTCTCCTTTCCTGTTTGCCCTAGTTATGGAGCCCTTTGCTCAACAAATCCAGCTAAACCCAAAGATCAAAGGCCTTTGCATTGGTGCCTCCCAGCACAGAATTGCGCTCTACGCAGATGACGTGATGCTATCCATCACCAATGTTAGCTCCTCACTAAGGCCATCCCTCACTGAGATCTCCAGATTCTAGAAAGTTGCAGGCTTCGTTATTAACTTTAGGAAATCAGTGGCCATGGGGATTGGCCTAGAGCCGGGGGAGCGGGAGGTTTTGGAGACCTTGTGTCCGGTCCAGTGGAGTGAGAAAGCTATTCCCTATCTGGGAGTCAAGATCCCGGCCCACCCTGGGGATGTATATCGGGTGAATTTCCCCCCGCTCTTTAAAGAACTGGAAAGCGATTTTGATTGATGGTTTTCACAAGAGATCTCACTCATTGGGCATAAAACTGCCTGCAAAATGAATCTACTCCTGCGGTTCCTGTACGCCTGCCTCCTTGCCCACCACGATCCCAGTGCCCTCCCTTAGACGCCTATAGAGGAAAATGTTGTGGTTTAGCTGGAGGGGTAGGAAGGCAAGGATTCCCCAGAGAGCAATGATGGGCAGTGCCAAACTTGTCAAGCAGCGCTATGCACCCTCAGCCCTATTGATCTTACCCTAATGGAACTTATGTTGCAAAAGAAAATCTCCATGCTCTGTAAGCTATTGCAGGAATACATACTTACCACAAGGGCCCCCTACATGGCACAGTGTGTGAGGTGTATTTAGGGCACCCGGTGGAGGACCAAACCTGGCTGGACATTTGGTCAAGGACGCACTCTTCATCCTTTTGCATTACCAATCGGGAGTGTGCCCAGAAACTGATTTCACATTGGTACTACCCCCGCTACTTCTGCTCCGCTTCAACCGGACCCTGGACCCCAGATGCTGGCGCGCCTATGTGGTCAGCCAGGGTCTTATATACACATGTGATGGTCATGCCCAATTGTACAAGACTTTTGGACGCAATGCGTCGCTGCGATAAAAGACATCACTCAGGTGGCGATTCCCATGGGACCCGAATCTATTTTATTAGGGTCTCCAATTTCCGGGGACTACCCGAGATCTGGAAAAATTGCCAAACTGATAACGCAATTTCACCTGGCCGGGAAAATCACAGTTGTTCGCACCTGGAAGACAGCCGAAGGCCCCTCAGTGACTCCTTTGTGGGTCAAAGTTTGGGACATATTGATTGCAGAAAAAGTCACTGCAGCCAAGGCAGGTCTTTTGCATCGGTTCATGAACATATGGATGCCGTTCCTAGATTACGACCAAAACTTTCCAGCGTTAACCCACAAAACCCAGCTGGCCAAACGGACCCTCCACCAATTGGGTGGCGAGTGGGCTGCGGCCACGCCCACTCGACCAAACCAGGAGGAACGCTGACTTGTGGGGGGAGGGAAGAGGGAGGAATAGGATGGGGTTATGGGGCCGGAATGTTGCTTTCTTAAATCATATCCTCCCATAATGCTGTTCATGTGATATTTTTGACTTGATTGTATCGCCTTCATCTGTGTGCTGGTTTAAAATAAACATGTAAAATAAAATGTCTGGCTCCAACATGTGCTTACCTTATTATGCAAAAGGCTTTCCCATGTTAAATAATTTCGGATAGGAGAATCCCGATTTTCAAGGAAGCCTGCACAACAAAAGCAACATACCACTAGGTGATCCCACATATAGGTGAGGTTTATGATAAACTGGGATAAGAAAAAATGACTCTCACTCAGCCTCCTGAGTACCTGTACCTGCCATCCGAAAGTGGAGGTGTACTGATACTGTCAGCTTTCTGCCTGTTATACACAAATCGCCAATTAGAAGCATAGAATTCCATATTACACTCCGAGCGGCTCTCAGTGGATATATCTCGCCCGCCGCGTGTTTTAATATGCATCTATTGATGGCGGTACACTTTCCAGTCCGTTAGCATTTAGGTTGCGAAAAATGATAATTAAATATTTCCTTCCTAACGGCTCTTCCATCACCCAGCGCATATTTGTATACGGATAGAATTTTGTATGAAACTAACTGTCTCACGTACAGAGCTAGGTGTCGGTGACCAGGGTAACCATTAGTAACAAAGGAAGACACATGCCTCGTCTCTTTCCAGCAACATAGACAAGGGACTACCTATGTATGGGGATGTTAGCCCAGACAGGACTGCCATTTTAGAGAAGTGTTACTCGTATGTTACAGCACATGACGCTTGCTGTGCATGTGTATTTCGAATGGATTGTGTAGTCCAATGCATTTCTCATCTTTGACACGTAATGTCCAGCTTCAGCTGCTTCGGAAAAGATTTTCGGCAGAGGGCGCTGTGCATTGATGGCGGTAAGTCGATGTCCCTCAAAGACCTCTGTCAAGGGTGAAGTTGTAGGAGGATATATGTTGCATGTGCGGCCCCCGTTGGCCTCATTTCAGTTTTTCTGCAAACAGCGTTTGCTTCATATGAAATTAAGCGCGACTCATACTGTGACGTTTGTTACTTCCAGCGATTGTCTTCAACTCAACGATTAGGTCTTCTTCATCTACACCATCAACACTTAAGTCCAGTTTCAAAAAATGCAGGGAATGTGGTTCGAAGATGTCCCTAAACGACCCGCATTGAATCTGCTTGTGGTGCCTCCAACTTCAATTTATGAGGAGGAAGAGCATTCAGATGATGAAGAAGATGCCCCTTTTGGCCTTGAATACACTACACCTAATGTGCCTGAATGCCTAATTTCAGAGGAAAGCAGAATGCAGGATATATATGATAATTTGCACAATGCAAGTGGAATTGACACGTCTCCAGAGCTGGAGTTCGGAAAACTAGAACCAGGGGAACATGCTGCCTCGTCTGACAGGCGGCTCATGTCTAAAGTTGTTGAGTACTTGGTTTGTTCTAGGCCTCCAGCACCCTATGACCAAGACAATCTAACTGACATTCTGGACAAGGGTCCACCTACTGATCTAGTTTTGCCTTTCCATGTGGCACTTCAAAAAAGGGTGGCCAGGAATTGGGAGACTCTGGAAACTAATCCGGCAGTTGACAAGAATCTCACCAAAAAATACCATCCCTCCAGTAGCGACCCTGGCTACCTTTCAAAGCACCCAACTCCGGAGTGTCTGGTGGTCCAGGCAGCTACAGCTACTTCAAAACAAGCAGCGTACCCTACAATCCCTCCTGATAGGGACGATAGGCGCGTAGATAGATGGGCAATAAAGGTATTTTCCGCAGGGAGCATGGCATTAAAATCTGCCAACTCCACTTGTGCCCTTGCAAAGTTTGTATATACTCTATAGTGTATTTCTATGGTATATTCCTGAAGGGGATGAAAGGGACGGCTTCTTAGCTATTGTTAAAGACGGCAAAGAAGCCATGTGTGAGTCGCTTCAATCTGGATTGGATTCTGCAGATAGCATCAGCAGGTCCATGGCTACCAGCACTGTGATGCGCAGATTTGCGGAAATTGGGTTTTGCACCTGATGTGCAGGCTAGACTTCTCAACATGCCTTTTGATGGGTCTCATCTTTTTGGCAGCAAAGCTGATGAGAGCCTTGAGAAGTTGCAGACCTCGCAGGCTGCGGCCAAATCTTTAGGCGCTGCTGTTAGGCAACCTCAGCCTTTTCGTCCTAGTGACAACCTTGGAGGGGTAGCTCTTTTCACTACTACTCCTCATTTGGAAGGGTGAGAGGAATGGCCAGTCAAAGAGGCCAAAGATAATGTCCTTGTGGTGGACGAGGTAAAGGTGCTAAACCAGCTCAAGCAGCAGCCTCTTTACCATCGGCCTCTGCAACAGCCGCTACAAAAACACTGAGGTCTTGAGTCACAGCTCACCAGCGGCGGGCAGACTGTCTCAGCATCTAGAAGAATGCTGAGACATTACTTCAGATGCTTGGGCTCTGGAAACAATAGCACACAGTTACTGCCTTCCTTTTTCTAAAGAAGCCTCAGAACATTCCACCGGGAAAACACTCTTTGAGAATTCTGGATCCGCTCCTTGTGCAGGAAATATTTACCCTACTAGAGAAAGGCACTATAGAACCGGTGCATGTAGCGGAGAGGAACCGGGGTTGGTATTCTCCATATTTTTCGATCCCCAAAAAGGACGGAGGACTGAGACCCATTTTGGACTTGAGATACCTGAACAAGTTCCTCAGGAAGGACAAATTCAAGATGGTCACTCTTTCTCAGATTCTTCAGGCCCTCCAACTTCAGGATTGTCATTGGACCTTCAGGATGCTAATTTTCATGTTCGAATCCATCTCAAGCCAGAAAATACCTGAGGTTCGCAGTTGGCAGTTTCGAGTCCTGCCATTCGGGCTGACCTCCGCCCTGAGGGTTTTCACCAAACTAATGGCGGTGGTGGCAGCGAGTCTCAGGAGACGGGAGATACACATCTACCCCTACCTGGACGATTGGCTGATCAGGGCACGTTCTCCCGAATAAGCTCTGGATCATCTCAACGTCACTTGCCACTCTCTTCAAGAGACTGTCTTTTTTTTTTTTTTTTTTAATATAAGGGTTTTGTAGCTTCTTCTTCTCCCTCAATTACAAGAAGTCCCATATGACACCTTCCCAAAAGCTCCAATACATCGGAGCTATGATGGATACATCTTCAGGAAAGAGCTTGCCACCCGATGTAAGGGCACAAGACATTTTTAAGATGGTGTCCAAATTTCAGAGTGCCCGAAGTCTTCCGGCCTTCGATTAGATTTTTTTGTTTTGTTTTTTTAGGTTCGCTCGGCCTCATTGCTTCCTGCATTTTTCTTGTGCCAGAGGCCCGCCTGAGAATGAGATCCCTTCAATTGGCTCTCAAAACACAATTGAATTGATTGTTTATTTGTATAGTTCCTATACACAATGTGTTTCAAAGCGCTTCAAGGAGGGAGGGGAAGAAAGGAGAATACAATACATTCTTACAAGTCCTTGAAACAAATCAGAATGAAAAAGAACCATCATAATCAGCCTGGTGACATTTCAGATAGTGTAAGGAACAATTGAGGAGAGGGCAAGCGAGAAATGAGAACAATACAAGCAGTAACATAACAATGCCTGACGGCAATTGATGTAGTGCACGAAAAACAAGTGGAGGGGGGACGGGGAAAGGATTGAGGGAGAAAGAGAGACAAATAAGAACTATCATGTTAGGTCTGATTGAAGATAGGCTGCTATTAAAGGTCACAGGACAGATGAGAGTAAGTGCTAGTGGACATAAAGGGTGGCGGGGGTAGGAGGAGAGGTGAGGTGGCTGCGCAAGACAGCAGCTACAATGACTATGCCAGACGGCAATTGGGGTAGTGCCAGGCTTTAACAGGATGAGGTGTGGGGGAAGGGAGGGTAGGTGGCAACACTCACAGCGGCACAAGAAAACTCATGGGGGCAGGGGGAGCACAAGAAAACTCACAGGGGCAGAGGGGGGGCACACGAAAACTCTCAGGGGCAGAGGGGGGGCACAAGAAAACACACAGGGGCAGGGGGGCACAAGAACACTCACTGAGGCACAAGAAAACTCACAGGGGCAGAGGGGGGGCACAAGAAAACTCTCAGGGGCAGGGGGGCACAAGAAAACTCACAGGGGCAGGGGGGCACAAGAACACTCACAGGCGCAGGGGGGCACAAGAACACTCACTGTGACACAAAGCTCACAGGGGCAGGGGGGGCACAAGAAAATTCACAGGGGGTAAGAGGGGCACAAGACATCTAATGGGAAAGGGGGCACAAGAACACTCACAGGGGGCACTGGGGGGCACAAGAACACTCACAGGGGGCACTGGGGGGCACAAGAACACTCACGGGGCCCTGGGGGGCACAAGAACGCTCACGGGGCCCTGGGGGGCACAAGAACGCTCACAGGGCCCTGGGGGGCACAAGAACGCTCACGGGGCCCTGGGGGGCACAAGAACGCTCACGGGGCCCTGGGGGGCACAAGAACGCTCACGGGGCCCTGGGGGGCACAAGAACGCTCACGGGGCCCTGGGGGGCACAAGAACGCTCACGGGGCCCTGGGGGGCACAAGAACGCTCACGGGGCCCTGGGGGGCACAAGAAAACTCATGGGGGGAGGGGGGCACAAGAACACTCATGGCGTTGGGGGGGCAACAAGAACACTCACAGGGGTGGGGGGCACAAGAATACTCACGGGGGTGGGGGGGCACAAGAATACTCACAGGGGCACAAGAACACTCACGGGGGCACAAGAACACTCACGGGGGCAGGGGGCACAGGAACACTCATGTAACGCTCACCTGGTATCCACAGGGACGTCACTCAGCCTGTTCTGACCTCTTACGACCTCAAACGCTTCCCTGGAGTCCACTCGACTGGAGACTGGCCCTGAAACATAGGATTGGTAGAGTTTAACTCCCTATTGTCTCTGTGTGCTTGAACCCCTTCTTCCCCGGGGTCCAACCCTTCCCTTTGATCCACAGCTCACCTTGTTTTCTTGGAAAGTGTGCTCTCCGTCTTGCTTTCAGCGCAGGGGCGCGTTGATTGATGCAGGCTCGTTGCTGCCTAGTTACTTCACTGGCAAGAGTCCGACAGGTAAGTATAATGAGTCTTTTGAACAGTTCTCTAACTTCGTTCCTTTCCTTCCTTAGATGATGGCCGGCGTCCGGGGATGGCGACCTGCTGCTGAGATGAGTAGCGCTGAAGGTGAGTGAGAGCGCAATGCGACCCTTTCGTATTTGTATTGAACTGAGTTATTTTTCTGTGTGTTTTAGGTTCCGCAATGTTTTCAGCGGCGCCAAGTCTGACTCCAAGTGGGTTTTTGGAGGGATGGAGGGGCCCTTGAGGGCCATGGAGGTGATCGTGGCCTGGCTCCTGCCTGACATCTTGGAGGGCTGGGGACATGAGGGGCAGGAATCATGACAACTCATGGGGCAGGGGGGCACAAGAAAACTCACGGGGGGCAGGAGAGCACAAGAAAACCCACGGGGGGCAGGAGAGCACAAGAAAACCCACGGGGGCCACAAGAACACTCACGGGGGTCGGGGCGTACAAGAAAACTCACGGGGGGAGGGGAGGCGCAAGAACACTCATGAGGATAAGGGGGCACAGGAAAGCTCACGAGCCGTGGTGGACAGGGGTAGACGGGGCCTTTGTCGTGGACCTTGGATGGTGTGCCGGCTCCCGCCTCCCAGTTGTGCCGATTGGCCTGTCAAGGCCCAGCCAACCAATGGGGGTAGGGAGTGCAGGCCAGGACGAAGCACAAAACCTATAATGCAGAGAAACTTCTATCTCGGAGGGGCCAGCATACAGTAGCAAGAGTCACAGAAAGGCTGAAAGTGCATGAAAAAGGATAGCTTTTCAAGCTATCAGCAGCCCGCCATCCATAAAATTCGATTGTTCTTTTTTTCAAAATGAAAGTTGTCAAAATCGTGCACAGCGCGATGCGCACGCCAAAATTCAGGACTTACCCTCCATCAGAGCATGCTCTCACAAGGGTGTAGTTGTAGGCAGTGGGAGGGCTGCGGAAACCCAAGCAGCATGTTCCGAATTCTCAGGAAAGATGTCGGACCAACTTTAGATTCCAACCGGAGTCTAACAGGATCTTCTGTGGTGGACCTGCAAGGAAAATATTCTGAAGGGAGAACCTTTCTGGCAACCATGTCCAGAGATTACAGTGGTGACGGACGCCTCAGTCACGAGGTGAGGAGCCCACACCAATTATCTAACACTCAGCGGTTGTTGGTCTCCATCGGAGTCCAAACTACACATCAATCTTTTGGAGCTGAGAGCAATCAGACTAGCGCTGAAGACTTTTCTGCCCTCTGTATGAGGAAAGAATGTCCTGATAATGACGGACAACACGGTGGCCATGTACTACCTCAACAAGAGAGGTGGTGTAGGGTCACTACCACTGTGCAGAGAGGCATTGCAGCTCTGATATTGGGCAATTCAAGAAGGAATCTCCATATCGGCAGTTCACCTAGCCAGGGCGGAGAAGATGGCAGCGGATGCTCTGAGCAGGCAGAGCACAGTCTCCCAGGAGTGGGAACTAGTTCAAGAAGTCCTTCAAGAGATCCTCGCCCTTTGGGGAACCCCTGAGGTGTATCTGTTCACAACCGGTATCAACCGGGAGTGCGAGCAGTACTGGCAAGGGAATTTCCCCCAAAAGGAGCTCTAGGAGACACATTTGTGGTGGACTGGGAGTTTCCACTCCTATACGCGTTTCATCCAGTCCCCGTCATTCCTCATGCGATCAGTAGGTTGAGAAGATTCAGGAAACACATGATCCTAATTGCCCCGGATTGGGCCAGGAGAATGTGGTACCCGGACCTTCTGGGCATTTCCATCCGTCCTCCGATGCCTCTTCAGCAAAGAGAGGACCTTCTCTCGCAAGAGGAGGGTCGGGTTCTCCATCCAGAGGTCATGACTCTCAAACTTCACGCTTGGTTTCTGAAAGGCTGAGATACAAGGATTGGGACCTCCCGGATGATGTAATGGAGGTGTTGCTTTCGGCCAGGAGGCCAGCAACAAAGCCTCTGTACCGTTGCCGTTGGAGTAAGTTTTGCAACTGGTGACGGGAAAAGAATGTTGATCCTTTTCAGTGTAAAACTCTGGATGTTTTATCCTTTTTGCTTTCATTAGCAAATAAGGGCCTTCAGGTTGGCACCATTAAGGGATACTTGGCAGTACTGTCAATCTCTAAGCGCTCGTCTGAAGAATTTTCTTATTTCAAGATACCACTGGTGACTCAATTTCTAAAAGTGCTGACTAATATGTTCCCTCCATCTCCTTAACCAGATTTTGAAACACCTGATGTGTGCTCCATTTGAAACTTTGCACACATGTCCATTAAGGTTGTTAACCTTTAAGACAATACTATTGGTAGCTCTAACATCAGCCAGTAGAGGGAGCGAGTTGCAGGCAGTTTCATCCAAGCTACCCTTTACCATATTCCACAAGGATAGGGTTGTTTTAAGGGTAAAACCCTCCTTCTTACCAAAGGTAGTTTCGGACTTTCATTTAACTCAGAAAAATGTTCTGCCTTCCTTCTATCCTCCACCTCATCCTGGTAAGGAAGAGGAAAGGCTTCACAGGCTGGACCCTAGGAGAATGTTACATTTTTACATCTACAGAATGTCAAAGTTGAGATTGAACAACCAACTTTTTATAGGTTACACAGGAAACAAATTAGGCCAGGCTGTTTCCAAACAGACCTTGTCTAGATGCATTATTCTTACAATATTTGAATGCTATAGACTAGCAGGCAAAGACCCTCCTGAAGGTTTCCGAGCTCATTCCACCAGGGGCATGGCTACATCTACAGCCCTTCAAAGAGGCATTCCTATTAGGAATATCTGTGATGCTGCAACGTGGTCATCAGTACAAAGAATTATTCTCTGGATGCTTCCCATGCTCAAGACGTTGCCTTTGGTAAGGCAGTACTTTACTCTGCCCTGGAAAATCTTTAATATATACATTCTACACCCTACTCCTATCCTAAATACTGGTTTGGGAGTCTGTCAAAGATGAGGAATACGTTGGAGGACACAATCCATTTGAAGAACAAGTTACTTACCCCTGGTAATGTTCTTTAGACTGGATGTTCCTCCAACGTATTCCTCATCGCCAACCTACCCCTCTGTAAAATTTCCCATGCAATTACAGCTTCCGTTCCACCAAGGCTGATGATGATCATGCCCTTATTTATGACCATCTGGGCTACACGAGGAGGTAAAAACAGAACTGAGGCCAGCGGGCGCCACACGTGCTACATATATTTTCGGGTGACCAACGGAGGCCTTCTAGGGACATCGACTTGACGCCATCGATGCCGAATTCTTTTCCCGAAGCAGCTGAAGCTGGACATTACATGCCAAA